>NC_057800.1:233959425-234259425 GCF_018294505.1 Triticum aestivum
GGGTCCGGTAACCCCCGGTACTCCGATAAATGTCCGAAACCTTCCGGAACCTTTTCGGTGTCCAAACATAGTCGTCCAATATATCGATCTTTACGTCTCGACCATTTCGAGACTCCCCGTCATGTCCGTGATCACGTCCGGGACACCGAACTACCTTCTGTACATCAAAACATATAAACTCATAATATAACCGTCATCTAACTTTAAGCGTGTGGGCCCTACGGGTTCGAGAACTATGTAGACATGACCGATACACGTCCCCGGTCAATAACCAATAGCGGAACCTGGATGCTCATATTGGCTCCTACATATTCTATGAAGAACTTTATCGGTCAAACCGCATAACAACATATGTTGTTCCCTTTGTCATCGGTATGTTACTTGCCCAAGATTCGATCGTTGGTATCTCAATACCTAGTTCAATATCACTACCGGCAAGTCTCTTTACTCTTTCCGTAATACATCATCCCGCAACTAACTCATTAGTTGCATTGCTTGCAAGGCATATAGTGATGTGCATTACCGAGTGGGCCCAGAGAGATACCTCTCCGACAATCGGAGTGACAAATCCTAATCTCAAAATACGCCAACCCAACAAGTACCTTTGGAGACACCTGTAGAGCACCTTTATAATCACCCAATTACGTTGTGACATTTGGTAGCACACAAAGTGTTCCTCCGATAAATGGGAGTTGCATAATCTCATAGTCATAGGAACATGTATAAGTCAAGAAGAAAGCAATAGCAATAAACTAAACGATCAAGTGCCAAGCTAACGGAATGGGTCAAGTCAATCACATCATTCTCCTAATGATGTGACCCCATTAATCAAATGGCAACTCTTTGTCTATGGCTAGGAAACATAACCATCTTTGATTAACGAGCTAGTCAAGTAGAGGCATACTAGTGACACTCTGTTTGTCTATGTATTCACACATGTATCATGTTTCCGGTTAATACAATTCTAGCATGAATAATAAACATTTATCATGATATAAGGAAATAAATAATAACTTTATTATTGCCTCTAGGGCATATTTCCTTCAGTCTCCCACTTGCACTAGAGTCAATAATCTAGTTCACATCGCCATGTGATTTAACACCAATAGTTCACATCATCATGTGATTAACACCCACAGTTCACATTGCCATGTGATTAACACTCATAGTTCACATCATCATGTGACCAACACCCAAAGGGTTTACTAGAGTCAATAATCTAGTTCACATCGCTATGTGATTAACACCCAAAGAGTACTAAGGTCTGATCATGTTTTGCTTGTGAGAGAAGTTTAGTCTACCGGTCTACCACATTCAGATCCGTATGTATTTTGCAAATTTCTATGTCAACAATGCTCTGCACGAAGCTACTCTAGCTAATTGCTCCCACTTTCAATATGTATCTAGATCGAGACTTAGATTCATCCAGATCGGTGTCAAAGCTTGAATCGACATAACTCTTTACGACGAACCTTTTGTCACCTCCATAATCGAGAAACATATCCTTATTCCACTAAGGATAATTTTGACCGCTGTCTAGTGATCTATTCCTCGATCACTATTGTACTCCCTTGCCAAAAACAGTGTAGGGTATACAATAGATCTGGTACACAGCATGGCATACTTTGTAGAACCTATGGCTGAGGCATAGGGAATGACTTTCATTCTCTTTCTATCTTCTGCCGTGGTCGGGCTTTGAGTCTTACTCAATTTTACACCTTGTAACACAGGCAAGAACTCTTTCTTTGACTATTCCATTTTGAACTACTTCAAAATCTTGTCAAGGTATGTACTCATTGAAAAAACTTATCAAGCATCTTGATCTATCTTTATAGATCTTGATGCTCAATATGTAAGCAACTTCACCGAGGTTTTTCTTTGAAAAACTCCTTTCAAACACTCCTTTATGCTTTACAGAATAATTCTACATTATTTTCGATCAATAATATGTCATTCACATATACTTATCAGAAATGTTGTAGTGATCCCACTCACTTTCTTGTAAATATAGGCTTCACCGCAAGTCTGTATAAAACTATATGCTTTGATCAACTTATCAAAATGTATATTCCAACTCCGAGATGCTTCCACCAGTTTACAGATGGATCGCTGGAGCTTGCATATTTTGTTAGCACCTTTAGGATTGACAAAACCTTCTGGTTGCATCATATACAACTTTTTCTTTAATAAATCCTTTAAGGAATGTAGTTTTGTTTATCCATTTGCCAGATTTCATAAAATGCGACAATTTGCTAACATGATTCGGACAGACTTAAGCATTGCTACGAGTGATAAAATCTCATCATGGTCAACACCTTGAACTTTGTCAAAAACCTTTTTCGACAAGTCTAGCTTTGTAGATAGTAACACTACTATCAGCGTCCATCTTCCTCTTGAAGACCCATTTATTTTCTATGGCTTGCCGATCATCGGGCAAGTCAACCAAAGTCCATACTTTGTTCTCATACATGGATCCCATCTCAGATTTCATGGCCTCAAGCCATTTTACGGAATCTGGGCTCACCATCGCTTCTTCATAGTTCGTAGGTTCGTCATGGTCTAGCAACATAACCTCCAGAACAGGATTACCGTACCACTCTGGTGCGGATCTTACTCTGATTGACCTACGAGGTTCAGTAACAACTTGATCTGAAGTTTCATGATCATCATCATTAACTTCCTCACTAATTGGTGTAGGTGTCACAGGAACCAGTTTCTGTGATGAAGTACTTTCCAATAAGGGAGCAGGTATAATTACCTCATCAAGTTCTACTTTCCTCCCACTCACTTCTTTCGAGAGAAACTCCTTCTCTAGAAAGATTCCAAATTTAGCAACAAAAAGTCTTGCCTTCGGATCTGTGATAGAAGGTGTACCCAACAGTCTCTTTTGGTTATCCTATGAAGACACATTTCTCCGATTTGGGTTCGAGCTTATCAGGTTGAAGCTTTTTCACATAAGCATCACAACCCCAAACTTTAAGAAACGACAACTTTGGTTTCTTGCTAAACCACAGTTCATATGGTGTCATCTCAACGGATTTAGATGGTGCCCTATTTAACGTGAATGCAGTTGTCTCTAATGCATAACCCCAAAACGATAGTGGTAAATTGGTAAGAGACATCATAGATTGTACCATATCTAATAAAGTATGATTATGATGTTTGGACACACCATTACGCTGTGGTGTTCCATGTGGCGTGAGTTGCGAAACTATTCCGCATTGTTTCAAATGAAGACCAAACTCATAACTCAAATATTCTCCTCCACGATCAGATCGTAGAAACTTGATTTTCTTGTTACGATGATTTTCAACTTCACTCTGAAATTCTTTGAACTTTTCAAATGTTTCAGACTTATGTTTCATTAAGTAGATATACCCATATCTTCTTAAATCATCTGTGAAGCTGAGAAAATAACGATACCCGCCGCGAGCCTCAATATTCATCGGACCACACACATCTGTATGTATGATTTCCAACAAATCGGTTGCTCGCTCCATAGTTCCGAAGAACGGCGTTTTAGTCATCTTGCCCATGAGGCACGGTTCGCGAGTACCAAGTGATTCATAATCAAGTGGTTCCAAAATTCCATCAGTATGGAGTTTCTTCATGCGCTTTACACTGATATGACCTAAACGGCAGTGCCACAAATAAGTTGCACTATCATTATCAACTCTACATCTTTTGGCTTCAATATTATGAATATGTGTATCACTACTATCAAGATTTAAGAAAAATAGACCACTCTTCAAGGGTGCATGACCATAAAATATATTACTCATATAAATAGAACAACCATTATTCTCTGATTTAAATGAACAACCGTCTCGCATCAAACAAGATCCAAATATAATGTTCATGCTCAACGCTGGCACCAAATAACAATTATTCAGGTCTAAAACTAATCCTGAAGGTAGATGTAGAGGTAGTGTGCGGACCGATCACATCAACTTTGGAACCATTTCCCACGCGCATCGTCACCTCGTCCTTAGCCAATCTTCGCTTAATCCGTAGCCCCTATTTCGAGTTGCAAATGTTAGCAACAGAACCAGTATCAAATACCCAGGTGCTACTGCGATCATTAGTAAGGTATACATTAATAACATGTATATCATATATACCTTTGTTCACCTTGCCATCTTTCTTATCCGCCAAATACTTGGGGCAGTTCCGCTTCCAGTGACCAGTCTGCTTACAGCAGAAGCACTCAGTCTCAGGCTTAGGTCCAGACTTGGGTTTCTTCTCTTGAGCAGCAACTTGTTTTCCGTTCTTCTTGAAGTTCCCCTTCTTCTTCCTTTTGCCCTTTTTCTTGAAACTGGTGGTCTTATTGACCATCAACACTTGATGCTCCTTCTTGATTTCTACCTCCGCAGCCTTTAGCATCGCGAAGAGCTCGGGAATTGTCTTATTCATCCCTTGCATATTATAGTTTATCACTAAGTTCTAGTAACTCGGTGATAGTGACTAGAGAACTTTGTTAATTACTCTCTTATCTGGAAGATTAACTCCCACTTGATTCAAGCAATTGTAGTACTCAGATAATCTGAGCACATGCTCACTGGTTGAGCTATTCTCCTCCATCTTGTAGGCAAAGTACCATCAGAGGTCTCATACCTCTCGACACGGGCATGAGTATGAAATACCAATTTCAACTCTCGGAACATCTTATATGCTCCATGGCATTCAAAACGTCTTTGAAGCCCCGATTCTAAGCCGTTAAGCATGGTGCACTAAACTATCAAGTATTCATCATATTGAGCTAGCCAAACGTTCATAACGTCTGCATCTGCTCCTGCAATAGGTCTGTCACCTAGCGGTGCATCAAGGACATAATTCTTCTGTGCAGAAATGAGGATAATGCTCAGATCATGGATCCAATCCGCATCATTGCTACTAACATTTTTCAACATAGTATTTCTCTAGGAACACAATAAACGGGGAGCAACATTGCGAGCTATTGATCTACAACATAGATATGCTAATACTACCAGGACTAAGTTCATGATAAATTAAAGTTCAATTAATCATATTACTTAAGAACTCCCACTTAGATAGACATCCCTCTAATCATCTAAGTGATCACGTGATCCAAATCAAGTAAACCATGTCCGATCATCACGTGAGATGGAGTAGTTTTCAATGGTGAACATCACTATGTTGATCATATCTTCTATATGATTCACGCTCGACCTTTCGGTCTCAATGTTCCGAGGCCATATCTGCATATGCTAGGCTCGTCAAGTTTAACCTGAGTATTCCCGTGTACAACTGTTTTGCACCCGTTGTATTTGAACGTAGAGCCTATCACACCCGATCATCACGTGGTGTCTCAGCACGAAGAACTTTTGCAATGGTGCATACTCAGGGAGAACACTTTTATCTTGAAATTTAGTGGGAGATAATCTTATAATGCTACCGTCATAACTAAGCAAAATAAGATGTATAAAATATAAACATCACATGCAATCAAAAATATGTGACATGATATGGCCATCATCATCTTGTGCCTTTGATCTCCATCTCCAAAGTATCGTCATGATCTCCATCGTCACCGGCATGACACCATGATCTCCATCATCTTGATCTATATCAGTGTGTCGTCACATGGTCGTCCCGCCAACTATTGCTCTTGCAACTATTGCTATCGCATAGCGATAAAGTAAAGCAATTATTTGGCGCTTGCATCTTATGCAATAGAAAGACAACCATAAGGCTTTTGCCAGTTGTCGATAACTTCAACAAAACATGATCATCTCATACAACAACTTATATCTCATCACGTCTTGACCATATCACATCACAACATGCCCTGCAAAAACACGTCCTCTACTTTGTTGTTGCAAGTTTTACGTGGCTGCTATGGGCCGAGAAAGAACCGTTGTTACCTACACATCAAAAGCACAACGATAGTTCGTCAAGTTAGTGTTGTTTTAACCTTCTCAAGGACCGGGCGTAGCCACACTCGGTTCAACTAAAGTTGGAGAAACTGACACCCGCCAGCCACCTGTGTGCAAAGCAGGTTGGTAGAACCAGTCTCGTGTAAGCGTACGCGTAATGTCGGTCCGGGCCGCTTCATCCAACAATACCGCCGAACCAAAGTATGACATGCTGGTAAGCAGTATGACTTGTATCACCCACAACTCACTTGTGTTCTACTCGTGCATATAACATCTACGCATAAAACCAGGCTCGGATGCCACTGTTGGGGAACGTAGTAATTTCAAAAAAATTCCTACGCACACGCAAGATCATGGTGATGCATAGCAACGAGAGGGGAGAGTGTGTCCACGTACCCTCATAGACCGAAAGCGGAAGCGGTAGCGCAACGCGGTTGATGTAGTCGTACGTCTTCAAGATCTGACCGATCAAGTACCGAACGCACAGCACCTCCGAGTTCTGCACACGTTCAACTCGATGACGTCCCTCGAACTCCGATCTAGCCGAGTGTTGAGGGAGAGTTTTTCCAGCATGATGGCATGGTGACTATGATGATGTTCTACCGATGTAGGGCTTCGTCTAAGGACCGCTATGATATGATTGAGGTGGATTATGGTGGAGGGGGGCACCGCACACGGCTAAGAGATCAAGAGATCAATTGTTGTGTCTATGGGGTGCCCCTCCTCCGTATATAAAGGGGGGGAAGAGGAGAGGGTTGGCCAAGGGGGTGGCGCGCCCTAGGAGGGGGAAACCTACTCCAAGTAGGTTTGCCCCTCCCTTTCCTAATCCAAGGAGGGGGAAGGAAGGAGTGGGAGAGGGGAAAGGCAAGCGGGGCGCCGCCCCCCCTTTCCTTGTCCTATTCGGACTCAAGGGGAGGGGGCGCGCCTCTTGCCCTGGCCGGCCCCTCTCTCTCTCTGAACTAAGGCCCAACAAGGCCCATTATTTCCCGGGGGGGGGGGGTTCCGGTAACCCCCGGTACTCCCATAAATGTCTGAAACCTTTCCGGTGTCCAAACATAGTCGTCCAATATATCAATCTTTACGTCTCAACCATTTCGAGACTCCCCGTCATGTCCGTGATCACATCCGGGACTCCGAACTACCTTTGGTACATCAAAACATATAAACCCATAATATAACTGTCATCTAACTTTAAGCGTGCAGACCCTACGGGTTCGAGAACTATGTAGACATGTGTAGCGACCAGACCTCAAACAGTCTGATCTCTGTGCTCAGGTGTCATCCCTGGATCAGTAATGCTGACACCACACAGTACTCGAAGGATTTATAACAGAGTAGCAATCACACACTTATTACATCGAGTGTCTCAATAGAGAACTTATTACAATAAGTATGGCTTAAGGCCATCTAATAACGATAACAGCGGAAGGCTTGGAAGATAAGTGAGTCCATCAACTCCAATGGCATCACTGAGTATAGAACCACGACCTAAAAACTCCTTAATCATCGTCTGAAAAGTCTGCAACATTAATGTTGCAGCCCGAAATGGGTCAGCACATGGAATATGCTGGCAAAGTAACACATATTGAGTAATGGAATGAAACAACTATACTATATGCATATTTGGCTGGTGGAGAGCTCTATGGTTACAGTTTTGCGTAAAGCCAATTTTTCCCTACTGCAAAGGAATAAATTTATTTAACT
Source organism: Triticum aestivum (assembly GCF_018294505.1). Taxonomy (NCBI): domain Eukaryota; kingdom Viridiplantae; phylum Streptophyta; class Magnoliopsida; order Poales; family Poaceae; genus Triticum; species Triticum aestivum. The sequence continues at coordinate 233,967,027 of NC_057800.1, forward strand.
ATCATGGTGGTTGTTAAACATTGAGAATGGTTGACAGCATCCTCAATCCCAATTAAGCATCATCATTAAACAAAACCCAACAAAATTAATTTAGAGTAACATGTTGAGATTCACATGATAATCCAAGTACTAGATACTCAAGATGTCCATAACCGGGGACATGGCTAACCATGATTAGTTTATACACTCTGCAAAGGTTTGCGCACTTTTCCCCACAAGACTCGATCGCCTCCGTTTGGTTTCTTGCACTACATGGTGTTTGAGAAACGGGTGACCGAGACACAGTCTTTCAGAAGCGCTAGCACCTTACGATGGATAGACCGTTACACCTACTTTCCCCTACATCTGCTAGTCTATCCTGTAAGAGTTCGCACGACTTAATCAACTATGCTAGAGCCCATAATAGCTTGTGGCTGCACACGGAAGTTTCTAGTATGAAAAATCTCATGATCCCTTTGGGCCTGGGTGGCGGTCCATAAAGAAAAACAGGCAATCCTGGAATACCCAGGTACCTCAATCCACCCAGATGTGTGTTTAAGTTGCCCCCTTAGATAAACCCTTAATTAACAAACTCACATCTATCATGGATATCACTCACCCAATCCACGTCTACTAGCATAGCATGGCATAATAGGCAAACGTAGAAGTAACTCCCAAAGGTTTGATAATATAATAGGTAACAGGTACTACCTCAACTACTTCCCATCCCACAATTTAATTAGATCCTAATCATGCAATGTTTGAGGGTTGATCTAATGCAATAAAACTGGGTAGTAGGAGATATGATCAAAGTGGTTACTTGCCTTGCTGATGATCCGCGAAACCTAGAGATTCGAAGTAACAGGCGGCGCACTCCGGGTATTCTATCGCAGACAAACAAACAAGCATACAATAAGTATTTCTCTAATGCATAGGTAAAACTCAAATAAGAGATCTAACCAGAAGGTTCAATTTAAGAACTCCGGTTTGCAAAAAGAATCAAATCAAACGAAGCAACGAAAGTCAAACGGCAAAAGAAACAAGCTTCGTTTACTATTCTGGATCTAGGGCAATTTTTACAGTGAAAAAAACTTGTTTAAGTTGTTTAAACGGATAGAGGGTTTTGAGACAAAACTCCAGGCGCTTGAATCGCCTGATTCCGATAAACGAGTGAAAAGTTATACTAAAACGAAAATCGGATCAGGAATCATGATCAGAAAAATTGCGGATTTAATCCGAGAAAAAGTAAAACGACGAACGTTCGTTAGAACGAACGAACGGATGAACGCTCGCTAAATAAATAAATCGGAAAAATCGATCTATTTAAAAAAACCAAAACTAAAAAAATAAAACCATGACCCCTTTTTTTATTCTTTTTTTACCTCGTGAGGCGGGTCGGCGGCGGCTCCGGCGGCGGCGGTGGGTGCGCGGATCGAGGCGCGGCTAGGGTTAGGGTTGGCGGCGGCTCTGGTGGGCTGGGGCGGCTCGAGCGGCGGCTATTTAAAGGCTGCCCCCGGGCGAAGTCCCACTCAGGTACGGCCCAAAGTCGGTTCGCGTTTTTTTTTCGCGCAGAAAAACAAATAAAAGAAATACTAAACGAACTCCAAAAATCCCGAAATAAATTTTCTCGGGCTTCTAAAATCAAGCTGCAGAAGGTGAATATTTATTTGGGGCCTAAATGCAATTTTGAAAAATGCACATTTTTCCTAAATTCAAATAAAATACCGAAAAACTCCAAAATAAAATCTTATTTGATTTTATTATTAAATCCTCAATATTTCTTTATTTTGGGAAAGTCATTTTATTCCCTCTCTCATATTTTTGTAACAGAAATAATTGATGATAAAATAATTAAAATCAAATGATCCTATTCGCAAAATTTGAGAAAACTCAAATATGAAAATAACGAAATCCCCAACTCTCTCCGTGGGTCCTTGAGTTGCGTGGAATTTCTAGGATCAAAACCAAAAGCAAATAAATTATGATATGCAATGATGGTCTAATGTATAACATTCCAAATTGAAAATTTGGGATGTTACAACATGACCGAGACACGTCCCCGGTCAATAACCAATAGCGGAACCTGGATGCTCATATTGGCTCCTACATATTCTACAAAGATCTTTATCGGTCAAACCGCATAACAACATACATTGTTCCCTTTGTCATCGGTATGTTACTTGCCCGAGATTCGATCGTCGGTATCTCAATACCTAGTTCAATCTCGTTACCGGCAAGTCTCTTTACTCGTTCCGTAATACATCATCCCGCAACTAACTCATTAGTTGCATTGCTTGCGAGGCTTATAGTGATGTACTTTACCGAGTGGGCCCAGAGAGATACCTATCCGACAATTGGAGTGACAAATCCTAATCTCGAAATATGCCAACCCAACAAGTACCTTTGGAGACACCTGTAGAGCACCTTTATAATCACCCAATTACGTTGTGATGTTTGGTAGCACACAAAGTGTTCCTCCGGTAAACGGGAGTTGCATAATCTCATAGTCATAGGAACATGTATAAGTCATGAAGAAAGCAATAGCAACAAACTAAACGATCAAGTGCTAAGCTAACGGAATGGGTCAAGTTAATCACATCATTCTCCTAATGATGTGACCCCGTTAATCAAATGACAACTCTTTGTCTATGTCTAGGAAACATAACCATCTTTGATTAACGAGCTAGTCAAGTAGAGGCATACTAGTGACACTCTGTTTGTCTATGTATTCACACATGTATCATGTTTCTGGTTAATACAATTCTAGCATGAATAAGAAACATTTATCATGATATAAGGAAATAAATAATAACTTTATTATTGCCTCTAGGGCATATTTCCTTCACGCAGCGGGTATCGTTATTTTCTCACCTTTACAGATGATTTGAGTAGATATGGGTATATCTAATTGATGAAACATAAGTCTGAAACATTTGAAAAGTTCAAAGAATTTCAGAGTGAAGTGGAAAATCATAGTAACAAGAAAATCAAGTTTCCACGATCTGATCGTGGAGGAGAATATTTGAGTTACGAGTTTGGTCTTCATTTTGAAACAATGCAGAACAGTTTCGCAACTCACGCCACCTGGAACACCACAACGTACTGGTGTGTCCAAACATCGTAACCGTACTTTATTAGATATGGTGCAATCTATGATGTCTCTTTCCCATTTACCACTATCGTTTTGGGGTTATGCATTAGAGACAGCTGCATTCATGTTAAATAGGGCACCATCTATGTCCACTGAGACGACGCCATATGAACTGTGGATTGGCAAGAAACCAAAGTTTTCATTTCTTAAAGTTTGGAGTTGCGATGATTATGTGAAAAAGTTTCATCCTGATAAGCTCAAACCCAAATCGGAGAAAGGTGTCTTCATAGGATACCCAAAAGAGAAAGTTGGGTACACCTTCTATCACAGATCCGAAGGCAAGACATTTGTTGCTAAGAATTGATCCTTTGTAGAGAAGGAGTTTCTCTCGAAAGAAGTGAGTGGGAGGAAAGTATAACTTGATGAGGTAACTGTACCTGCTCCCTTATTGGAAAGTAGTTCATCACAAAACTCTGTTCCTGTGACTCCTACACCAATTAGTGAGGAAGCTAATGATGATGATCATATAACTTCAGATCAAGTTGCTACCGAACCTCGTAGGTCAACCAGAGTGAGATCCGCACTACAGTGGTATGGTAATCCTGTTCTGGATGTCATGTTACTTGACCATGACGAACCTACAAACTATGAGGAAGCGATGATGAGCCCAGATTCCGCGAAATGGTTTGAGGCCATGAAATCTGAGATGGGATCCATGTATGAGAACAAAGTATGGACTTTGATTGACTTGCCTGATGATCGGTGAGTCATTAAGAATAAATGGATCTTCAAGAGGAAGATGGATGCTGATAGTAGTGTCACTATCTACAAAGCTCGAATTGTTGCAAAAATGTTTTTGACAAGTTCAAGGTGTTGACTACGATGATATTTTCTCACTCTTATTGATGCTTAAAAGTCTGTCGGAATCATGCTAGCAGTTGCCGCATTTTATGAAATCTGGCAAATGGATGTCAAAACTGTATTCCTTAATGGATTTCTTAAAAGAAGAGTTGTATATGATGCAACCAGAAGGTTTTGTCGATCCTAAAGGTACCAACAAAGTGAGCAAGCTCCAGCAATCCATCTATGGACTAGTGCAAGCATCTCGGAGTTGGAATATATGCTTTGATAAAGTGATCAAAGCATATGGTTTTATACAGACTTGCGGTGAAGCCTGTATTTACCAGAAAGTGAGTGGGAGCACTATAGCATTTCTGACAAGTATATGTGAATGACATATTGTTGATCGGAAATAAAGTAGAATTTTCTGGAAAGCATAATGGAGTGTTTGAAAAGAGTTTTTCAAAGAAAGACCTCGATGAAGCTGCTTACACAAAGATAGATCAAGACGCTTGATAAGTTTTTTCAATGAGTACATACCTTGACAAGATTTTGAAGTAGTTCAAAATGGAACAGTCAAAGAAGGAGTTCTTGCTTGTGTTGCAAGGTGTGAAGTTGAGTAAAGACTCAAAACCCGACCACAGCAGAAAAAAGAAAGAGAATGAAAAGTCATTCCCTATGCATCAGTCATAGGTTCTATAAAGTATGCTATGCTGTTTACCAGTCCTATTGTATACCTTAGCATCTTTCTGGCAAGGAAGTACAATGGTGATCTAGGAGTAGATCACTGGGCAGCGGTCAAAATTATCCTTAGAGGACTAAGGAAATATTTCTCGATTATGGAGGTGATAAAAGAGTTCATCGTAAAGAGTTACGTCGATGCAAGCTTTTTACGTCAATCTAGATGACTCTAAGTCTCGATCTGGATACATATTGAAAGTGGGTGCAATTAGCTATAGTAGCTCCATGCAGAGCATTGTAGACATAGAAATTTGCGAAATACATACAGATCTGAATGTTGCAGACCCGTAGACTAAAATTCTCTTATAAGCAAAACATGATCACTCTTTGGGTGTTAATCACATAGCGATGTGAACTAGATTATTGACTCTAGTAAACCCTTTGGGTATTAGTCACATGGAGATGTGAACTAATCACATAAAGATGTGAACTAGATTATTGACTCTAGTGCAAGTGGGAGACTGAAGGAAATATGCCCTAGAGGCAATAATAAAGTTATTATTTATTTCCTTATTTCATGATAAATGTTTTTTATTCATGCTAGAATTGTATTAACCGGAAACATAGACAAACAGATTATCACTAGTATGCCTCTACTTGACTAGCTCGTTAAATCAATGATGGTTATGTTTCCTAACCATAGACATGAGTTGTCATTTGATTAACGGGATCACATCATTAGAGAATGATGTGATTGACTTGACCCATTCCGTTAGCTTAGCACTTGATCGTTTAGTTTACTGCTATTGCTTTCTTCATGACTTATACATGTTCCTATGACTATGAGATTATGCAACTCCCGAATACCAGAGGAACACTTTGTGTGCTACCAAACGTCAAAACATAACTGGGTGATTATAAAGGTGCTCGACAGGTGTCTCCGATGGTGTTCGTGGAGTTGGCATAGATCAAGAATAGGATTTATCACTCCGATTGTCGCAGAGGTATCTCTTGGCCCTCTCGGTAATGCACATCACTATAAGCCTTGCAAGCAATGTAACAAATGAGTTAGTTGTGGGATGATGCATTACGAAACGAGTAAAGAGACTTGCCGGTAATGAGATTGAACTAGGTATTGAGATACCGACGATCGAATCTCGGGCAAGTAACATATCGATGACAGAAGGAACAACGTATGTTGTTATGCGGTTTGACTGATAAAGATCTTCGTATTATATGTAGGAACCAATATGAGCATCCAGGTTCCGCTATTAGTTATTGCCGGAGACATGTCTCGGTCATGTCTACATAGTTCTCGAACCCGTAGGGTCCGCACGCTTAAAGTTCTGTGACGATCGGTATTATGAGTTTATATGTTTTGATGTATGGAAGGTAGTTCGGAGTCCCGGATTTGATCACGGACATGACGAGGAGTCTTGAAATGGTTGAGACATAAAGATTGATATATTGGAAGCCTACATTTAGACATCGGAAGAGTTCCGGGTGAAATCAGGATTTTACCGGAGTGCCGGAGGGGTTACCGGAACCCCCCGGGGGTTAATGGGGGCCCTAGTGGAGAGAGAGAGAGGGGCCGGCCAGGGCAGGCTGCGCGCACCCTCCCCTCTGGTCCGAATTGGACTAGGAGGGGGGGCCTTTCCTTCTCCTTCTCCCCCTTCCTTTCCCCCTCCTAGTAGGAGTAGGAAAGAGGGGAGTCCTACTCCTACTAGGAGGACTCCTCCTCCTCCTGGTGCGCCCTACAGAACCGGCCGGCCTCCCCCTTGCTCCTTTATATATGGGGGCAGGGGGCACCCTAGAATACACAAGTTGATCACTGATCTCTCCCAGCCGTGTGCGGTGCCCCCTCCACCATAATCCACCTCGGTCATACTGTAGCGGTGTTTAGGAGAAGCCATGCGACGCTAGCTTCATCAACATTGTCACCACGCTGTTGTGCTGACGAAACTCCCCTTCAAGCTCTACTGGATCGTGAGTTCGCGGGATGTCACCGAGCTGAACGTGTGCTGAACACGGAGGTGCCGTACGTTCGGTACTGAGGATCGGTCGATCGTGAAGACGTACGACTACATCAACCGCGTTGTAATAACGCTCCCGCTTAACGGTCTACGAGGGTACGTGGATGATACTCTCCCCTCTCATTGCTATGCATCACCATGATCTTGCGTGTGCGTAGGATTTTTTTTGAAATTACTACGTTCCCAACAATAAGCACATGCAAGACATACATCAAGTGTTCTCAAATCCTTAAAGACTCAATCCAATAAGATAACTTCAAAGCGAAAACTCAATCCATTACAAGAAGGTAGAGGGGGAGAAACATCATAAGATCCAACTATAACAGCAAAGCTCGCGGTACATCAAGATTGTGCCAAATCAAGAACACAAGAGAGAGAGAGAGAGAGATCAAACACATAGCTACTGGTACATACCCTCAACCCCGAGGGTGAACTACTCCATCCTCGTCATGGAGAGCGACGGGATGATGAATATGGCCACCGGTGACGATTCCCCCCTCCGGCAAGGTGCCGGAACAGGGTCCCGATTGGTTTTTGGTGGCTACAGAGGCTTGCAGCGGCGGAACTCCCGATCTAGGTTTCTTTTCAGGGGTTTATGTATTTATAGGAATTTTTGGCGTCAGTTTCACGTCAGGGGGGGGGTCCACGAGTCAACCACAAGGACGGAGGGCGCGCCCTAGGGGGTGGGCATGCCCTCCACCCTTGTGGAAGCCTCTTGGCTCTTCTGGCCTAACTCTTTTGCTTCAGGGGCTTCTTCTGGTCCATAAAAAAATCACCGTAATTTTTCAGCTCATTTGGACTCTGTTTGATATTCCTTTTCTATGAAACTCAAAAACAAGGAAAAAACAGAAACTGACACTGGGCTCTAGGTTAATAGGTTAGTCCCAAAAATCATAAAAAATAGCACATTAATGCATATAAAACATCCAAGATAGATAATATAATATCATGGAACAAGAAAAAATTATAGATACGTTGGAGACGTATCAAGCATCCCCAAGCTTAATTCCTGCTCGTCCTCAAGTAGGTAAATGATTAAAACAGAATTTTTGATGTGGAATGTGTAGGATCTAGAAGTAGATGTGTCTAGAGGGGGGGGGGTGATTAGACACTTAGTGCTAAAGTTGCAATTTTTAGGCCTTTTTGGTTTGAGTGGAGTTTTAGGCACAATTTCAACATACACAATACATATCAAGCAAGCATGCAAAGAGTATATGAGCAGCGGAATGTAAAGCATGCAACTTGCAAGAATGTAAGGGGAAGGGTTTGGAGAATTCAAACGCAATTGGAAACACGGATGTTTTTCCCGTGGTTCGGATATGTGGTGCTATCCTACATCCACGTTGATGGAGACTTCAACCCACGAAGGGTAACGGTTGCGCGAGTCCACGGAGGGCTCCACCCACGAAGGGTAACGGTTGCACGAGTCCATGGAGGGCTCCACCCACGAAGGGTAACGGTTGTGCGAGTCCACGGAGGGCTCCACCCATGAAGGGTCCACGAAGAAGCAACCACCCACAAAGGGTCCACGAAGAAGCAACCACCCACAAAGGGTCCACGAAGTAGCAACCTTGTCTATCCCACCATGGCCATCGCCCACGAAGGACTTGCCTCACTAGCGGTAGATCTTCACGAAGTAGGCAATCTCCTTGCCCTTACAAACTCCTTGGTTCAACTCCACAATCTTGTCGGAGGCTCCCAAGTGACACCTAGCCAATCTAGGAGACACCACTCTCCAAGAAGTAACAAATGGTGTGTAGGTAATGAACTCCTTGCTCTTGTGCTTCAAATGATAGTCTCCCCAACACTCAACTCTCTCTCATAGGATTTGGATCTGGTGGAAAGAAGATTTGAGTGGAAAGCAACTTGGGGAAGGCTAGAGATGAAGATTCATATGGTAGGAATGGAATATCTTGGTCTCAACACATGAGTAGGTGGTTCTCTCTCAGAACATATGAGTTGGAATTGTGTATGTGTTCTGATGGCTCTCTCCACGAATGAAGAGGAGGTGGAGGGGTATATATAGCCTCCACACAAAATCCAACCGTTACACATAGTTTTCCCATCTCGGTGGGACCGAATCAAAAAACTCGGTCGGACCGAAAAGGTAAACCTAGTGACCGTTAGAGATTTTTGGTGGGACTGACATGCAACTCGGTAGGACCGATATGGTTAGGGTTTGGGCATAACGTAATCTCGGTGAGACCGATTACACAAACTCGGTGGGACCGATTTTGGTAATAAGCTAACCAGAGAGTTGGCCAGGCAAACTCGGTGGGACCGATTTGCTCTTTCGGTGAGACCGAAAAGTTACAAAAAGGAAATACTAAATTTACATTGCAATCTCGGTGGGACCGATTCGCTCTTTCGGTGAGACCGAAAAGTTACGAAAGGGAAACAGAGAGTTTGCAATCCCATCTCGATGAGACCGAGATCCCTATCGGTAGAACCGAATTGCTAGGGTTTGGCGGTGGCTTATGACAAGTGAAACTCGGTGGCGCCGGATAGAAAGAATCGGTAGGACCGAGTTTGGCTTAGGGTTTAGGGCATATGTGGAAGTGGGAAAGTAGTTGAGAGTTTTGGAGCATATCACTAAGCACATGAAGCAAGAGGCTCATTAAGCAACACCTCATCCCTCCTTGATAGTATTGGCTTTTCCTATAGACTCAATGTGATCTTGGATCACTAAAATGTAAAATGAAGAGTCTTGAGCTTGAGGCTTTAGCCAATCCTTTGTCCTTAGCATCTTGAAGGAGTTCCCACAACCTTTAGTCCATGCCACTCCATTGTTGAACTTATCTGAAACATGCTAGATAGAAATGTTAGTCCAATAAGAGATATGTTGTCATCAATTATCAAAACCACCTAGGGAGCACTTGTGCTTTCAGAATGCTACCAAACATATTCATCCATGTAATTTTCCTTATTGTGGCAAGAATATTCAGATCCATAAGATTCGAACCAAAAGTTTAATATTGACATAAAAACAATAATACTTCAAGCATACTAACAAGGCAATTATGTCTTCTCAAAATAACATGGACAAAGAAATCTTATCCCTACAAAATCATATAGTCTGGCTATGCTCCTTCTTCATCACACAAAATACTCAAATCATGCACAACCCCGATGACAAGCCAAGCAATTGTTTCATACTTTTGACGTTCTCAAACTTTTTCAATTTTCACACAAATACATGAGCATGAGCCATGGACATAGCACTATAGGTGGAGTATAAGGTGGTTGTGGAGAAGACAAAAAGAGGGAGATAGTCTCACATCAACTAGGCGTATTAATGGGCTATGGAGATGCCCATCAATAGATGTCAATGTGAGTGAGTAGGGATTGCCATGCAACGGATGCACTAGATCTATAAGTTTATGAAAGCTCAAAAAGGAAACTAAGTGGGAGTGGATCCAACTTGCTTGCTCATGAAGACCTAGGGCAATTTGAGGAAGCCCATCGTTGGAATATACAAGCCAAGTTCTATAGTGAAAAATTTCCACTAGTATATGAAAGTAACAATATAGGAGACTCTATATCGTGAAGATCATGATGCTACTTTGAAGCACAAGTGTGGTAAAAGGATAGTAACATTGTCCCTTCTCTCTTTTTCTCTCCTTTTTTTGTTTTTTTGGGCCTTCTCTCTTTTTTTATTTCCTCACATGGGACAATGCTCTAATAATGAAAGTCATCACACTTTTATTTACTTTACAACTCAAGAACTACAACTCAATACTTAGAACAAAATATGACTCTATATGAATGCCTTCGGCGGTGTACCGGGATGTGCAATGACTCAAGAGTGACATGTGTCGGGGATATACCCCGCGGTGTAAACCGGCCGGAAGTTAACCCGGCCGGACTTGGCAGTTTATCTGAAGACCCCGCTGACACTTGGCGAGTTACTGGCGACCCGCCCTGACCTGGCGGTTTACAAGCAACCCACCTGGTCATTATGACTCACTGGTGATCCGGCATGCGGGACAGACGGATGACAAGGCCCATGGCCCAGAAGGCCGGTTCACGTTTAATGGTGGGCCGGTTTAAGAGGAAAGGCATGAGGAACATTTATCTTACAAGGAGCTAAGACCAGGACTTGTATCCGGTTTGTATTAGAGATAGACTAGTCCTAATCCTAATAGGACTCTACATGTAACCCGCCCCTTCAACATATATAAGGAGGGGCAGGGCTCCCCAAAAGGGACAAGATTCACAAGTTCCATGAGTTGGACAAGTTAGGTTTAGACAATAGCTCTCGAGATAGAGCACTCTTGTAATTGTGATCATCATCATCAATATCAATGAAGCAGGATGTAGGCTTTTACCTCCACCGTGAGGGGCCGAACCTGGGTAAAACGTCGTGTCTCTCGTCCCGCTCAACCCCTCTCAAGCTACCACATAGATGCGTTGGCCTCGCGACTAAGTCCTGACACTAAGGACATCTGCCGTGACAACTCCACGACAGTTGGCGCCCACCGTGGGGCCTGCGCACGGTGGTGTTGAGTTCTTGGAAGGATTTTCCAGGGTTTGAGAAGTTCGCAGTTGTTCGGATGAACGAAATCCGGTTTTGGAAGGATCTACATCAACTATGAGTTCGCTAGATCAATCTTAGAACCTTTTTGCCAGCTGACATCAGTTGTGTTGGAAAATCATCAGAGGTCAAAGCCAATTGGATCAGTCAAAAAACAGTTGCACATCAGATATGCCACCGATGAAGTCGCCGAGTCGACCAAATCGGACAGGTGATCCGATCCAAAGTGAGATTAAAATTCTTGGAACAGTCACGTGTTGGACTGGATTTCCATCAAGCATGTTCTGTGCCCGTGTCCCAACACAATCACGCGGTAACCCCACAGCAACAAAACTAAATAAGAGAAGGCGAAGAGAAGATGAGCAAGATAATGTCAAGGAGAAAAGGCAAAAGTTTCCAAAGTTGACCACGACCCGTGGCTGATTCGGACTCCGCGTCGACCTCCAATGCATCTTTACTGAGACGCCGTTTCCGTCTGTGAACCGCCCCGGCCACCGTCGCCTCTGTTTCGTTCCTCCCTGGTCGTGTCTGAGCCATTGCCGACCTGCCGCCCCTGCATCACTAAGCTGTTGTTCTCCGTCCGGACCGGGCCGCCCATGCATCACCAAGTCGCCAAAGTTGCCGCCGCTGCTCCGGCCGGTTCCGGCCCCTGGCTTTGATTCGCCACCGGGTTGTGGCGCCATTGAGCCACCCCATCGGCCTTTGTCCGAAGGCCTGTCCGCCGCCGTCCTGCCTTGAGTCACCCCCACGCGAGCTCACGCCCGCGGCCCTGAGTCGCCGCGGCCCCTGTTGGCTTGAGCCACTACTGGGGGGACTTCGTCAAACGGCGCCTTGCCGTCTTGGCTTCTTCGCCGAGCTGCCCTGGCCCTGCCTCCGGGCTGCTGCCGTGGATCGACGGTCGGTTCGACCCCCGCTTGGCCTCTGTTTCTGGGTCATCGCTGCAGCTTCGAAGCGCCTCTGCGGCTGCTATTACTTCAAGCCACCTCGGTTCCGGGTCACTTTGCCTCCACACAATGCTGCTAGTCGTCGTCGTCGTCTTCATCTCCGAGCCGCCCTGGTCGCGCCCCGCGATTTGGTAGCGCTGCCTCTCCTGCGCCGCCTCGCGCGGCTCTGCACTGCCGGGTCACGACCCGTGGCTCTCTCCATAAGCCGGCCTCCTCTGCGCAGAGCCGGCCTGACTCCGCCCCTGCTTGCTTCTACTGAGCCGCCGTGCCCGCGTCTAAGTTGTCCGCACAAGCTGTTTTGAGCACTCCGGCTGCAGCTATTTACCAGAGCAGAAATGAAAGAAGAAAGGGAAGAGAGTGAGTCAGAGACATGAATATGGTATAGCAGCAGGTGTCTCCGTTATTGGGGACATTCCGGTCAGCCGCATGCATGGAAAACAGAGAATGCAAAAGATCTCCATTACATTGTTTATTGGCACAAGTCTCAAAATTTGACAAACACTAGTACTACTAGAAGTGATACGAGAACTCCATGAAACCAGAGTACTACAAGCTGGTGACAATCGTTACGAATGGCAAAAGTAAACCTGGCCGAAACCCTCTGATCAGAAGAAATACTGAGAAGAAGCGGCCAAGCTAGCCATGTGACATCAAGCAAATGTGCTTCTCACGTCCCATTAGATTGACGTGTACATATGTTGTTTTTGCGTCGTGGTTGTGTCTAGCATTATCCGAAATCAGCATCCACGGTCATCCAACAAATCATCAGGTGATATCCATCTAAGTCTATTTTATTAAACATATTGTTTTCATCAAAAAACAATTACTTTGGTATGTATATTTTAATGTGCAGCAAAGGTGGTGCCGTGTTGTGCCTATGAAGTGTACATCAGCACCATCACGCACCTGCGTCTACGCCCGCTTACTGATGGAACAAGTGTGCGCAAGTCGTCGCCTGTGCAGCTTAATCTACATCAACCCGCCGGAGCCGCTGAGCCGCCCTTGCCGTTTTGAGCCACCGGGGTTATATTAAGTCGCCGGTCTGCCTGAGCCGCCGGAGCTATATTGAGCCGCTGGTCTGCCTGAGCCACCTCTGTCGCGATAAACGGATCATCCGTCACCCAAACAAATCCGGTGATATCCATCCAAATTTGATTTATTAGCACATATTGTTTTGGTCAAAGAACAAGTTTATCTTTGCCTTGGTGTGCAATATTGTTTATGCAGGGCAATTATTTATGACAAAAAAAATGATATTATACCTCGGAGATGAAAGCACGCCAACATCTTTTGGCACGGGTGGTCGTCGTTACTCGGTGAACTCCCGCGCCGGTTTAAAACGTCGTGGCCGTCTCTCGCGGCCGCACCGGTTCACGACGACACGGACAACTCGCCCGTCCACCCTTGCGGCCGGTTCACGCGTCCGCGCCTGTCTACAACGTGGAGGACAATTTGCTCGTTTGCGTCGGTTTACAACACCGGACCGGCTCATCTGCTTAGCTCCCGCGGCCGACTCACCTGCGGGTAATTTCAGCTTCACCCGGTGATCATCAACTCCGCGGTGATAATCTCTGACCTGACGCATCAGGTGAAATCCATCCGGTATATTTTTATATTATATATTGCTTTCTTTTAAAAAAGAGGAGCCATTACTTTGTCTTGCAAGTTCTTCAATATAGGACAAATTAAATCACAAAGCTTTGAAGCTCTCAATATCCGGTTTAACATCCGGTTCAAGAAGAATTTATCTCTTGCAAAAAGTTAAAAATTGCCAAAGAGGACCTCCTGCCATGATGCGCGGTTCAAACATGGGTATCCCGCCTTACTGGCCTGACATATTATTGATCACATGGGGGCTTCTGCTTCATAAAGCGGGGTATCTGTTCTTTTACATCATGTGTGGTTACACGGAGTTGTTCTAAAGCGGCCTCCGGTTTACCCCTTGAGTTTGCTTTTTAAAGCATTGTGTTATATCACTTGGAGGATTGGTCGTGTCCGAACCAATACCATACCTCTTGATAGGCGAGAGCCACCAGATCACTTGGGGACTTGGTCACGTCTGAACCACTCATGCCTCTTGATCGGCCTAAGGCCACAGAATCACTTGGGGGCTTGGTCGAACCCGAACCATCGCCATGCCACTTGGTCAGCATAAATGCCACGGTTTCATTTGGGGACCTGGCTGACTAGAACCATAGTTACACCTAACGGGAGCTTGGTCGTGTTCGGCCATGGTAACGCCATTTGATCAACTCAAATAAACCTTTTTTGCAAATGGTTTTGTCATTGCTTTTGCTTCGCACTTTTCTTTGCAAGATACTTTTTTCTTTTTTTTGCGTTTTTTAAAAACCGACAAAGTTTTCAACCAATCAATTGACGGAACACAGTTCACGTCAATCCGGAGACTATTTGCCATGTTTGATCCTTGTGGTTAGCATCCTCTTATGGAGTAAACCGGGGTTTATCACAGCCCGACACGGTTTTATCATAAACCGGCACAATATGGAAGGAGTTATCAGTACTCAAGATTTGGGTTATCACCCTTACTACAAAAAGTTGGTAAAACCAACAATGTGATTCAATGTCACAGGTATGATCTATTTCATATTTGATTATTCTTAAGGGCAGCCTTGGTTATAAACCCGGGTTATATGTTGGGCATTATGACCCGTCCGGCGGTAAACCGCCAGGACACTTTAAACTTATTGTATGCAGAAACAGGTTTGTTAAACCGGCCTGGCTTTGGACTATAAGTCACCAGTATATATATTTGGATTGCGCCATTGGAATCATGCGCTTATAAATCATTGGGTTATATTATTCAAATAGCCAAACTTGGATGGATTTTCATTATGATATTGAATGAATAAGGTTTTCATACCGGATTATATTATCTTGAATAGCCAACATGGCTGGATTTTTATGGTTATTAATAACCGGTATTATTGAGTTTTCAAAGTCGCTATAGCGCAATGTCTATTATTTTATCAAAGGATATGATTTATTCTACAATGGAAGGAATAGTCCCGAGTCGCTGCAGGCTTACAACCCGGCACTTGGGGGCTACATTATTCAAATCGAGATTACATGCAAGTCTCATGTTGCTGCAAGCATGCATCATGACACTTGGGGGCTAATGCCAAGTCATTTTTAGTCTTATTGAAGACCCGACTCATCATATTATAACGAGCCGGCCCTTGGGGGCTACCAATTGCTCCTGTCAACAATTCAAGGTGCACAAGTTTTTATCCATTATATTGAAGGGCCCACTCCTCAGTTGGTAAAGCACAAAGCTCTTAACCTTGTGGACGTGGGTTCAAGCCCCATGATGGGAGTTACATCATATGATATTATTTTCAATGAAGTATATATAAAGTCCCAGCTCAATATTATCTTACTAAGCCGGCCCTTAGGGGCTACACGTTGCTGTTCAAAGTTTACAAGATTATATTTACAAAGTCCCTGCTCATCATTGCATAATGACCCGGCCCTTGGGTGCTACACTGGTTGAAGTTTTTATGAGCATCAAGCAATTGCAAGTCCCAGGTTGCTGCAAGCATGACAACCCGACACTTGGGGGCTAGATATATGGAGTATTCAGTTTATATGATTGAGATGAACAAACCGGATTTCTTCAAGGTTGAAACACTTATTGGAGCAAGTCTTAAGTTATCACTATGTTCTCCTCTTAAGACTTGGGGGCTACAGGTATTATGCATATAAAGGAGGAACATCTTCATTTTATTAGTTTTGAGCAAATCAGGAAGATCAATTACATGACCCGGTGTCGACAACAATTATGACCCGGGGCCATCAATATTTATAAACCGGCCATTTTGGTAATATTAAACCCGCAAGTTTTACATCTTCAAACCGGCTGAATATCAGATAAGTATTTTCAGACCCATATTTCTTAAACTGGCGGAGCTGAGTCAAAGGAGTTATTCTTCACAATATTTCTCGGTGACAAGCCAATGTCGGCAAATTGATTATGAAGCTGGTCTGTTGACCCGGATTTCCTAGAAGGAGGAAATAACAAGGACTTAAGGATGATCAGGTACCGGTTTACAAAAATTCTTAACCCGGAGCATAACCTGTCAAATTTGTTCTTGTGTTTATTTTGCAGCATAAGTTTACCATGAATAAATCCAAGCTAAACTTGGGGGATAATGTCGGGGATATACCCCGCGGTGTAAACCGGCCGGAAGTTAACCCGGCCAGACTTGGCGGTTTATCTGAAGACCCCACTGACACTTGGCGAGTTACTGGTGACCCGCCCTGACCTGGCGGTTTACAAGCAACCCACCTGGTCATTATGACTCACTGGTGATCCGGCGTGCGGGACAGACGGATGACAAGGCCCAAGGCCCAGAAGGTCGGTTCATGTTTAATGGTGGGCCGGTTTAAGAGGAAAGGCATGAGGAACATTTATCTTACAAGGAGCTAAGACCAGGACTTGTATCCGGTTTGTATTAGAGATAGACTAGTCCTAATCCTAATAGGACTCTAGATGTAACCCGCCCCTTCAACATATATAAGGAGGGGCAGGGCTCCCCAAAAGGGACAAGATTCACAAGTTCCACGAGTTGGACAAGTTAGGTTTAGACAATAGCTCTCGAGATAGAGCACTCTTGTAATTGTGATCATCATCATCAATATCAATGAAGCAGGATGTAGGCTTTTACCTCCACCGTGAGGGGCTGAACCTGGGTAAAACGTCGTGTCTCTCGTCCCGCT
Organism: Triticum aestivum; assembly: GCF_018294505.1. Classification (NCBI taxonomy): domain Eukaryota; kingdom Viridiplantae; phylum Streptophyta; class Magnoliopsida; order Poales; family Poaceae; genus Triticum; species Triticum aestivum. The sequence goes on from NC_057800.1 coordinate 233,983,866, forward strand.
CAACCCCTCTCAAGCTACCACATAGATGCGTTGGCCTCGCGACTAAGTCCTGACACTAAGGACATTTGCCGTGACAACTCCACGACAACATGTATAAAATAATTATGAATGGTGGCTTTGCCAAAAATGCGATGTCAACTACATGATCATGCAAAGCAATATGACAATGATGGAATGTGTCATAATAAATAGAATGGTGGAATGTTGCATGGCAATATATCTCGGAATGGCTATAGAAATTCCATAATAGGTAGGTATGGTGGCTGTTTTGTGGAAGGTATAAGGTGGGTTTAAGGTACCGGCGAAAGTTGCGCGATACTAGAGAGGCTAGCGATGGTGGAAGGGTGAGAGTGCGTATAATCCATGGACTCAACATTAGTCATAAAGAACTCACATACTTATTGAAAAAATCTATTAGTTATGGAAACGAAGTACTACACACATGCTTCTAGGGGGATAGATTGGTAGGGAAAGACAATTGCTCGTCTCCGACCGCCACTCATAAGGAAGACAATCAATAAATACCCCATGCTCCAACTTTGTTACATAATGGTTCACCATACGTGCATGCTACGGGAATCACAAACCTTAACACAAGTATTTCTCAAATTCACAGCTACTCGCTAGCACGACTCTAATATCACCATCTTTATATCTCAAAACAATCATAAGGAATCAAACTTCTCATAGTATTCAATGCACTTTATATGAATGTTTTTATTATATCCCTCTTGGATTCCCATCATATTAGGACTAAATTCATAACCAAAGCAAATTACCATGCTGTTAAGAGACTCTCAAAATAATATAAGTGAAGCATGAGAGTTTATCAATTTCTTCAAAACAAAACTACCGCCGTGCTCTAAAAAGATATAAGTGAAGCACTAGAGCAAATGACAAACTACTCCAAAAGATATAAGTGAAGATCAATGAGTAGTTGATTAATTATGTAACTATGTGAAGACTCCTTATCATAAATAAATTCAGATCTTAAGTACTTTATTCAAACAGCAAGCAAAAAAAACGAAATTGCAAGGATAACACATATCATGTGAAGAAGCAAAAACTTAGGCTCAACCAAAACTGGTCGATAGTTGTTGAAGAAGAAAGGTGGGATGCCAACCAGGGCATCCCCAAGCTTAGATGCTTGAGACTTCTTGAAATATTAACTTGGTATGCCTTGGGCATCCCCAAGCTTGAGCTTTTGTGTCTCATTAATTCCTCTCATATCACGGTTTCCCTAATTCTTAAAACTTCATGCACACAAAACTCAACAAAAACTTGTGAGATAAGTTAGTATAAATCAATGCATAAACCTTATAATTCTCTACTGTAGCAAATCACTAAAATTATTATTTGACATTTCATACTAAATGCCTTTGCATAATAGTCCTATCCTCAAATAGAATCATTAAACAAGCAAACATATGCAAACAATGCAAACATAACAACAATCTGTCTAAACAGAACAGCCTGTAAAGAATGCAAGAGGAACCATACTCCCCTAACTCCAAAAATTCTGAAAAATTACCACACTGTAGATTTTTTTACTCATTGTGTAAAAATTTCAAGATTTTATCATGTTCTAACTATTCACAAATATTCAAAATATAACAACAAACTTTCTGTTTTTAAAACAACAACATATAGACTTGTAGAATAAGCATGGTAAAGGTTACACTTGACCTTTTATTGAACTAAAAGATGCAAAACATAACTCTATTTAACATCAAGAAAATCCTAATAAAATAAATGACGCTCCAAGCAAAACACATATCATGTGGTGAATGAAAATATAGCTCCAAGTAAAATTTCCGATGAATGAAGACGAAAGAGGGGATGCCATCCGGGGCATCCCCAAGCTTAGGCTCTTGGTTGTCCTTGAATATTACCTTGGGATGCCTTGGGCATCCCAAGCTTAGGCTCTTGCCACTCCTTATTCCGTAGTCCATCAAATCTTTACCCAAAACCTAAAAACTTCACAACACAAAACTTAACAGAAAACTCGTAAGCTCCGTTAGTATAATAAAGCAAATCACCACTTAGGTACTATCAAGACAAGATTCATAATTTTTACTACATGATTCCTACTATGCCCTATCATTTCTACAATTTATATTAAGCAATATAAGCCATTAAAACTAGGAAACAAGCAAACTATGCATGAAAAATAGAATGTGTCAAAAACATAACAGTCCGTAGTAATTTGTAACTCTTGAATACTTGTGTAACTCCAAAAATTCTAAAAAAATAGGAAAACCTGAGAAATTTGTTTATTAATCTTTTGAAAAAATAATCAGTATTTTTCAGGCTTCTGTTAAAAATGAGAATTGTTTTCCTGAGTGCAAAAGTTTCTATTTTTCAGCAAGATCAAATCAACTATCACCGTAAGCCATCCCAAAGGTCTTACTTGGCACTTTATTGTAACAAAAGCTATAAAACATGATTACTACAGTAGCCTAATCATGTGAACACACAAAAACAGTAAGGGGTAAATATTGGGTTGTCTCCCAACAAGTGCTTTTCTTTATTGCCTTTCTAGCTAGGCATGATGATTTCAATGATGCTCACACAAGAGATAAGATTTGAAACATAATGGGAGCACCATGAAGCATATGACAAGCACATTTAAGTCTAACCCACTTCCTATGCATAGGGATTTTGTGAGCAAATAATTCATGGGAATAAGAATCTACTAGCATAGGAAGGTAAAACAAGCAAAACATCAAAACTTTCAACACATAGAAAGGAAACTTGATATTACTGCAACTCCTACAAGCATATATTCCTCCCTCATAATAATTTTCAGTAGCATCATGAATCAATTCAAAAATATAGCTATCACACAAAGCATTATTTTCATGATCTACAAGCATATTTTTTATTACTCTCCACATAAGCAAATTTATTCTAATAGTAGTGGGAGCAAACTCAACAAAATAGTTATCATGTGAGGCATAATCCAACTGAGAATTAAAATCACGATGACAAGTTCCATGGTTATCATTATTCTTTATAGCATACATGTCATCACAATAATCATCATATATAGCAACTTTGTTCTCATAATCAATTGGAACCTCTTCCGAAATAATGGAATCATCATTAAATAAAGTCATGACCTCTCCAAATCCACTTTCATCAATATAATCATCATAAATAGGAGGCATTCTATCATCATAATGAATTTTCTCATCAAAACTTGGGGAGAAAAAAATATCATCTTCATCAAACATGGCATCCCCAAGCTTGTGGCTTTGCATATCATTAGCATCATGGATATTCATAGAATTCATACTAACAACATTGCAACCATGCTCATCATTCAAAGATTTAGTGCCAAAAAATTTAATGCATTCTTCTTCTAACACTTTGGCACAATTATCGGAATCCTTATTCTCACGGAAGACATTAAAAAGATGAAGCATATGAGGAAACATCAATTTCCATTTATTTTGTAATTTTATTTTATAAACTAAACTAGTGATGAAACAAGAAACCAAAAGATTCGATTGTAAGATCTAAAGATATACCTTCAAGCACTAACCTCCCCGGCAACAGCGCTAGAAAAGAGCCTGATGTCTACTACGCAACCTTCTTCTTGAAGACTCGTGTTGGGCCTCCAAGCGCAAAGTTTGTAGGACAGTAGCAAATTTCCCTCAAGTGGATGACCTAAGGTTTATCAATCCGTGAGAGGCGTAGGATGAAGATGGTCTCTCTCAAACAACCATGCAACCAAATAACAAAGAGTCTCCTGTGTCCCCAACACACCCAATACAATGGTAAATTGTATAGATGCACTAGTTCGGCGAAGAGATGGTGATACAAGTGTAATATGGATGGTCGATAAAGGTTTTTGTAATCTAAAATTATAAAAACAGTAAGGTAACTCGTAATAAAAGTGAGCAAAAACGGTATTCAATGCTTCGAAACAAGGCCTAGGGTTCATACTTTCACTAGTGCAAGTTCTCTCAACAATGATAACATAATTAGATCATATAAGAATCCCTCAATGTGCAACAGAGAGTCACTTCAAAGGCACTAATAGTGGAGAACAAACGAAGAGATTATTGTAGGGTACAAAACCACCTCAAAGTTATTCTTTCTGATTGATCTATTGGGCTATTCCTATAAGTGTCACAAACAGCCCTAGAGTTCGTACTAAAATAACACCTCAAGACACACATCAACCAAAACCCTAATGTCACCTAGATACTCCAATGTCACCACAAGTATCCGCGGGTTTGATTATACGATATGCATCACACAATCTCAGATTCATCTATTCAAACCAACCCAAAGAACTTCAAAGAGTGCCCCAAAGTTTCTACCCGAGAGTCAAGACGAAAACGTGTGCCAACCCCTATGCATAAGTTCACAAGGTCACGGAACCCGCAAGTTGATCACCAAAACATACATCAAGTAGATCACGTGAATATCCCATTGTCACCACAGATAAGCACATGCAAGATATACATCAAGTGTTCTCAAATCCTTAAAGACTCAATCTGATAAGATAACTTCAAAGGGAAAACTCAATCCATTACAAGAAGGTAGAGGGGGAGAAACATCATAAGATCCAACTATAATAGCAAAGCTCGCGGTACATCATGATCGTGCCAAATCAAGAACACAAGAGAGAGAGAGAGAGATCAAACACATAGCTACTGGTACACACCCTCAGCCCCGAGGGTGAACTACTCCCTCCACCTCATGGAGAGCGCCGGGATGATGAAGATGGCCACCGGTGATGATTCCTCCCTCCGGCGGGGTGCCGGAACATGGTTCCAATTGGTTTTGGTGGCTATAGAGGCTTGCGACAGTGGAACTCCCGATCTAGGTTTCTTTTCGGGGGTTTCTATATTTATAGGAATTTTTGGCGTGGGTTTCACGTCGGGGGGGGGGGGGTCCACGAGTCAACCACAAGGACGGAGGGCGCACCCTCCACCCTTGTGGTGGCCTCGTGGCTCTTCTAGCCCAACTCTTTTGCTTCGGGGGCTTCTTTTGGTCCATAAAGAATCGTCGTAAAGTTTCAGGTCAATTGGACTCCATTTGATATTCCTTTTCCGCGAAACTTCATCTTGACGAATATTCTCCACCATCTTGAATTCATTTATGTGTCAAACTTTCATGTACATTAGAACTTGAGCTTATTAGGTGCCATGAGTACCGCTGCTACTCCTAGACTCCATATGACTCCACCTACATCTATAGTCCCTTCTTTTCTTATTCACAATCAGAGCAAACATAAGTTACTCTTTACTCTAGTTTGCATTCCCAACTTTTTAAATATCCGTTCAATGCCATCACACATCGATCAATGATCTGGGTGAAAGTGAACAACTCACTTATTAGGTGCCACACATAAGAGTTCATGAACTCAACATCCTTGCCCTTTCCTTGTGTGATGGTAGTTGTCACCTCCGACGGGGTGGCGAAGGCGGATATGAGGGTGTAGTGGTAGTGCAGGGAACGATCACGGCCACGACTGGGGGGAGGGCAACTAACCCGAGGTGGGCACACCTACTTTAGGGGAGAAACGACCTTCAATGCGAAGCATGAGTGGTGGGAGGAGGTGCCTCCATGCCATTGACGCCTTCCCTTACCGGTAACAACTGAGAAGATCGACGAAGTGGTGCTAGGCCACAGACGTGGGACAACATGCAGAGCGGACCAGGGGAGGTGCCAAATGGTGATCAAAGTGGGTCAAGGCGATGAGTTAGTGGCAACTAGGCGACATGGAAATTTCCAAGCCCGGGTTGTTCCTTCTCCTGCACTAAGTTTAAAGTTTTACCAATCCACTAAGTGGATCATTTCCAAAAAAATGCTAGGTGGATATTGTTGGAAAATGTAGTAGAAAACGGAAAAAATTGGCTATGATCAAGATCTTGAGAACACTATGAATATGCATACAAGGTTAGATCAGACCGTTACCAACTTCGATTTGCAGTGGAAGTACTGTTTGTGTAGATCATTCGGTAAATCCCTTGAACCGTCCCACAAATGACCGCTCGAACAAAGATTGAAAGCATGATCTCTCCATGAATCGCACGCATATGGGCTTCACGATCTGGCAGCGCTTCACAATCTAGAGCTTGATGTCACTTGAGAACTAAAGTGGGTAGAACAGGACCTCATGGGAGGAAATAGAGAAAACTAGAAGTAGATCAACTCTAGATAAAGACTAGAACTAGAGAGGGAGAGAGAACTAGAGGGGGCAACCGACTTGGGAGGGATGAATCCTCCCTTGGCGCGCCAAGGGGCACCACCCCTTATCGGGCCCAATAGGCCCATCAACTTTTCCCCTATGAGGCCTTTAGCAATTTGATACGACCATTCTTCATCATGCTTTTATGTTGATATTTATTGCATTATGGGATGTTATTTCACATTATGGTACAATACTTATACTTTTCCCTCTTACTTTACAAGTGAGGGAGTCCTGGATTAGGGGGTCTCCGGACAGCCGGAGTATATCCTTTGGCCGGACTATTGGACTACGAACATACAAGATTGAACACTTCGTCTCGTGTCCGGATGGGACTCTACTTGGCGTGGAAGGCAAGCTAGGCAATACGGATATGTACGTCTCCTCCTTTGTTATCGACCTTGTGTAACCCTAGCCCCCCTGGTGTCTATATAAACCGGAGGGTTTTAGTCTGTAGGACAACATACAATCATACCATAGGCTAGCTTCTAGGGTTTAGCCTCTCTGATCTCGTGGTAGATCTACTCTTGTACTACCCATATCATCAATATTAATCAAGCAGGACGTAGGGTTTTACCTCCATCAAGAGGGCCCGAACCTGGGTAAAACATCGTGTTCCCTGCCTCCTGTTACCATCCGCCTTAGACGCACAGTTCGGGACCCCCTACCCGAGATCCGCCGGTTTTGACACCGACATTGGTGCTTTCATTGAGAGTTCCACTGTGTCGTTGCCATTAGGCTTGATGGCTCCTACTATCATCGATAGCGATGCAGTCTAGGGTGAGACTTTTCTCCCCGGACAGATCTTTGTGTTCGACGGCTTCACACTGCGGGCCAACTCGCTTGGCCATCTGGTGCAGATCGAGAGTTACACCCCTGGCCACCAGGTCAGGTTTGGAAGCTTAAACTACACAGCCGATATTTGCGGAGACTTGATCTTCGATGGATTCGAGCCTCTGCCTTGTGCGTCACGCGGTCATGATGAGTATGATTTAGCTCTACCATCAGACAGTGTTCAGGAGACCGCACCGGCAGCCGCTCCGACTCTCAATTCGGAGCCAGTTGCGCCGTCCATGGACGGGTGGATGGACCCTGCCACGGAAGCCTTATCCTCATCGGCGATCAAGCCGGACATCGACCTTACCCTGCACGAGAGCCGTGTTGTCAAACTGCCGGATCCTTCTCCGGCCACAGACTCCGAACCGCCCGCGCCCGTTCCTAGCGAATCCGATTGGGCGCCGATCATGGAGTTTACCTCCGCAGATATTTTTCAGCACTCGCCCTTTGGCGACATACTGAACTCATTAAGGTCTCTCTCCTTGTCAGGAGGTTCCTGGCCGAACTATGTCCGGCAGGATTGGGATGCGGACGACGAAGAAATTCTCGGCCCACCCACCACCCACTTAGTAGCCACTGTCGATGACTTAACCGACATGCTCGACTTCGACTCCGAAGACATCGACGGTATGGATGACGATGCGGGAGACGAAGAGAAACCACTACCCACAGGGCACTGGACAGCCACCTCATCATACGATATATACATGGTGGACACACCCAAAGAAGGCAATGGCGACGAGACAATGGAGGATGACCCCTCCAAGAAGCAACCCAAGCGCCGACGTCAGCGGCGCCGCCCTAAGTCCCGCCAAAGCATAAGTGGTGATACCGGCACAAGAGATAATAACACTCCGGATAGTGCCGAAGACAACAACAATCCCCTGCAGCAAGATTTAGAGCAGGAAGATGGAGGAGCCATCCCTCTTGAGAGAGCGGCAGATGGTGAGGCGGAGGATGATAATTACATGCCCCCCTCCGAAGACGAGGCAAGCCTCGGCGATGACGAATTCTCTGTGCCAGAGGATCCCGTCGAACAAGAGCGCTTCAAGCGCCGGCTTATGGCCACGGCAAATAGCCTTAAGAAAAAGCAGCAGCAGATTCAAGCTGATCAAGATCTGCTAGCTGACAGATGGACTGAAGTCCTCACGGCCGAGGAATATAAACTCGAACGCCCCTCCAAGAGTTACCCAAAATGCAGGTTGCTACCCCGACTGGAGGAAGAAGCGTATGACGCGGCTGATCAGCCACCTCGTGGCTGCGATAGAGAGGCATTCCAGCCAAAAACTCAGCCCGCACCCCGACATCATTCAAATAAAAAGGCATGGGGAAATACGCCAGACCTACGAGACGTATTGGAGGACAAAGCAAAGCATGCAAGATCGATCTACAGATCACGGGGGCGCGCCACTATGCGAGACGATAAACGTCACGCCGGATACAGTAAAAGTAAATCCGGCCGGGCCAAACACAGCGGGCAAGACCCATTCGAGCTGCGTCGCGATATAGACCAATACAAAGGCGCCGCACACCCCTTATGCTTCACAGACGAAGTCATGGATCATCAAATCCTAGAGGGTTTCAAACCCGTAAATATAGAATCATACGACGACACAACAGATCCTGCGGTATGGATCGAGGATTTCCTCCTCCACATCCACATGGCCCGCGGTGATGACTTACACGGCATCAAATACCTCCCACTAAAGCTCAAAGGACCAGCGCGACATTGGCTTAACAGCTTGCCAGCAGAGTCCATTAGTTGTTGGGAAGATCTGGAGGCCGCATTCCTCGACAACTTTCAGGGCACTTATGTGCGACCACCAGATGCCGATGACTTGAGCCACATAATTCAGCAGCCAGAAGAATCGGCCAGGCAATTCTGGACTCGGTTCCTAACAAAGAAAAATCAAATCGTCGACTATCCGGATGCAGAGGCCCTAGCAGCTTTCAAACACAACATCCGTGACGAGTGGCTAGCCTGGCACCTTGGTCAGGAAAAGCCGAAATCTATGGCAGCCCTCACGACACTCATGACCCGCTTTTGTGCGGGAGAAGACAGCTGGCTGGCTCGTAGTAATAACATATCAAAGAACCATGGTACTTAGGATACCAAGGACGGCAATGGCAGGTCACGTCGAAATAAACATAAGCGCCGCATTAACAGCGACAATACCGAGGATACGGCAGTCAATGCCGGATTCAAAGGCTCTAAACCCGGTCAGAGGAAAAAGCCATTTAAAAGAAGCACTCCGGGCCCATCCAGTTTGGACCGCATACTTGACCGCTTGTGTCAAATACACGGCACCCCCGACAAGCCAGCCAACCACACCAATAGGGATTGTTGGGTATTCAAGCAGGCCGACAAGTTAATTGCCGGAAACAAAGATAAGGGGCCACATAGCGATGACGAGGAAGAGCCCCGACAGCCGAACACTGGAGGACAGAAGAGGTTCTCCCCACAAGTGCGGACGGTGAACATGATATACGCAACCCACATCCCCAAGAGGGAGCGGAAGCGTGCGCTCAGGGACGTATATGCATTGGAGCCAGTCGCCCCAAAGTTCAACCCATGGTCCTCCTGTCCGATCACCTTCGATCGCAGGGACCACCCCACTAGTATCCGTCATGGCGGATTTGCTGCACTAGTCCTAGACCCAATCATTGACGGATTTCACCTCACTCGAGTCCTTATGGATGGAGGCAACAGCCTGAACCTGCTTTATCAGGACACAGTGTGCAAAATGGGCATAGACCCCTCAAGGATCAAACCCACAAAAACAACCTTTAAAGGCATCATTCCAGGTGTAGAGGCCCATTGCACAGGCTCAATTACACTAGAAGTGGTCTTCGGATCCCTGGATAACTTCCGAAGCGAAGAATTAATCTTCGATATAGTCCCATTCCGCAGTGGCTATCATGCACTGCTCGGGCGAACCGCATTTGCGAGATTCAATGTGGTACCGCATTATGCATACCTCAAGCTCAAGATGCCAGGACCTCGGGGGGTCATCACAGTTAATGGAAACACAGAGCGCTCTCTCAGCACGGAGGAGCACACTGCGGCCCTTGCAGCAGAAGCGCAAAGTAGCCTTTCAAGGCAATCCACCAGTTCGGTGTTTCAAGACCCGGACACCTTCAAGCGCGTTCAGCGTAATCAACAACTAGACTGCCTGGCACGACTTGAGCTCGCGTAGCAATGCGGCCCCCACCCCAGTCCCAGCCAAACGGCGAAATTCGTGCCACAAGTACATAATTACGCATTAAAAATACCATGGGCACAGGCGGGGAGGGGGGCACAACTACGGCACGCCCCAATATGCGGCTTAAACCGCACTAGGGGCTTCCCGCTTTGTTATTTTTCTCTTTCAGGACTTTAATCTCTGGAAACCCTGTCCGGCATCATGATCGCCGAACACATGATGCAGCAACCAAGGAGGCAGAAAGCTACGTCACACCACGGCACTCCCAGGTGGATTACGATAACGAGTGAAATATTTGCTTTAATACTATTCCTCAGCTTGCCCTTGGAAGGGACATAGTCCTACTTTTTGCTTATCGCACTACCTGTATCATTCTGCTTTAACACACCTTTTTGAATAAACAATGCATAACATTACGACTATTATTGCATTCTTGTTATATATATATGTGTTCATTAATGACGCCTTGCAACCGTACACTTTGGTACAACCAATACACCAGGGGCTTAAGTACCCCACATTATGGTGTGAGAAGTCCGAACACTTTCACAAGTGTGGCACCCCGAACTTATAGCATTATATGCATCAGCTCTGAATCATGTCTTTGGTCAAATGTTGGGTTTGCCCGGCTCCTATGTTTTGGTACCTTATGTTCCGCTCTATCGGCTAAGGTAGCACTAGGAGAACTACTGCGATTGTGCCCCGGTTCTGCTGGGCTAAGAACCTCAGTAGAGAAAGCTAAAACTGACTGTCATGATAAGGCGAGAGACTGGTCGCTGTTCGGCGAGGTTTCGAGTCCCTAAAGACTTATGCCGCTTAGAGCGAGGAGCCGGTCCTGACCGGCTTAAAGGCGTGTATCGCGCCCCGAATTCGGCCTTTCGAATACCAGGGGCTTCGCTGAAATTTAAAATTATAGAATTCTATGGCTAAGTGAGAGTGATAAAGCATTATTAGTCCAGTTGCCTTGTTCGTTGTGCTGAGCACCTCCCTCGAAGGACCCAAAAATGGGAACAAGAGTGCTCAGGTTTATCCCGAACACCCCAGCACTCGCGGCATGGGGGTAGAAGCCGAGGACTAGCCATCTCTCAGATTGGATAAACAACCAAACAGAAGGTAATATTTTAAATTCAAACAAGCGTTGCATAGCGCATATGAAACAAGTTTTCATCATACAGGATCACACGAGCAAGTTTACTCAAATATTACATCCTTTGGACATTCGTCCGCTACAAGGCGGGCACCCTTCAAGACACCCTCATAATATATTTCGGGGGTGCGATGCTCCTTGCCCTGCGGCGGTCCTTCCTTGATCAGCTTCACGGCGTCTAGCTTGAACCATTGCACCTTCACATGGGCGAAAGCCCGGCGTGCACCTTCGATGCAGACAGACCGCTTGACGACTTCCAGCTGTGAGCAGGCATCCACAAGCCGCCTCACCAGGCCGAAGTAGCTGTTCGGAAGGGCGTCGCTAGGCCATAGCCGGACTATAAGGCCCTTCATGGCCTGTTCGGCCGCCTTGTGTAGCTCGACCAGCTGTTTCAGCTGGTCGCTCATAGGCACCGGGTGTTCGGTCCTAGTATACTGAGACCAGAACAGCTTCTCCGTTGAGCTTCCCTCCTCGGCCTGATAAAACTGTCGACATCCGACACGCTGTGGGGCAAATCTGCGAATGCTCCTGGAGAGCTCCGGATTCGGGTAAGTAATAGGTAATTTACTTTCACATGCTTGCTTTGCATATATAATGCCTTACCCGCCGCTATTTTTTTCATCGCGTTAATCTCCTGGAGGGCCTTTTGGGCTTCGGCCTTGGCACTCTTTGTGCTCTCGAGGGCCGCGGCAAGCTCAGACTGTCGCATCTTCGAGTCAAGCTCCAATGCCTCGTGCTTCGTCACAGAGCCTGGAGCTCTTGATGCACCTCGCCCACCCGAGCCTCTTGCCTTTCCCGCTCGGTGCGCTCCTTGGCCGCTTTATCTTCGGCCTCGGACAACGCTTGCTTTAGGGTCGCCACTTCGGTCGTGGCCCCTGGCAAATTCATGATGATCCTATCATTTTGCAATCGCATTCTTTTTATACATATCCATAGACTAGGTACTACTTACCTTTGTTCTCCTCGAGCTGCCTCTTGGCAAGGCCGAGCTCGTCCTTGGACCCTTTAAGGTCATGCTTCAGTGCGGCGACCTCCGCAGTCAGTGCGGCAGATGCCAGCAGCGAAGCCTGCATACGCATATTGACATACTTATATTAGACTCCTGCGATATTGTTTGATCCTTTGTTCGGCTTTTCTTTGTGAACACTGAACAGAGCATCAGGGGCTACTGTCTATGCGGTAATATTTTTCCTATATTTTAAACACTTACCTCAAAGCCTGTTAGAAGGCTGGCACAGGCTTCAGTCAATCCGCTCTTGGCAGACTGAACCTTTTGGACCACCGCACTCATAATAGTACGGTGCTCCTCATCGATGGAAGCGCTGCGAAGCGCTCCCAGCAGATTGTCCGGCGCCTCTGGATGGACAGAGGTCGCCGGCACGGGCGTCTTGCCCCTCTTGGAAGGAGGCCGCCTGCTGGAGTCCGGAACCACTGGAGGTTTCGGCGCGGTGTTCGGCTGCGGGCCGAACTCGGAGCCCTCAGGGGCCTTGTTCCCTCTACTCCCGGAGTCCGGAAGGTCGCCTTGAGGCGCCTCCGGGACTGTCTCCCCTCGCCCCGGTGCCTCTTGATACAATACCTCGGCATCATCCGCAGGGCAAGGGGAGGTGGCGGTCCGAAGTGGATCGCTATCCATATCCGACGAGCCCAGGGAGCCATCCGACGATACATCGATGTGGCGGCCTGCATAATCATATTCGGCGTTAGGGGAAGCAGTGCGACAAAGGAATGCTATGAGTTACTCCGATATCCGAATACTTACGACTTCGCCAGGGGCTTGGCCCTGAGCAGCCAGTCGTCTTTGCCTTTGGCAGCAGTGGTGGAACTGTCCGGAAGGAGAGTCCTTCCTTTCTTGGACCCCTCGGCCTCCCCAGTTGGGGCGGCCTTCCTTTTCTTGTCTCCCCCATCTAAAGGGGGATCATCTTCTTCTTCCTCCTCGTCTTCGGGGGAGGAGTGTGTCGCAGAGTTATCGGACGATGAGTCCGATGATGCCTGGCGTCGGGAACCCTTTCGGGTTACCTTGGCCTTCTTGGTCTTCTCCGGCACCTTGTAAGGAGCCGGAGTCAACATCTTCGTCAGGAGAGCGTCTGCTGGGCCTTTGGGCAAAGGAGTCGGATAGTCGATCTGTCCGGCCGTCTCCTACCAGTCCTGTCAAAGGTACGGGAGCTTAGATCCCGCATAGAGTCAAACTATGAAAAACAAGTATCCCGTGAGAGGTAAAACAACTTACCGTGTTGGCTTGGCGCTTCGCGCAGAATCCGCGATCCTCGGTAGTGGGAGGGGGAACCTCGGCACCCTTGAATAGTACCTTCCAGGCATCCTTGTGAGTTGTGTCGAAGAGCCTGTTCAGAGTTCGGTGCTGGGCCAGGTCGAACTCCAACAAGTTGAAAGCCCATTGTTGGCACGGGAGGATCCGGCGGATGAGCATGACCTGGACTATGTTGACGAGTTTGAGCTTCTTGTTCACCATGTTTTGAATACATGTTTGGAGTCCGGCCAGCTCTCCCGAACTACCCTAGGACAGGCCCTTCTCTTGCTAGGAGGTGAGCCGCGGGGGGATGCCAGATCGGAACTCGGGGCCGCCGCCCATTTAGGGTCACGCGGCTCGGTGATGTAGAACCACCCTGATTGCCACCCCTTTACGGTCTCCACGAAGGAGCCCTCGAGCCATGTGACATTGGGCATCTTGCCCACCATGGCGCCTCCGCACTCCGCCTGGCGGCCGCTCACAACCTTCAGCTTGACATTGAAGGTCTTCAGCCATAAGCCGAGGTGGGGCTTGATGCGGAGGAAGTTCTCGCACACGACGATAAACGCCGAGATGTTGAGGATGAAGTTCGGGGCCAGATCATGGAAATCCAGGCCATAGTAGAACATGATCCCCTGGACGAATGGGTGGAGAGGGAATCCCAGACCACAGAGGAAATGGGTAAGGAACACTACTCTCTCATGGGGCCTGGGGGTGGGGATGAGCTGCCCCTCATCTGGGAGCCGGTGCGCGATGTCGTCGGGCAGGTATCCGGCTCTCCTCAGCTTCTTGATGTGTCCCTCCGTGACGGAGGAGACCATCCACTTGCCTCCCGCTTCGGACATGGTTGGAGAAGATTGAGGTGGGAAGTACGGACTTGTGCGCTGGAGCTCGAGTGTGCGAAAATGGATGAGCAAAGGAGGAAGAAGGCGTGGATGAAAATGTGAATCCTTATCCCTTTATATGGGCGGACGAAACTATGCGTCCCCACTAGCCCAGTTTTCTTATCCCCCAAGCACCGTGATCGATGGCGCGGTTGGGTTACCCATGCCCATATTGATGAGAATCCCGTGATAAGGGGACACGATCTCTGCTTTGACAAGACGTGTCAAAAAACTGCCTCGCATTATGTGCGGGGCTAGTTAAAGGAAACGGTTCAAATAATCACCGGGCCATGACATAATGTCGTGTTGCCAAAACAAGTCAGCAAATTAGATTTGTGGAAATATTATTCTCTCTATGGTGGTATGTGGAACTTATTTTGCAGGGTCGGACACTATCCTTGTATTCAAATTCTTCCGTGATGTATTCAGAGGAGGAACCCGCCTTGCAATGCCGAAGACAATACTGCGCGCCGGACTTATCGTTATTGAAAGCCTGGTTCAGGGGTTACTGAGGGAGTCCTGCATTAGGGGGTCTTCGGACAGCCAGACTATATCCTTTGGCCGGACTGTTGGACTATGAAGATACAAGATTGAAGACTTCGTCTCGTGTCCGGATGGGACTCTACTTGGCGTGGAAGGCAAGCTAGGCAATACGGATATGTACATCTCCTCCTTTGTAACCGACCTTGTGTAACCCTAGCCCCCCCCGGTGTCTATATAAACCGGAGGGTTTTAGTCCGTAGGACAACATACAATCATACCATAGGCTAGCTTCTAGGGTTTAGCCTCTATGATCTCGTGGTAGATCTACTCTTGTACTACCCATATCATCAATATTAATCAAGCAGGACGTAGGGTTTTACCTCCATCAAGAGGGCCCGGACCTGGGTAAAACATCGTGTTCCCTGCCTCCTATTACCATCCGCCTTAGACGCACAGTTCAGGACCCCCTACCAGAGATCTGCCGGTTTTGACACCGACAACAAGGTTTACACAAAGAGGGAGAATGCCGGAAACTGGAATTCTGGACCGGATAGGAGAAAAATCTGAGATACCTATTCTGCACAACTCCAAAAGTCCTAAAATTTTACGAAGAATTATTTTGGAATATATGAAAAATATTGGGCGAAGAAAATACAGAAGGGGACCCACCAGGTAGCCACAAGCCTGGGGCGTGCGCCTTACCCCTAGGGCTTGTGCCCCCCTGGCCATCGTCTAGTGCCCATCTTCTGCTACATGGAGGGTTTTGACCCAGAAAAAAAATCAGGAGAGAGCTTTCGGGACGAAGCACCGCCGTCTCGAGGCGGAACCTGGGCAGAAGCAATCTAGGGCTCCGACGGAGCAATTCTGCCGGGAAAACCTCCCTCCGGGAGGGGGAAATCGAAGCCATCATCATCACCAAAAATCCTCTCATCGAGGGAGGGTCAATCTTCATCAACATCTTCGTCAGCACCATCTCCTCTCAAAGCCTAGTTCATCTCTTGTACTCAGTCTTTGTCCCAAAACCTCATATTGGTACATATGGGTTGCTACTAGTGTTGATTACTCCTTGCAGTTGATGCTAGTTGGTTTATTTGGTGGAATATCATATGTTCAGATCCTTAATGATATTCAATACCCATCTGATCTTGAACATGAACATGCTTTGTGAGTAGTTACGTTTGTTCCTGAGGACATGTGAGAAGTCTTGTTATAAGTAATCATGTGAATTTGGTATTCGTTTGATATTTTGATGGTTGTATTTCCTCTAGTGGTGTTATGTGAACGTAGACTACATGACACATCACCATGATTTGGTCCTAGGGGAAGGCATTAGGAAGTAATAAGTAGATGATGGGTTGCTAGAGTGATAGAAGCTTAAACCCTAGTTTATGCATTGTTTCGTAAGGGGCTGATTTGGATCCACATGTTTCATGCTATGGTTAGATTTATCTTAATTCTTTTTTTGTAGTTGCGGATGCTTGCGAGAGGGGTTAATCATAAGTGGGAGGCTTGTCCAAGTAAGGACATCACCCAAGCACCGGTCCACCCATATATGAAATTAATGAACGTGAATCATATGAGCATGATGAAAACTAACTTGGCAGTAATTTCTATGTGTCCTCGGGGGTGCTTTGTTTTATATAAGAATTCGTCCAGGCTTATCCTTTGCTACAAAAAGGATTGTGCCACCTTGCTGCACTTTTTCTACACTTATTACTTGTTACCCATTACGAATTATCTTATCACAAAACTATCTGTTACTGATAATTTCAGTGCCTTCAGAATATACTTTGCTGAAAACCGCTTGTCATTTTCTTCTGCTCCTTGTTGGGTTCGACACTCTTATTTATCGAAAGGACTACGATTGATCCCCTATACTTGTGGGTCATCAAGAATCTTTTATGGCACTGTTTCCGAGGAGTAAAACGCCTTTGGTAAGTGGAATTTGGTAAGGAAAAGTTTATATTACGTGCTGAAATTTACTGTCACTTGTCATTATGGGAAATCATCCTTTGAGGGGCTTGTTCAGGGTATCTTCACCTCAACCGAAAGAATGAGAAGTTGCTCCTCAACCTACTGAACCTACTAAAAATATTTATTATGAAATTCCTTCAGGTATGATAGATGAACTGCTAGCTAATCCTTATGCAGGAGATGGAACACTACATCCTGGTATGCATCTAATCTATGTGGATGAAGTTTGTGGATTATTTAAGCTTCCATGTTTACCCGAGGATGAAGTCAAGAAGAAGGTATTCCCTTTATCTTTGAAGTGAAGTTCATTGACATGGTATATGCTATGTGATGATATTGGAGCCTAGAATTACAACCGATTGAAATTGGAATTTCGTCATAAATTTTATCCTATGCTTCTGGTTCATCATGATCGGAATTATATATATAATTTTTGTCCTCGTGAAGGAGAAAGTATCGCTCAATCTTGGGGGAGGCTTAAGTCAATTTCATATTCATGCCCCAATCATGAGCTCTCAAGAGAAATTATTATTCAGAATTTTTATGCTCGGCTTTCTCGTAATGATCAATTCATGCTCGATACTTCTTCTACTGGTTCTTTTATGAAGAATACTATTGAATTCAAATGGGATATCTTGGAAATAATTAAATGCTACTCTCAAGATTGGGAGCTCGACGAAGTTAAGGAGTCAGGTATAAACCTTGAGTTTGATTGTGTTAAATATTTTATGGATACCGATGTCATTCATGAATTTAGCACTAAATATGGGCTTGACTCTGAGATAGTAGTTTCTTTTTGGGAATCATTTGCTACTCATGTTGATCTCCCTAAGGAGAAGTGGTTTAAATATCATCCTCCTGTTGAAGTAAAAATAGTAGAACCCGTTAAAGCTGGAGAAGAAACAATTACTTATAATGTTGATCCAGTTATTCCTACTTCTTATATTAAGAAACCACCTTTTCCTGTTAGGATAAAAGAACATGCTAAAGCTTCAGCTGTAGCCCGTGAGAGTTATACTAGAGCACCTACACCCCCTGAGCAAATTAAAGTTAAACCTAATGTTGCTATGGTTAAAGATCTCTTGGGTGAAAATATTGATGGGCAAGTTATTTATTTATGTAGTGAAGTTGCTAGAATTGCTAAACCTGATGAAAAGGATAAACATAGACCTGTTGTTGGCATGCCTGTTGTCTCTGTTAAAATAGGATATCATTCCTATCATGGCCTATGTGATTTGGGTGCTAGTATGAGTGCAATTCCTTTTCATTTATATCAAGAAATTATGAATGATATTGATACGTCTCCAATGTATCTATAATTTTTGATTGTTCCATGCTATTATATTATCTGTTTTGGATGTTTAATCGGCTTTAATATGCTCTTTTATATTATTTTTGGGACTAACATATTAACCGGAGGCCCAGTGCCAGTTTATGTTTTTTTGCCTATTTTAGAGTTTTGCAGAAAAGGAATACCAAACGGAGTCCAAATGGAATGAAACCTTCACGATGCTCTTTCTTGGACCGAAAACAATCCAGAAGACTTGGAGTCGAAGTCTGGAACTCCACGAGGAAGCCACGAGGCAGGAGGGCGCGCCCAGGGGGGTAGGCGTGCCCCCACCCTCATGGGCCCCTCGTAGCTCCACCGACGTACTTCTTTCGCCTATATATACTCTTATACCCTAGAAACATCAGGGAGATCCACAAAACCACTTTTCCACCGCCGCAACCTTTTGTACCGTGAGATCCCATCTTGGGACCTTTTCTCGCAATCTTCCGGAGGGGGAATCGATCATGGAGGGCTTCTACATCAACACCATTGCCTCTCCAATGAACGTGAGTAGTTTACCACATACCTTCGGGTACATAGTTATTAGCTAGATGGCTTCTTCTCTCTCTTCGGTTCTCAATACAAAGTTCTCCTCGATGTTCTCGGAGATCTATTCGATGTAATACTCTTTTGCGGTGTGTTTGTCGAGATCCGATGAATTGTGGATTTGTGAACAAGATTATCTATGAATATTATTTGGTTCTTCTCTGAATTCTTATATGCATGATTTGATATCTTTGCAAGTCTCTTCGAATTATCGGTTTAGTTTGGCCTACTAGATTGATCTTTCTTGCAATGGGAGAAGTGCTTAGCTTTGGGTTCAATCTTGTGGTGTCCTTTCCCAGTGACAGTAGGGGCAACAAGGCACGTATTGTATTGTTGCCATCAAGGATAAAAAGATGGGGTTTTTATCATATGCTTGAGTTTATCCCTCTACATCATGTCATCTTGCTTAATGCGTTACTTCGTTCTTATGAACTTAATACTCTAGATGCATGCTGGATAGCGGTCGATGTGTGGAGTAATAGTAGTAGATGCATAATCGTTTTGGTCTACTTGACACGGACGTGACGCCTATATTCATGATCATTGCCTTAGGTTTCTTCATAACTATGTGCTTTTCTATCAATTGCTCGGCAGTAATTTGTTCACCCACCGTAATACATGCTATCTTGAGAGAAGCCACTAGTGAAACCTATGACCCCTGGGTCTCTTTCCTATTATATTAAATCTCTTTTATTTACATTGCATCTCGTTTACTATTTTGCAATCTTTACTTTCCAATCTATACAACAAAAATACTAAAAATATTTACTTTACTATCTCTATTAGATCTCACTTTTGCGAGTGGTCGTGAAGGGATTGACAACCCCTTTATCGCGTTGGTTGTGATGTTCTTGATTGTTTGTGCAGGTACTAGGTAACTTGTGCGTTGTCTCCTACTGGATTGATACCTTGGTTCTCAAAACTGAGGGAAATACTTACGCTACTTTGCTACATCACCCTTTCCTCTTCAAGGGAAAACCAACGCATGCTCAAGAGGTAGCAAGAAGGATTTCTGGCGCCGTTGCCGGGGAGATCTACACAAAGCCAAGACATACCAAGTACCCACCATAAACTCTTCTCCCTCGCATTACATTATTTGCCATTCGCCTCTCGTTTTCCTCTCCCCCACTTCTAAAACGATTTTCGAAAACCTTTGCCTTTTCTTCGCCCCTCTTCCATTCGTCTCTTTTCGCTTGCTTCTTGTGTGCTTGTGTGTTGGATTGACTGTTTGTCACGATGGCTCAGGATAATACTAAATTGTGTGAATTTTCCAATACCAACAACAATGATTTTATTAGCACTCCGATTGCTCCTACTACCGATGCTGAATCTTGTGAAATTAATACCGCTTTGTTGGATCTTGTTATGAAAGATCAATTTTCTGGCCTTCCTGGTGAAGATGCCGCTACCCATCTAAACAACTTTGTTTATTTGTGTGATATGCAAAAGAAGAAAGGTGTGGATAATGATATTGTTAAATTGAAGCTATTTCCGTTTTCGCTTAGAGATCGTGCTAAAACTTGGTTCTCTTCTTTGCCTAAAAATAGTATTGATTCATGGAATAAGTGAAAAGATGCTTTTATCTCTAAGTATTTTCCTCCCGCTAAGATCATCTCTCTTAGGAACGATATTATGAATTTTAAGCAACTTGATCATGAGCATGTTGCACAAGCTTGGGAGAGGATGAAATTAATGATACGTAATTGCCCTACACATGGTTTGAATTTGTGGATGATTATACAAAACTTTTATGCCAAACTGAATTTTTCTTCTAGAAATCTTTTAGATTCGGCCACGGGAGGCACTTTTATGGAAATCACTTTAGGAGAAGCTACTAAACTCCTAGACAATATTATGATTAATTATTCTCAATGGCACACCAAAAGACCCGTTAGTAAAAAAGTTCATGCGATTGAAGAGATTAATGTTTTGAGTGGAAAGATGGATGAACTTATGAAATTGTTTGCTAATAGAAGTGTTTCTTCTGATCCTAATGATGTGCCTTTGTCCACTTTAATTGAGAATAATAATGAATCTATGGATGTGAATTTTGTTGGTAGGAACAATTTTGGTAACAACACATATAGAGGAAACTTTAATTCTAGGCCATTTCCTAGTAATTCCTCTAATAATTATGGTAATTCCTACAACAACTCTTATGGAGATTTTAATAAGATGCCCTCTGATTTTGAGACTAGTGTTAAAGAAATTATGAGTTCGTTCAATGCTTTGGTTGAAGAAAAATTGCTTAAGATTGATGAGTTGGCTAGGAACGTGGATAGAATTTCTCTTGATGTTGATTCTTTGAAACTTAGATCTTCCACCTAAGCATGACATCAGTGAGTCTCTCAAAGCCATGAGAATTTCCATTGATTAGTGCAAAGAAAGAACGGCTAGGATGCGTGCAAAAAAAGATTGCTTTGTGAAAGCGTGTTCTTCTAGTTTTCATGGTAATAATGACGAAGATCTAAAAGTGATTGATGTGACTCCTATTAAATCTTTGTTTTCCAATATGAATATTGATAAATATGGGACTGGAGATGAGTCAACTTTAGTTAAAAGGCATCCCAATGATTCAGAGTTTTTAGATCTTGATGCAAAAATTAATAAAAGTGGGATTGAAGAGGTCAAAACTTTACATAGCAATGAACCCACTATTTTGGATTTCAAGGAATTTAATTATGATAATTGCTCTTTGAATAGATTGTATTTCCTTGTTGCAATCCGTGTTAAATTCTCCTCATGCTTATAATCAAAATAAAGCTTTTACTAAACATATCGTTGATGCTTTAATGCAATCCTATGATGAAAAGCTTGAACTAGAAGTTTCTTTCCTTAGAAAACTTTATGATGAGTGGGAACCTACTATTAAATTAAGATTAAAGATTATGAATGCTATGCTTTGTGTGATTTGGATGCTAGTGTTTCCACGATTCCAAAAACCTTGTGTGATGTGCTAGGTTTCCGTGAATTTGATGATTGTTCTTTAAATTTGCATCTTGCGGATTCCACCATTAAGAAACCTATGGGAAGGATTAATGATGTTCTTATTGTTGCAAATAGGAATTATGTGCCCTTAGATTTTATTGTTCTTGATATATATTGCAATCCTACATGTCTTATTATTCTTGGTAGACCTTTCCTTAGAACGATTGGTGCAATTATTGACATGACAGAAGAAAACATTAGATTCCAATTTCCGTTAAGGAAAGGCATGGAACACTTTCCTAGGAAGAAAATTAAATCGCCTTATGAATCGATTATGAGAGCCACTTATGGATTGCATACCAAAGATGGCAATACCTAGATCTATTCTTGTTCTTATGCCTAGCTAGGGGCGTTAAACGATAGCGCTTGTTGGGAGGCAACCCAATTTTATTTTTGTTCTTTGCTTTTTGCTCCTGTTTAGTAATAAATAATTCATCTAGCTTCTGTTATGATTGTGTTTTTTATGTTTTAATTAGTGTTTGTGCCAAGTAAAACCTTTAGGATCTTCTTGGGTGATAGTTGTTTGATCTTGCTGTAAAAAACAGAAACTCTTACGCTCATGAAATTAATTTTCATTTTTTACCAGAGAGCGATAAAATATGTAATCCACTTGCAGTAGATCAATATACAAATTTCTCAGGTCGTTCTATTTTTTTCAGAATTTTTGGAGTTACAGAAGTATTCGAAAGTTATATATTGCTACAGACTGTTCTGTTTTTGACAGATTCTGTTTTTCGTGTGTTGTTTGCTTATTTTGATGAATCTATGAGTAGTGTCGGGGGGTATGAACCATAGAGAAGTTGGAATACAGTAGGTTTAACACCAATATAAATAAAGAATTAGTTCATTATAGTACCTTAAAGTGGTGGTTTATTTTTTTTATACTAACGGAGCTTATGAGATTTTCTGTTGAAGTTTTGTGTTGTGAAGTTTTCAAGTTTTTGGGTAAAGATTTGATGGATTTTGGAATGAGGAGTGGCAAGAGCCTAAGCTTGGGGCTGCCCAAGGCACCCCAAGGTAAAATTCAAGGACAACCAAAATCCTAAGCTTGGGGATGCCCCGGAAGGCATCCCCTCTTTCGTCTTCGTCTATTGGTAACTTTACTTGAGGCTATATTTATATTCACCACGTGATATGTGTTTTGCATGGAGCGTTTTGTATGATTTGAGTCATTGATTTTTAGTTTACCACAATCATCCTTGCTGTACACACCTTTTGGGAGAGACACGCATGAATCAGAATTTATTAGAATACTCTATGTGCTTCACTTATATCTTTTGAGCTAGATAATTTTGCTCTAGTGCTTCACTTATATCTTTTTAGAGCACGGTGGTGGTTTTATTTTATAGAAATTGTTGACCTCTCATGCTTCACTTATATTATTTTGATAGTATTTTAGAACAGCATGGTAATTTGATTTGGCTATAAAACTAGTCCTAATATGATGGGCATCCAAGATGGGTATAATAAAAACTTTCATATAAAGTGCGTTGAATACTATGAGAAGTTTGATTCTTTATGATTGTTTTGAGATATGAAGATGGTGATATTAGAGTCATGCTAGTAGAGTAGTTGTGAATTTGAGAGGTACTTGTGTTAAAGTTTTTGATTCCCGTAGCATGCACGTATGGTGAACCGTTATGTGATGAAATTGGAGCATGATCTATTTATTGATTGTCTTCCTTATGAGTGGCGGTCGGGGACGAGCGATGGTCTTTTACTACTAATCTATCCCCCTAGGAGCATGCACGTAGTACTTCGTTTCGATAACTAATAGATTTTTGCAATAAGTATGTGAGTTCTTTATGACTAATATTGAGTCCATGGATTATACGCACTCTCACCCTTCCACCATTGCTAGCCTCTCTAGTACCACGCAACTTTCGCCGTACCATAAACCCACCATTTACCTTCCTCAAAACAGCCACCATACCTACCTATTATGGCATTTCCATAGCCATTCTGAGATATATTGCCATGCAACTTTCCACCGATCCATTTATTATGACATGCTCCATCATTGTCATATTGCCTTGCATGATCATGTAATTGACATCATATTTATGGCAAAGCGACCATTCATAATTCTTGCATACATGTTACTCTTGATTCATTGCACATCCTGGTACACCGCTAGAGGCATTCACATAGAGTCATATTTTGTTCTAAGTATCGAGTTGTAATTCTTGAGTTGTAAGTAAATAAAAGTGTGATGATCATCATTATTAGAGCATTATCCCAGTGAGGAAAGGATGATGGAGACTATGATTCCCCCACAAGTCAGGATGAGACTCCGGACGAAAAAGATAAAAAATAAAAAAGAGGCAAAAAAAGAGAGGGCCCATAAAAATGAGAGAAAAAGAGAGAAGGGACAATGCTACTATCCTTTTCCACACTTGTGCTTCAAAGTAGCACCATGATCTTCATGATAGAGAGTCTCCTATTTTGTCACTTTCATATACTAGTGGGGATTTTTAATTACAGAACTTGGCTTGTATATTCCAACAATGGGCTTCTTCAAATTGCCCTAGGTCTTCGTGAGCAAGCGAGTTGGATGCACACCCACTTAGTTTCTTTTTGAGATTTCATACACTTATAGCTCTAGTGCATCCGTTGCATGGCAATCCCTACTCACTCACATTGATATCTATTGATGGGCATCTCCATAGCCCGTTGATACGCCTAGTTGATGTGAGACTATCTTCTCCGTTTTGTCTTCTCCACAACCACCCCTCTATTCCACCTATAGTGCTATATCCATGGCTCACGCTCATGTATTGTGTGAAGATTGAAAAAGTTTGAGAACATCAAAAGTATGAAACAATTGCTTGGCTTGTCATCGGGGTTGTGCATGATTAAATATTTTGTGTGATGAAGATACACTGGTACAGTGACGTCCTAAACAAATGGTTTTAAACCCCTTTCCGCGACGACCTTTGGAACCGTCACCAAGTGAGTGTGGGCGATAGGGGGGTCCTTCCCACACGACCCAGAAATCGTCGGGGATAGGCCCTCGTGGGACCCAGGCTGGGGCCGTGTGCGATCGGGCGAGGCATGGAAACCTAATCATTTCCATAGGTATGTACACCCCACACGATGAATCCCAGAAATCATTTCCGTAGGTATGTATATCCCACACGGTGAATCCCAGAAATCATTTCCGTACGTATGTACATCCCACACGGCGAATCCCAGAAATCATTTCCATAGGTATCTTCATCCCACACGGTGAATCCCAGAAATCATTTCCGTAGGTATGTACATCCCACACGGTGAATCCCAGAAAATCATTTCTGTAGGTATGTACATCCCACACAGATCTTTGTGTGGAAACGTGTGTGCAAGGTGGCCTAACGCAAAGAGTTCACTACCGGAAGCTGTGTGTGATTGTTAGTTGATCGAACACGCCTACTTTCTAGAAACCGTGCAGGTTGTTTGAGTTCATCGCCCACGGTGATGTCTGAGTAACCGTTTGCAATAGAAAACCCCAATAAGAAGGGTAATTAGCCTATTATTGATAATCCATGTACTAATCAAACTGATATTTCTTATAAAACACGCTAGATATTTCATATCGTATAAAAGCAACCAGGATTTCATAATCAAATTACATCAGATAGCTTCGGCACTCAGTTACGCCATTACACAACAGTAGCAAGTTTCACATGTAGCATCAAAAACCTTTGGAAAGTAGCATCATACACGGTAAATAGACAGATGAATCTCATCTGGGAACCTACAGAAGCGGAAGGCAAATATTGAGCCTTCAGTGATGGTGAATGTCTTTGCAACTTTAGGCCAGTGGCTATGGATAATTGCCCGCCCAACCTTCATCCTCTTCAGCAAGACTTCAATTTTGTACCGTGGGTGTTGAATGAATACCTTCCTCACCTCTTGACCATGCAGGTGGTTTGAGAGGTAATCATCGGTGAACTACTTTGGAAAGTACTGAAAACAAAGCTATGCATAAATCGCTGTTGTAAATTTTGGAATGGCGCAAAGGGTAAAAACAAGGTAAAAGAGTTGGTACCATCCTATAGTTGACTGATGTCTTCTTCATTGTGCAAACAAAGATCTTGCTATTATTCGTCGCAAGTTTCTTCATCCTAGCAATCTTTCTTAGTTTCTTGACTTGACTGATATTCATGGACATCTCATTTCTCCATATGCAAAATGGGTCGAACAGTGGGTCTAAGCCTCTGATAGCAGGACCTACATGTGCAAGACCAAATTGTAAGAAACCTAAATATTAGAATGATTCCTGCAGCTGCACAATAATGTGCTATTAGCCAAAGGACCCTGCTTGAACAAACCTCGATGATAAACCACAATGTCTCCCATTGTTTCTCTGCAACACACATAAGGAAGATCTTGATCAGGTTAACTGAGAGTTGCCTTACTATCAGTAGAATATGTATTGAGTACAGCCAAATTGGATTGGTGTCACATGCATAACAATACAAACTTGTACCCGCAGCAAATGAAAATCAAATTGCAGAACTGAACCAAATAGTTAAATGGACAGCAGACCAAATGAACCAAAATAGTTAACTGAGCACGACGTTGCAGAATAGAAACATGTACTAGAAGATAAGACAGTTAACAAAACAAAGAATGCTTGAGAACAGTACTACGAAATGTAGCAATTGTTGGACCAAAGTGTTAACTGAACATTACATTTCAGAGGACCAAACTATGAATTGAATATCAGATTGCGTATTAACATTACAGAGGACAAATCACTAGAAGGCACTGGCGGTGGCCTCGATAAAACATCACGAACTGTATTTTAAAGTAGACAACCACGTGACAGTGTCGACGGTCGCCTCGAAGACAAGGTGCTCCTCCAAGATCTGGCGCTCGACACACATGTCAGCCATAGCGACCTCGTTCGCGCGTGTGACCGCATGCTACTCAGCTCCATGTTATACTGCGTGTAAAATGGCTGTGAGCGACGCTTAATTGGAGGAGGGGGCAGTGATTTTGGTGGAAGGTGTCGCTCTGTCAGTCGGGGAATGTGGGACAGGAAAGGAGGAGGATGGTGTGGGTGGGGTGTGGATTACCCGACCATATCGACGAGGCCGCGCAGTAAGAAGAAGGGTCGCCAGCGAGGAGGCGGCACTGCAAGAAGAAGGGTTGCCGGCGAGGAGGTGGCGCTACAAGAAGAAGGGTAGCCGGCAAGGAGGCGGCGCTGCAAGAAGCAGGGTCACCGGCGAGGAGGCGGCGCTGCAAGAAGAAGGGTAGCCGGCGAGGAGGCGGCGCTGCAAGAAGAAGGGTCACCTGTGAGGAGGCTGAGCTGCCAGTAAGCAGCAGTGAAGGTTTGAACTTGGAAAGCAAGGAGGAAGAGTGGAAATGTGGCTTTTGGTAGGAGGGAGGGGGCAGGGAGATAGATATTTCCGTGGTGCAAAAAAACTTCGCTCGGTGTCGCGAGAAAGTGGCGCGCAAGTGTGGTTCAAGCGGGGGCGATGGACTGTAGACGACGAAGCTTCCTGCGTAAGCCAGACAAGACGGTGTGCCAAGATATTTTTT
Organism: Triticum aestivum; assembly: GCF_018294505.1. NCBI lineage: Eukaryota > Viridiplantae > Streptophyta > Magnoliopsida > Poales > Poaceae > Triticum > Triticum aestivum. The sequence continues at coordinate 234,011,240 of NC_057800.1, forward strand.
ATCGCATCCCACATGATTCTTTCTAGTAAACTGTTTTGTGGTATACCTGATTTTTTCATTATGTTTTGAAAGACAAAATTGTGTTACGGAGGGAAAGGATGGTGTTTGAATTGCTAGAACATTTACGTACAGTGAACATGCAACTAGTACATGAGTGTCGTGTTTAAATTTGGAATTATTCCGGGTTCGTTTGGCATTTTTTTGCATTAATTGAGTTTCTGGGCATTTAATGTGCATAATTCAAATTTGAACTACAAGCACATGCTCCAATGCACCAAAGTTTGCTGAGAAATCACATGTGTGTCTTTGGGTGAATTTATAGGTCCCATGCAAGAAATGGGAATAAAATTCAAACATCCGGGTGTCGTGGCTCAGCCGGAATGATTGAAAAACTTGGTTTTTTAATTCCTGTAAATCCAAAACACGGCTGAAAATCATGAAACTTGGCATGGTGTCATGAGATGGCACCAACATGCTGCCGTAAATGTTTTGGCCGAATTGGGACAAGCTTTGGTGTAAGATTCTTGCAAAACCAGAGCTTCCCTCAAGAAGGCTCCTGGTTCCAAGAGGGAACGTTGTCGGCGTTCTGGGAACGGGGGTCCCCAGACTTGCCTGCCTGTGGCCCACGACGTGGCTCTGCAAGCGGGCCCGTACGACCCATCTTCACCAACAAGCATTCAAGACCCTCGCGAGGGGCCAAGCCTCGCGAGGCGGACGACACAAGACCTCCTCAGGAGCGGCCTCACCAGGCTGGCTCGTGAGGGGCGAAGAGATCAAGGCTAGGAAAACCTCGCGAGGTTCCAATGACTTGAGCCATGATGACCAAGGCCAGGCGGGCGCCAGTGCGCACAGTGTCCTTGAATCCTCTTTGGTGCTAAGGGGGCAAGCGCAGACGCAGAGTACCGAGGCATCAAGCAAAGGTTTCCATATCAGTGCAATGAGACCAAGACCAAAAGGACGACAAGATGGAGGTCATCGTGGAGCCCAAGACGGCGTCACCGCCAGAGCCTTTGGCAGACGAAGACTACTTTTGTCAGGATAAGCTGTACTAGCTGTCCCCTTTCGAATTGGCCGTTGTTGGCTCCCTTCCCGCTCAATATTTGGGGAAAGGACCAGGGCCTCTATAAATAGGACTAGCCACTATAGTAGGAAAGGGGGGGGGGACAGATCGAGAACTCGTCTCGGAGAGATCCAACCCATCCGCAAGTTCACCAAGCACAAGAACACCTCTCCTCAAGAGTCTGTTCTTTCCATTGTACTGTTCATCCTTAGCCCAAGAGGCAATCCACTACCACCACACTAGAGAAGGGTATTACACCACAACGGTGGCCCGAACCAGTATAAATCTTGTGTCCTTTGTGTTGTGAGTTCATTGAGTTAGTCCCAGAGATCTTAGTGACGCTAGGACGTGAATCGGTAGGGGGGAGATCTTCGCGCGCACCCCAGTGTTCGAACCTTAAGGGTTTTGCTGGAACCCGTGATCTGACATTTGGCGCGCCAGGTAGGGGTGCACCGGAGTTTTCCTTTCGTCGATTCACGCTCCACCATCTTCGCGCCCATTCCCCATGGCTGGCGCCGCCCTTCCGGCTAGATCTACCGGTGCCCACGGTGGCGCTCGGGGGCTCCGAGCCCTTGCTCCTGCCTTGCGGCAGGTGCAATGGCCACCCAAGTTCAAGCCGAAGATGCCGCCGCGCTACGACGGTGCGGCGAACCCGACGACTTTCCTGCTGGCGTATGAGGAGGCCGTCCTTGAGGCCGGGGGCGACGACAAGGTCATGCCCAACTGGCTTCCCATGGCCCTCACTGGCGCACCGCGCGCCTGGCTGCTCAACCTCCCCGGGTCCACGGTGGCGTCTTGGGAGGAGCTGCGCGGCCTCCTTGCCGCACGCTACGCAGCGCCGGCACACCACGTGGTTGCGACCCTCCTCGGTGGCTCACAAGCGCCACCATCAGATCGTCACGTCAAGCCGTTCTTTCGCCAGATCGGCGCCACTTCCAAGCGCCCGGGGGCTCCGCCGGGCTGGGCCGCGCCCGAGGCCGACCTCACCTTCGACTCAGGGGATCACCCCGCCTCCACCTCTGGCTCGGGTGCGCTCCCTATGCTTTGCACACCCACCATCTGCCATGTGTCCATCACCAAGTCGCTCGTCGACGGTGGCGCCAGCCTCAACGTGCTCTCCGTCGAGGCCTTCAGCCTTCTTCACGTACCGCTCGAGCGGCTCTGCCCTAGCAAGCCTTTCTCGGGGGTTGGTGGGGGCTCCGCCTGCTCCCTGGGATAGATCCGCCTCCCCGTGACCTTCAGCACGCGCGACAACTACCGCACCGAGCTCATCGACTTTGTCATCGCCTACATCGGCCTCCCATACAATACCATCCTCGGGAACCTGGCTTTGGCCCAGTTCATGGCAACAACCCATCCGGCTTACAACCTCATGAAGATGTCGGGGAGCAAGGGCGTCCTCACCATCAAAGGGGACACCAAGGAAGCCTTGATGACGCTCAAGCTCGCCCTCAAGGCCGCCGCAACAACGCAGCCTGTCGGCGCGGATACCTCCAAGGCTAAGGGAGCCACACCAACCAAGAAGAAGTAGTTTTTTACTCAAGACAAGGCAGAAACCAAGCGAGTACCAGTCGAGGAGGATGGGTCCTCAGAGGCAACCTTTACCATAGGCGCCAACCTCGAGCCTGGTCAGGAGGAGGCGCTGGTGAGGTTCTTGCGTGCAAACAAGGAAGTGTTCGCTTGGGAGCCCGATCAGCTGGTGGGGGTCCCAAGAGGGGTGATAGAGCACCACCTGAAGGTGTGCCCGAATGTACGCCCCGTGAAGCAGAAGGCAAGGCGGCAGTCCACGGAGAAGAAAGCTTTCATCGTCCAAGAAACCCGGAAGTTGGAGGCTGCGAGTGTAATTCGCGAGGTTCGGTACCCCGAGTGGCTGGCAAACCCCGTCGTCGTCCCCAATAAAGGCGGGAAGGAGCAGATATGCGTCGACTTCACCAACCTCAACAAGGTCTACCCCCAAGAACCGTTCCCGCTTCCACGCATCGACTAGATCGTCGACTCCACTGCCGAGTGCGACTTGCTGTGCTTCCTGGATGCGTTCTCAGGATATCACCAGATCAAGATGGCGGTAGAAGATGTGGAGATGACAGCCTTCCTGACCCCATGTGGGGTGTACTTCTACACTTGCATGCCTTTCGGACTGCGCAACACAGGCGCAACCTTCCAGTGGCTCATGCGCCTTGGGTCGGCAACTCGAGAGGAACGCTGAAGCTTACGTCGATGACATCGTAGTTAAGTCTCGGGAGGCGAGGACCTTGATCCAAGACCCGGAGGAGACCTTTGAAAGCCTCCGCCAGGTGGACTTGCAGCTCAACCCGGAGAAGTGCGTGTTTGGCGTCCCTTCCGGCAAGCTGCTTTGCTTCCTTGTGTCCCACGGGGGGATCGAGGCCAACCCAGAGAAGGTCAAGGCCATTGAAGACATGAGTCCACCGCAAACCCTTAAGGAATTGTAGAAGCTTGTTGGATGGGTGACTGCGTTGGGACGCTTTACTCCCATGTTGGGAGAGCGTGCCCTACCCTTCTTCAAGCTGATGAAGAAAAAGGGCCCATTCGAGTGGACCCCGGAGGCGGACCAAGCATTTCAAGACCTCACGAGGTACCTAACCAGCCCTCCAGTGATGGTGGTGCCGCGACCTCTCAAGGTCCTAGTGCTTTATCTTGCCGCCACTTCCTACTCCGCCAGCGCGGCTCTAGTGGCGGTTCGGGAGAACACCAAGCCAAGGGCGCATCACGCCAAGCTACGCCCCTAGAAGGGACGATGCAAGACCAGGAGGGCGCCACAAGGGCCGTAGCAGCGACAGCAGAGGATCAAGCTTAGCAGAACGATGCCCCCAAACCCGCAAAGGCCCCGACAAGCGATCAAGCGTTGGGGGCTCCACCACCTCAGGATGCACCCCAACTCCCGGAAGGCGCAAGCCTCATCAGTGCACCTACCCTCATCGAGCACCCGGTATACTTCGTAAGCACGGTGTTGCGGGATGCAAGAGCACGGTACCCCATGCCTCAGAAGTTCCTACTTCTGCTCCTGGTGGCCTCGCGCAAGCTGCGACACTACTTCCAAGGCCACCCCATCAAGGTCGTCTCGGCCTACCCACTGGAGAGGGTGCCCAGGAGCCCCAACTCCACCGAGAGGGTCGCCGAGTGGAACATCGAGCTGCAGGCATTCCAGCTGGAGTTCAACACCATCAGGGTCATCAAAGGGGCCGCGCTCGCCGATTTTGTGACAGAATGGACGGACGCCCCGATGCTTGAAATAGGCGAGTACCAGTCCCTCTCGTCGGGAAGTGAGGCGCCCGACGGCTGGGTCATGTATTTCGATGGTGCCTTCGCGCGCCAAGGCGTGGGGGCTGGAGCAGTGCTCATCTCGCCCACTTAGGACAAGATCTACTACGCCGTGCAGCTCTGCTTCCAGCAAGGCGAGAAGGTCTCCAACAACATTGCAGAATACAAAGGACTCTTAGCCGACCTGAAAGCTGTGGCAGCTCTGGGGGTGAAGCGCCTCACCGTTAGGGGCGACTCGCAGCTCCTCGTCAACTTCTCCAACAAGGTATACAAGCCGAAGGACGAGCACATGGAAGCATACCTCGCAGAGGTGCGCAAGATGGAGAAGCAATTCCTGGGCCTGGAGTTGCAGCACGTGCCCCGTGGCACCAACAAGGAAGCTGATGACATCGCCAGAAGGGCATCCAAGCGGCAGCCCCAAGAGCCCGGCATCTTCGAGGAGCGGCTCTTCAAGTCATCAGCAACGCCACCGCTTTCGAGAACAGCTCAGCCTCAGAGGAACTCCCGTAACCGCCTGCCACAGGAGCCCCAGCCTGTGCCCCGACCTCGGGGGTGTGCCTACTCTTGGCGCTCGAGCCCTAGGAGGGATGCTGGACCGAGGAATTCAAGGAATACCTGATGCAAGGGATGCTGCCAGAGAAGGAGGAGGACGCGGAGCGTGTGGCCCGGCAAGCCACAGCATACTACATCCGGGATGTTGAGTTATACAGGAAGCAGCCAAATGACGTTTCACTGCGTTGCATCTCCAGGGAACAGGGGAAGGAGCTGCTAGCCGACATACACGGCGGGGACTGCGGGCACCACTCATCGTCACGAACCCTCGCCGACAAGGCATTCTGCAGCGGATTCTACTGGCCTACGGCGCTCAATGATGTGGCTGAGCTGGTGAATTCCTGTGAGGCCTGCCAATTCCACGCCAAGCAGATCCATTAGCTAGCTCAGGGCCTCCATACCATTCCACTTTCATGGCCGTTCGCGGTCTGGGGACTGGATATCCTGGGCCCGTTCCCTCGGGCGCCAGGGGGTTATCGATACCTCTATGTCGCCATCGACAACTTCACTAAGTGGGCGGAGGTGGAAGCCGTCCGCACCATCCCAGCTAGCTCTACGGTCAAGTTCATCAAGGGTCTCATGAGCCATTTCGGGGTCCCCAACTGCATCACCCCCGATAATGGTTCGTAGTTCACCAGTAATCTCTTCAAAACATATTGTGCTAACCTTGGAACGCAGATCTGCTACGCTTCAGTAGCGCACCCAGGAGCAATGGCCAGGCCGAACGCGCCAACGCGGAGGTCCTGAGAGGCCTCAAGACCAGGACCTTCAAGAAGAAGCTCGAGGCATGCGGCAGGGGCTGGCACGACGAGCTCAAGTCCGTGTTGTGGTCCATTCGCACCACCGCCACCAAGCCGACGGGCGAGACCCCGTTCTTCTTCGTCTATGGAGCAGAAGCAGTCCTCCCTCACGAGGTCAAACATCGCTCCGCATGGGTCCTTGCGTTCGATGAAACGCAGCAGAACGCCAGGCGGGGGATGGACCTCGTGCTGGGGGAGGAACGTCACCGTGAAGCTGCAGTACGAGCGGCATGTAGCAGCAGGCGCTGCGGTGGTACCACTGTCACATCGTCCGCTCGAGGACGCTCGAGGTGGGCGACCTCATCCTGAGGCGGGTACTCTCCAGGGAAGGGCTGCATAAGCTCTCACCCATGTGGGAGGGCCCGTTCAAGGTTGTCCATGTCTCCAGGCCTGGCGCCATGCGCCTAGAAACACAGGACGGGGTACCCATCCAGAACGTCTGGAACATCCAGCACCTCCGGAAGTTCTACCCCTGAAGAAAGGCCCAGCGCCTGTGAAGAAGGCCCAGCGCCTGTGGTTGCCGCCCGTGACACTCTCACGTAATAACAAGTGGGGCTGTACACGCCCCGGAGTCTTAGGAGTGCCGCCCTTGGGCCTTAGAGGCTCCCTCCCACGTCTTAGTGGCAGCACTTAGCTCCGCGCTGGTGAGAAGACGTCAAAGACTAGACTAGGTGCCGGACCCGGCTTTTCATTTGCTTTCTGAAGTTGGCTCGCCCCTCTTTAATTGAAATTTGCTTTCTGGTGTCTCTTGCTGGTCTCGCCCTATCGCTTCCTGTCTCTGTTTCTGTCTTCATTTCTTTGGCCGGCCTGTACTCTCTCTTGTGTTCCCCGCGAGGGGGCTGGACGGGTGCCCTCATGAGCGTTTTTCCTTCTCTGCCTTTCGTCTTCTTTTCGCGAGGCACCCTCGTTCGAGCCCAGAAGCTGGCGCACCTCTCCTAATCCGTGCCCCGCGGATACCACGATACAAAGCGCTGGGTCAAGGCCAGCGGCGCCTGTGACCAAGGCTCGGGTGAACGACATGCCTCTTAACGAGTTTTTTGCAGTTCCTAAGCGCCTACCAGGCCAGGGAGGCCTCGACAGGCACCAGGAAGCAAGTGCCTCATGAGGAGGAGGCTACCCCGAGAAAATCAAGCTAAGTTATCCCTACATAAAACGACGATGTCGCGACCCAGCACAGGGACCACAAACGCAGCATAATGATTGAGATCATAGTTCGATACACGCCCCTCCGGAGCCCATTCTGGTTTCTTTCTGATGCAGGAAGGAAAGGAAGAACAAAATAAAAGCGGCGCGTGCCCCTATAGTGACCCACGAGGGCGGGCTCTTGGCGTCGTCCTGAGCTCAGCTAGACCCCTCCTCACGCTTCACGGAGACGCGGTGACAAGACGACCCACTGCCGCCTTTGAAACGGGCGCGGCGGCTGGTCGTAACCGCCGCTACAGGAGCTGTCGCCGGAGGAAGAGCCGCCGTAGCTGGATGATACGTGGTCGGCCCCAAGGGCGGGTTCGCCCTCATCCTCATCACGACCATCGCCAAGGACGAACACCTCCTCGCCATCGTTGACCTCTGGGCAGCACCCGACGCGGTGACCATCTTTCCCAAACACCCTCACCTAGAGGGTCGCGTCGCCGTCATACTTGAAATGAAGGGTGCACCGCCTGCCCAGGCCGCGCGCGCGGGCAAACATCTGCCAGCCACGGGCCAGGGCTATGTTTCCTGCCACGGAGACCTCGCCCGTGACCCAGGAAGCCCTGCTGCAGCAGTCGTCTGCCTACAGCCAGAACCCGCCTAGACCAGAGGATGGCAGCTCGTCGACAAAGAAAGGAGGGAGCTGAAGCCAGTTGTCAGCCGGGTTCTCTGACTAGACAATGAACTCCGGCAGCACCTCTGCTGAGTGGAAGCACGGCCGGGGAGGCCGCGCAACCACGTCGCGTCTATCGGTGTTCTAGGAATGGGGGTCCCCAGACTTGCCTGCCTGCAGCCCGCGGCGTGGCTGAGCCAGCAGGCCGTACGGCCCATGTTCACCAGCAAAGCATCCAAGACCCTCGCGAGAGTCCAAGCCTCGCGAGGAGGATGACGAAAGGCCTCCTCTGGAGTGGCCTAGCCAGGCAGGCTCACGAGGAGCAGAGATATCAAGGCGGGGCAAACCTCACGAGGCCCTCGTGACATGAGCCATGACGCACGACACTAGGCGGGCGCCAGCGCGCACAGCGTCCTTATTTCCTCTTTGGTGCTAAGGAGGCTAGCGCAGATGAAGATTACCGAGGCATCAGGCAAAGGTTGCTATATTGGTGCAATGAGACCAAGACCAGGAGGACAGCAAGACGGAGGTCATCATGGATCCCAAGACGGCGTCACCGCCAGAGCTTTTCGCAGGGGAAGACCAGTTTTGTCAGGATAGCTTGTACTAGCCGCCCCCTTCAAATTTGCTCGCCGTTGTTGGCTCCCTTCCCGCTCGATATTTGGGAAGAGGACCAGGGCCTATATAAGTAGAGCTAGCCACCATAATAGAGGCATCTCATCTTAGCTTGATCCAACTAGATCGAGAGCCTACTCGAAAGAACACCCCAACCTCAGGAGGCTGTTATTCCCTTGTACTGTTCATCATCAGCCCCAGAGGCAATACACCACCACCACCACACTGGAGTAGGGTATTACACCACAACGGTGGCCCGAACCAGTATAAACCTCGTGTCTTTCCGTGTTGCGAGTTCGTCGAGTTCGCCCGCGAGATCTTAGCAAGCTAGGGCGTAGATCGGTAGGAAGGAAAGACTTCGCGCGCACCCCAGTGTTCGAACCTTAAGGGTTTGCCAGAACCCCACATCTGACATTTGGCGCGCCAGGTAGGGGTGCGCCGTAGCTTCCCTTCCATCAGTTCGTCGCTCTGTCGCTCCGTCATCTCCATGGCGGACGCTCGCCGTGCTCGAGCAGAGCGTTGGGCTGCCCTCACCGCCCGCATCGCTCAGATGGCTCCCATCGGCGGGCCACATCACCGTACTCCGTCTGCCGTCGCCGCTGCCACCAGCCCGGCGGGGAACGAGCAGCAGGCGTCCTCGCTGCATCCTTCGGTGTGGCAGGACGGCCGCACCGCCACTCCATCGCTGACCCCTGCTGGTTCTTCGTCTCGCGTGCACCGCACTCCCATGGAGGCGGGCCACGCTCCTCGTGGCAAACAAGCTCCTACGCTACCGCCCCGTCGATGACCTCTACGAGGAGTGGCTCGACCGCGTCGCCGAGCTCGTCCGCACCGTAGGAGGCTCTCTAGCGCCATCCCACTCTCTGCCTCCCCCTCAACCAGCCACGGGCGACGGGGCTCATGGCGTGCCTCCACCACCTCAGCCCCAATACGGTGCCTTGGCACCAAGGCGCATGGCTCCGCGGCATGATCCGCCGCGCCTGGCGCCTGCGCGCGAAGAGAGAAGCTGCCAAGAAATTCCGCGGCCGCGAGAAGCTGCACCTGCGCTCCCCGTGCCACCTCATCAAGACCGCGCACCGCCCGCATCGGCGTAGCGTTGACCTCGTCAAGACCGAGCTCCACCTCCGAAGCGGGCCCCGGCAACCATGGCTGGCTGCCGCGCCTTCACCCCTGAGCTGTGTAGCGTCGCCTGGCCGGGCAAGTTCAAGCCGGATCTGCCTCCTCGCTATGACGGTACCGCCAACCCCTTGGAGTTCCTGCAACTCTATGAGCTGAGCATCGAAGCGGCCAAGGGCGACGAAAAGGTCATGGCGAACTGGTTTCCCATGGCTCTCAAGGATGGAGCTCGCTCCTGGCTCCTGAACCTGCAGCACGGCTCAATCTCCTCCTGGGACGAGATGCGCGACCGCTTCATCGCCAACTTCCAGGGCACTCGCGACCGCCCACCGGCCGCGGGTGATCTACGCTGCATCAGGCAACAACCAGGAGAGACCCTCGAGAAGTACATCCAGCGCTTCAACAACACCCGCCTCAAGATCCCCAAGGTCACAGACGAGGCCATCATCTCCGCGTTTTCTGACGGTGTCCGTGACGTCAAGATGAAGGAAGAGCTCGCCATCCACGAGGAGCTCTGCACATCTCAGGAGCTGTTCAACCTGGCGACCAAGTGCGCAAGAGCTGAGGAGGGGCACCTCTCTCTCCTTGAGCTGCCAGCCGTGGGCGCGGAGGAGAAGAAGGCCAAGGCCAAGGACGTGAAGCGCAAGGAGGCAGCTATGCTCGCAGCGGAGGCCGACATCAAGCGAGGCAGAGATCAGCCCGAGTCATCCAAGAACGGCTGACCGTTCTGTGCCTTCCGCAACCTGAACACCCACAACACCAGCGACTGTCAGGAGCTCAAAGCCATACGGGAAGGACGCTACGGTCGACGCCCAGAGCGCAACGACCGGGGCTATGGCCGCGGAGGAGGACGTGGAGGCGGACACTGGGACGACCGTGGCCCGCGCCAGGAGTGGCATGACCGACCTCGTGTGGACCGCTGGAAGGACCAACCTCGCGAGGGCGCCTGGAGGGACCCGCCGCGTGAAGATCGCCCCCAGGGCAATGCTGGTCTTCCCCCGCTGCCGCCACCTAGAAGGAACGACGACCACCACCAGGACGAGGGGCCTGGGGGCTTCCAGGAGCCTCGCGCGATCGCCTGCATCTTGGGCGGCGCCCAGGCCCCAGCCTCTTAGCGCATCTTCAAACAGTTCGCTCGCGAGGTGAACACGGTGCTCCCCAAACTCGAGGCCACGCGCCCGCTCAGGTGGTCCCAATGCGCCATCGCTTTCAACTCGACGGATCAGCTCAAGTGCGCAGCCACCGCTGGCGCTCTCCCTATGCCGTGTTCCCCAGTCATCAGCAATGTGCAGGTCACCAAGACTCTCATCGACGGCGGTGCAGGGCTCAACGTCCTGTCCATCGGCACGTTCGACAACCTCCAAGTGCCATATGAACAGCTCCGGCCCACCAAGCCTTTCTCAGGAGTGATCGACGGCTCCACCACACCGATAGGGCAGGTCCGCCTGCCCGTCACCTTCGGGGAGCGCAAGAACTACCGCACCGAGCTCATCGACTTCAACATCGCGCACATCCTCCTGCCGTACAATGCCATCCTCGGGTATCTGGCCCTGGCCAAGTTCATGGCAGTCACTCATCATGGCTACAATGTTCTCAAGATGCCAGGAAGCGGAGGAATCATCATGGTCCATGCGAAGAGAGGGATGCGGTGCGCTCCCTCGAGCGCGCCTTTTCAAGCTGCAGCAATTGACGACCCTGACAGCAGAAATGAAGGCCCTCTAGAGGCCACCCCCAAGAAGAAGCAGCCGCGCCATGCAGGACCTCAGGAGGATGGCGTCGCGGCAGGAGCCTCGTCAGGACCAACACCGGCTCCAGGGGTGCCTCCCTCCATCGCATAGGAAGGCGCGCCCGGTGCCCTCCTCAGGCAAGGATCGGGGACTCTCTTCTGGAGGGCCTCAGACCTTGCCAACCTCATGAGGGAGGCGCTTGGGAACCACTTGGAGGCGTGCTTCATGGCGCGTGACCCTCAGGAGAGCACAGGGCGAGGAGTGCCCACCACTCAGGAGTTCATCACCAAGACCATCCAGGAACTGCAAGAAGCAAGAGCCATGCGCGGCGACAGCCGCCCATGAGTCACAGCTCCGCATCCTGGTGAGGATGCTGGGTTGCGTGTCTGCATCGACATCCTAGAGCTCAACAGGGCCGCATCTCAGGAGCGTTTCTGGCTTTTGCGTGTGGGTCGCTGCAAGGGCCTACTGCACAGCTATGTTCGTATGCCCTTTGGCTTGCCGAGCATGGTGTCGGCCTATCAGCGCAACATGCGATGTGTCCTGGCGGCTCAGGAAGCCAGGTACCACGCCGTTCTAGAGGAGATGGAGACGGTCTTCAAGGAACCTCCCGAGGCTCAGGGTTCTGGCGGCTCATGAGGAGTCATTTCTTCAACGCATGCCTTCAGCTGCACGAACTCTACTTCGTCTATAGAACTAGGTGACATCTTCCAATCTCATTTAGCTGGGAGTGCCCCTCGGGCTGCATTATTCCTAGGCAACGTGAGTCCGTCCCTGCGGCATGTATCCCTTTTGCTTATGTCTTTAGCTTACCTTGTTGGGGGCGCCCCTCGGGCTGCATCATCCCCAAGCCACTCGAGCCGACCCGGTGGAACGCATCTTCCTGCATTTATCCAAGTTGATCTGCTCTCCATGCTTAACCTGCCAACTGCTGCCACCTGCTCGATTGCTGCCCACCACGGTTCTGTTCATCCTATGCAATTTGCTTGCATGTTAAAAGGGGGCTCCTGAGCATCGCGACTCAGGAGCTCTTATTGGCTCTCCAGCCCTCACCTCCTGGCCTTGACCATGGCATCACGACCTGGCATACCAGCGGCGACTGAGCTCGCTCGAGGGCTGGGGCCTGAGGACGTGGAGTGCTTGCATCTAACCGCCTTGCAGGGTCATACAGTCACCAAGACTCAAGACCAAGCGCAATCCACCTTGAGGTAGGGCCTCGTGAGTCCCGCGCTGGCTCACGAGTGCCCAGATACACCTCGCAGCCCTGCCGTGCAAGCCACATGTCAGGGCAGGGCTGTACACGCCCCGGGGGCTCCTCCCGGAGGGGCCCCCCATCCCATGCCATAGTGGAAGCACCATGCTCCGCGCTAGCTGTCGACACTGCCGAGGAGCGGCTATGCCCGTGCACAAGTGGAAGCACTATGCTCCGTGCTGGTGATAAACAACTGAGGGCGGCCCCACGGTCGTACCAACCTCAGGGAGCCCAGAGCTCAGCGCCCAGCCTCACCACAACGCCTCCCCTCGGGAGAGCCGCATGAGGGGGCTAGGCACGGGGGCTGCGCTTGGGTCACGCCCAAGCGCATGCCACCCAACTAGGTCTGCCGGACCTCCCGAGGCCTCGGCGAGGGTAGGTATGGAAATTGTTTGCACGTCAAGGGGGACACCTGAGCATCGCGACTCAGGAGCCTAACTGGTCACGTAGCCCCTCACTCCTTGGTCCGTCCTGATCTCCGGTCGGCCCAATGGCTGTTGAGGTATGCGCGTGGCCGGGCTCTGCTGATGTAGAACATTGACCTATCCTCATGAACTCTCCCTATATGTTGTTTGCGCGTCAAGGGGGACTCTTGAGCATCGCGACTCAGGAGCCTAACTGGTCACGTAGCCTCTCACTCCTTGGTCCGTCCTGGTATTCGGTCGGCCCAATGGCGGTTGAGGTATGCGCGGGGCCGGGCTCTGCCGACACAGAGCGCAAGCAAATAGGAAGGAAATCGCAAAACATATTTTTCTCACAATACCAAATGAAAAGTCCAAACGCCTCCACGAGGCCTAATACATGTCGCAGGAAAGAAAAGCTGATACTAAGGGGAATCCTATCTACATCCTTCCGTGGTGGACACCATCATCAATAGTGGGCCACAGGAGGTCGGCGCCAACCCCATCCAGATCAGGGGCGGCGACGGCCGGACGCCGCAGCACTACTCCGAGCGTGGTGAGAGTGTCGGATTTCGGGTTCCGGCAGACCCTTAACGTTCGAACTCTAGGGTGCGCATGGAAATCTTTCCCCTACCGATTCGTGCTTCTATGGCTCGCAAGGAATCTAGGCTCGAAAGAAGAACACACAAGGGACACGAGGTTTATACTGGTGCGGGCCACCGATGTGGTGTAATACCCTACTCCAGTGTGTGGTGTAGTGGATTGCCTCAGGGGCTGATGATGAACAATACAGGGGAAGAACAGCCTCACGAGAGGTGTTCTTGAGCTGGTGTTATATGTTCTACTTGGTCCGGGGTCTTTCTCTCTTTCTTTCTCTTCTCTCTCTTTCTTCTTCCTGGACCTCTCCCCCTTTGGACCTCGGGGGATAGTCCTATTTATAGAGGCCCTGGTCCTCTTCCCAAAAAATGAGCAGGAAGGGCGCCAACAATTGGCCATTTTGAAGGGGAACATCTAGTACAAGTTATCCTGACCAAAGGTGGTCTTCGGCTGCCAAAAGCACTGGTGATGACGTCGTCTTGGGCTCCACGGTGACCTCCATCCTGCCGCTCTGCTGGTCTTGGTCCCGTTGCACTGGAATGGTAACCTTTGCCCGATGCCTTGGCCTGTGCTTTCTCCCTTTGCACCAAAGGGGAAACAAGGACACTGCGCAGGCCGGCGCCCGCCTGGCGCCCGCCTAATCTCGATTGTCATGGCTTGCGTCACGGGCTCCTCGCGAGGCACCCCTGCCTTGATCTCTCCACCTCCTCGCGAGCCTGCCTGATGAGGCTGCTCCTGAGGAAGCCTCCTATTGTCTGCTCCGCAAGGCTTGGCCCCTTGCGAGGGTCTTGAGCTTGAGCTAATGAAGCTGGGCTGCACTGGGCCCCCACTCAAGCCATGCCGCCGACCGCAGGCAGGCAAGTCTGGGGACCCCTGTTCCCAGAACGCTGCTAGTAGCCCCCGGGCCCAAGGCACGCCCGGGCTTGGCTTAGCAGAGAAGCTAAGGGGCAAGCGCGAAGCGCCACGGGCCCCAATAGCCTACAGCCTTGGGCGCCGCGTGGCGATTGATTGGATGTGGGCGTCCGCGCTTCCCCACGACGCCTCGGCAACCGCTCGACTTGTCAAGTCCCTGCATGCAGAGAAATGGGTCATGATTACCTGCGATCGTGGTGGCCGGCGGTTGGCCTTCTCCGACTATAAGTACGGGGCCGCGTGAGCCTCGTTAGCTTATGCCTTCCTGCTACTCCTTTCCTTCTCCTTCCTCGTCCTTGCTTCTCCCTATGCCAATGGCACCAATCTACCGGTTTTCTGCATAGAGAAAGGAAAGGCCCCTCGAGAAGGTCCTGACCCTCTTCTGCCAAAGAAACGGCCAGTCCCCTGCCACCGAGATGAGGGTGCTTGGCAGGAGGCGTCGAGGCCCTAGTACGAGCGGCCGCCACCTAGGTTTCCACTGCCCCTGTACGCCCGAATTGAGGGCCCTGGGGAGGAGGGCGTCGAGCACGACGGTGCCGCCGCCGACACCGGCGAGTCACGGCGGTGCGCGTAGTTCCTCCTGGAGTGCATGCTGAGGGCTCCTCCTGTGAGCTCGTGCTTCACGCCTCCATGCCCCCAAGCTCTTGGATCCGCCTTCCTCCCTCCTTCGCCTTCGAGATGCCGACGAGCGGGTCTCTGGAGCTCTGGCTGCAGCACCCTCACGACCGGAGCGGAGGTCGCGGTCGTCGCTCCGGGCAAGGTCTATATGACCCGGGGCTGGGGTGAGATCACCCGGGTCTGCCACATGGAGGGTGCCCTCGTAATTCATCTTGAGTACGACGGCGCCTCCCTGATGTTCTTCAAGGTCTTCGATGCTGAAGGACGCCGGTTGGAGTGCTGCCCCAAGGAGAGCGGCAGGGGCATCGGACTGGCGAGGACCTCGCCTGCCCATCGGCCCTCCAGCAGCTCTTCAGGCGGCAGCGGAGGAGCTGGGGAATCCAGTGGCTCCCCTGAGCTTCTCGGGACTCCGGAGACGAGCGACGACAACTACGAGCCTCCGAGCTCGCGTCGTGCTCGGAGTAGGGCAACTGCATCTGGCCACCGACACCACTGATCTGGGTGGGGTTGGCGCCGACGTCGGGCAGTCCACTACTGATGATGGCGTCGCTTGTCGAGGCGCGTGCAATTAGCATTCCTTAGGATTAGCACCTTTTGTTCCCTGCGAGGAATCGAAGCAACACCCAGCGGGGGCATGTAAGGCGCCTGCCATGTCTTTTGCGAACATTATACCCCTAATATGAATCGATGCGAGATGCTTGTCCTGTCCCGGCTCGGCTCCCCCTTTCTATCCTCGCGAGGACTTAGCGCTCTACGCTGACAGGTCCCAGTCCCCAGGCAGGCTTCAGCCGTCGCTGGTATGCCAGGTCGCGATGCCGTGGTCAAGGCCAGGAGGTGAGCGGCCCGAGGTCCGGTAAGAGCCCCCGAGACGCTATGCTCGGGAGGTCCCCTTTAGCGCTCGAGCAGCCCTCGCTGGGCGAGAAAGGAAGGCAACGTCGCCGTGACAGAACTGCACTAGGATAGGGTTTGGTGCTGCGTTGGTCCAACTCCTGTAAGGGCATGACTTATCTTTTGAGTTTGGGGTAGTCCTTCGGCGGGGCGACCGGCCCGAGCGGCGGTAGCTGAGGTGCTGCTGGGTTAGGTCCTCGCAAGCTTCTTCCCACTTCCCCACATTTTCCTTAATGCTCTACGTCCTCAGGTCCCGGCCCTCGAGCGACCTCAGCCGCCACTGGTATGACAGGTCGCGATGCCATGGGTCAAGGCTAGGGGGTGAGGGCTGGAGAGCCAGTAGGAGCCCATGAGTCAAGATGCTCAGGCGCCCCCCTTTTAACGTGCAAGCGGTTCGTCCCAGAGAGAGGGAGGGATAGCTCACGACGCCCCCAATGTTGCTCCTGGAGTGGGTCCTGCATACCAATCACAAGGAGAGACAAGACCTGTCACTACGGTTGCCAGCCAACCATTGGTCGCTCCGAGGGAGTGATTGGGGCACCGAGGGCCTGGTGAGGTGGCGCCTTGCGGGGCTGCCGCAGCCAGAGCTCGACCACTCAGATTTATTGGTGTTGCAGGGGCGGACCCGTACGCAGACGTCGTGCCAGAGCGAGCAGCTCCATGGGTAGGTGTCAATCAAGCAGGCGATTAGGTCAGGTATGTTAAGTACGAAGGAGCAGATTCATTTCAAGTAGATGAGAGAAAAGCAAACGCCGCTGGGCCAGGCCCGAGCAGTTTGGGGATGATGTAGCCCGAGGGGCGCCCCCAACAAGGTAAGCAAAGCGCGTAAGTAAAAAGGATACGTGCCGCAGGGATGGACCCACGCGACCTAGGAACGACGCGGCCCTGTGGGCTCTCCCAGCTAAAATGGAACTTGAAAGATGTCACCTGATGCTGTTGAAGATGAAGCGATGCCGTAGAAGTGGGCGACGCGCGGTGAAGATGTCGACCCTCACGAGCCCCCAGGCCCAGGAGCCTAGGGAGGCTCCGGGGGCACGGGTAGGTCTTCGAGGGCCATCTCCACCTCCGCCAGGTCCGCACAATGCCTGACCTCCTGAGCCTCCAGAATGCTTCTCAGCAGGCGCTGATGAGCGGTGACCGCATTCGGCAGGCCGAAGGGCATGCGAACGTAGCTGTGAGGTGGACCCTCGCAACGCCCCACGCACGAAGGCCAGAGGCACTCTTGAGACGCGGCTTGGTTGAGCCCTGGCACGTCGATGCAGGCGCGCAACCCACCATCCTCGCCTGGATGTGGGGCCACGGCGGGCAAGCGGCAGCCGCCACGCATGACTCTCGACTCCTGTAGCTCCTGGGTGTTTCCTGCGATGAACTCCTGAGGGTTTGGTCTTCCTTGCCTCGTACCTTCCTGAGGGAAACGTGCCTGGAAGCACCCCTCCAAGTGGTGCCCGAGCGCCTCCCTCATGACCTTGGCAAAGTCGGTGGCTCTCCAAGAAAGAGCCCCCGAGCCCTGCTTGAGGAGGGCCTCGGGCACGCTTTCCTATGCGACAGAGGGTGGCGCTCCTTAAACGGGCGTGAATCCTGACGCAACGCCTCCGGAGGCGCCTGCCTCTTTATGGCTTGGGCCAGGCGAAGCCTTCTTCTTCTTAAGGGCCGCCTCGGGAAGTCTTCCGCTCTCGTGATCTGGGTCTTCGATTGCTGCGGCTTGGAATGCACGCTCAAGTGAACACACTGCGTCCCTTTCCTCATAGGGTACGGTGATTACTCCACTGCTTCCTGGCATCTTGAGGACATTGTAGCCATGGTGAGTCACTGCCATGAACTTGTCTAGGGCTGGGTACCCGAGGATGGCATTGTACGACAGGCGAATGTGGGCGACGTCGATGTCAATGAGCTTGGTGTGGTAGTTGTTGCACTGCACGAAGGTGACTGGCAGGCGAACTTGCCCTATCGGAACGGTGGAACCATCAGTGACTCCTGAGAAAGCCTTGGTCGGCTGAAGCTGATCATACGACACTTGGAGATTGTCGAACGTCTCTACGGATAGGACGTTGAGTCCTGCTCTGCCATCCACGAGGGTCTTGGTGACCTGCACATTGCTGATGACTGGGGAGCAAAGCATCACAAGAACTCCGGCCGTTGCCACGCACTTGAGCTGATCCACTGAGCTGAACATGATGGCGCACGCGGACCACCTGAGAGGGCGTGTGGCCTCAAGCTTGGGGAGGACTGCATTCACCTTGCAGGCGAACTGCTTGAAGATGCGCTGTGATGCTGGGGCCTGGGCGCCACCCAAGATGCAAGTGATTGCGCGCGGCTCCTGGAAGCCCCCAGCCCCCTCGTCTTGATGTTGGTCTTCGTTCCTTCTTGGTGGTGGCGGTAGAGGAGGGAGGCATGCGTTGCCATGCGGGTGATCCTCACGAGGCTGATCCCTCAAGCCTCCCTCGCGAGGCTGGTCCTGCGAGCGATCCTCGCGAGGTCGGTCACGCCTCCCTTGGCGAGGGCCACGGTCTTCCCATCGTCCTCCACCTCTTCCTCCCCCTCGGCCATTGCCCTTGTCGTTGCCCTTGGGGCGTCGGCCAATACGCCCATCTCGCACGGCCAGGAGCTCTTGGCATTCATTGGTGTTGTGGGTGTGGAGGTCGTGGTACACGCAGTATCGGCTGCCTTGGATGACTCAGGCTGATCCCTGGCTCGCTAGGTGTCTGGTTCCGCTGCGGGCACGGCAGCTCCCTTACGCTTCAAATCCTTGGCCTTGGGCTTTTTCTCTTCTGGGTCGGCAGTTGGGAGCCCGAGGAGGGAGAGGCGTCCTTCCTCAGCCCTAGAGCACTTGGTCGCCAAGTTGAATAGCTCCAGGGATGTGCACAAGTCTTCATGGATTGCCAGCTCCTCCTTCATCTTGATGTCGCGCACGCCGTTGGAGAAGGCTGAGATAATGGCTTGCTTAGTCACCCTGGGGATCCTGAGGCGAGCGTTGTTGAAGCGCTAGATGTACTTCTACAGGGTTTCCCCTGGCTGTTTCTTGATGCGGCGTAGGTCGCTTATGGCCCGGGGCCGGTCGCGAGTGCCCTGGAAGTTGGCGATGAAGCGAGTGCGCATCTCGTCCTAGGAGGAGATCGTGCTGGGAGCCAGGTTCAGGAGCCAGGTGCGGGCGCCGTCTCTGAGCGCCATGGGAAACCAGTTCACCATGACCTTTTCGTCTTCGTTGGCGGCTTCGATGCCCAGCTCGTAGAGCTGCAGGAATTTCGCGGGGTCCGCCATGCCGTCGTAGCGAGGGGGCAGATTAGGCTTGAACTTGCCTGGCCATGTGATGCCGCGTAGCTCGGGGGTGAAGGCGCGGCAGCCTGTTGTGGCCACCAACACCCTTTGCTGGTGCTGGGCCTGCTCCTGGTGATTACCATGCGCCACCGCTTGGAGCAACGCGGGGTCTCGGCATGGAGGCGCAGGGACGCGATCTTGGCGTGCCGGTGCTGGGAGCGCGCGAGCACCTTCTTGGGGACGAGGGATCTCTTGGCAGCTCCCTTCTTGCCGTGCATGCTCCGGACATGGAGGGTCTCGCCCTGGGGCTGCGCGCCTTGGAGCTAGGGCGCCTTCTTGGGGAGGAGGTGGCAGAGGCGCCTCCTGATCCTCGCCCCCTGCGCGGAATGGAGGGCGAGGCAGCGGGAGGGATGGCAAAGGAGAGCCCCCTGCGGTGCTGACAAGCTCGGTGATGCGGGCGAGCCAGGCCTTATAGAGGTTGTCGACGGGGCGGTTGTGCAGGAGCTCTCTTGCCAGGAGCAGCGCGGCGTGCGCGTCCGTGGGGGCACGACGGTCGCGGGACGGCGAACCGGCTGGAGTCAGTGACGGGGTTGCGATGTGGCCCTCCCGCCGCACCAAAGGATGCTGGGACGAGGCCTGCTGCTCGTTCCCCGCCGGGCCGGTGGCGGTGTTGGTGGCAGGCGACGGGGAACGATGAGGGCGTCCGCCGATGGGCGCCGTTTGGGCGACGCGGGTGACGAGAGCAGCCCGGCGCTCGACGCGAGCCCAACGAGCGTCAGCCATGGACACGACGGAAGATCACAAGCGAACAGTGGAAGAAAGATTCCGACGCACCCCTACCTGGCGCGCCAAATGTCGGATTTCGGGTTCCGGCAGACCCTTAAGGTTCGAACTCTGGGGTGCGCACGGAGATCTTTCCCCTACCGACTCATGCTTCTATGGCTCGCAAGGAATCTAGGCTCGAAAGAAGAACACACAAGGGACACGAGGTTTATACTAGTTCGGGCCACTGATGTGGTGTAATACCCTACTCCAGTGTGTGGTTTAGTGGATTGCCTCAGGGGCTGATGATGAACAATACAGGGGAAGAACGGCCTCGCGAGAGGTGTTCTTGAGCTGGTGTGGTATGTTCTACTTGGTCCAGGGTCTTTCTCTCTTTCTTTCTCTTCTCTCTCTTTCTTCTCCCTGGACCACTACCCCTTTGGACCTCGGGGGCTAGTCCTATTTATAGAGGCCCTGGTCCTCTTCCCAAAAAATGAGCGGGAAGGGCGCCAACAATTGGCCATTTTGAAGGGGAACATCTAGTACAAGTTATCCTGACCAAAGGTGGTCTTCGGCTGCCAAAAGCACTAGTGATGATGCCGTCTTGGGCTCCATGGTGACCTTCGTCCTGCCGCTCTGCTGGTCTTGGTCTCGTTGCACTGGAATGGTAACCTTTGCCCGATGCCTTGGCCCGTGCTTGCTCCCTTTGCACCGAAGGGGAAACAAGGACACTGCGCAGGCCGGCGCCCGCCTAGCGCCCGCCTAATCTCGATCGTCATGGCTTGCATCACGGGCTCCTTGCGAGGCACCCCTGCCTTGATCTCTCCGCCTCCTCGCGAGCCTGCTTGATGAGGCTGCTCCTGAGGAAGCCTCCTGTTGTCCACCCCGCAAGGCTTGGCCCCTTGCGAGGGTCTTGAGCTTGAGTTGATGAAGCTGGGCCGCACTGGGCCCCCACTCAAGCCACGCCACAGGCCGCAGGCAGGCAAGTCTGGGGACCCCCATTCCTAGAAAGCCGACAGAGAGCTCGGGGGCATGTAGCTATCATCGCTCGTCTCCGGAGACTCGTAGAGCTCAGGAGAGCTGCTGGACTCCCAAGGGCTGCTGCTGCTGGAGTGGCCGTGAGTGGGATGCGCATCAGCCTCACGCTCCTCTCTGGAGCAGCACTCCAGGTGGCGGCCCTCAGCATCGAAGACCTCTAAGAAGAGCATGGAGACACCGTCGTACTCGAAGTGGATCGCGAGGGCACCCCTCGCACGGCAGACCCGCGTGATCTCGCCCCAGCCGCGAGTCATGAAGATCTTGCCGGTGGGGACTGCTTCCATCTCCGCTTCGGTCACCGGAGCGCTGCATTCGGTGTGCTGCAGCCAGAGCTCGAGAGGCCCCTCGGTGGCATCACATTGGAGAAGAACCACGGGAAGCGGATCCAGGAGCTTGAAGGCATCGGCGCCCACAACACCAACTCGCGCGATGAGTCCGCGACGTGAACCCCAGGGGCGACGATGCGCGTTGCCTTGGCGCGGCAACCCTGGATGCGGTGTGGGCGGCGCTGCTTGTCACTTCGTCCTCCCGAGCCCTCGGCACGGGTTGGCGGGAGAGGCCTCGGATCATCATGGGGAGCCTTGCCTTTCTCTTCAGTAGAAAACTTTCTGATGGGCGCCATTGTTGTCAACAGTGGAGCAAGGAGGAAGGAGCAAGCAAGCAAGGAAGAGATGGGCAACGAGGGCTCCGCCCCCTCCCCATTTATAGCAAGAGAAGGCCAACCGACTCATGCTCCGCGCTGGTGATAAACAACTGAGGGCGGCGCCACGGTCGTACCAACTTCAGGGAGCCCAGAGCTCAGCGCCCAGCCTCACCACAACGCCTCCCCTCGGGAGAGTTGCATGAGGGGGCTGGGCACGGGGGTTGCGCTTGGGTCACGCCCAAGCACATGCCACCCAACCAGGTCTGCCGGACGTCCCGAGGCCTCGGCGAGGGTAGGTATGGAAATTGTTTGCACGTCAAGGGGGACACCTGAGCATCGCGACTCAGGAGCCTAACTGGTCAGGTAGCCCCTCACTCCTTGGTCCGTCCTGATCTCCGGTCGGCCCAATGGCTGTTAAGGTATGCGCGTGGCCGGGCTCTATCGATGTAGAACATTGATCTATCCTCATGAACTATCCCTATATGTTGTTTGCGCGTCAAGGGGGACTCTTGAGCATCGCGACTCAGGAGCCTAACTGGTCACGTAGCCTCTCACTCCTTGGTCCGTCCTGGTATTCGGTCGGCCCAATGGCGGTTGAGGTATGCGCGGGGCCGGGCTCTGCCGACACAGAGCACAAGCAAATAGGAAGGAAATCGCAAAACATATTGTTCTCACAATACCAAATGAAAAGTCCAAATGCCTCCACGAGGCCTAATACATGTCGCAGGAAAGAAAAGCTGATACTAAGGGGAATCCTATCTACATCCTTCCGTGGTGGACACCATCATCAACAGTGGGCCACAGGAGGTCGGCGCCAACCCCATCCAGATCAGGGGCGGCGACGGCCGGACGCCGCAGCACTGCTCCGAGCGCGGCGAGAGTGTCGGATTTCGGGTTCCGGCAGACCCTTAAGGTTCGAACTCTAGGGTGCGCATGGAGATCTTTCCCCTACCGACTCGTGCTTCTATGGCTCGCAAGGAATCTAGGCTCGAAAGAAGAACACACAAGGGACATGAGGTTTATACTGGTTCGGGCCACCGATGTGGTGTAATACCCTACTCCAGTGTGTGGTGTAGTGGATTGCCTCATGGTCTGATGATGAACAATACAGGGGAAGAACAGCCTCACGAGAGGTGTTCTTGAGCTGGTGTTGTATGTTCTACTTGGTCCGGGGTCTTTCTCTCTTTCTTTCTCTTCTCTCTCTTTTTTCTCCCTGGACCTCTCCCCCTTTGGACCTTGGGGGCTAGTCCTATTTATAGAGGCCCTGGTCCTCTTCCCAAAAAATGAGCGGGAAGGGCGCCAACAATTGGCCATTTTGAAGGGGAACATCTAGTACAAGTTATCCTGACCAAAGGTGGTCTTCGGCTGCCAAAAGCACTGGTGATGACGTCGTCTTGGGCTCCACGGTGACCTCCGTCCTGCCGCTCTGCTGGTCTTGGTCTCGTTGCACTGGAATGGTAACCTTTGCCCGATGCCTTGGCCTATGCTTTCTCCCTTTGCACCGAAGGGGAAACAAGGACACTGCGTAGGCCGGCGCCCGCCTGGCGCCCGCCTAATCTCGATCGTCATGGCTTGCGTCACGGGCTCCTCGCGAGGCACCCCTGCCTTGATCTCTCCGCCTCCTCGCGAGCCTGCCTGATGAGGCTGCTCCTGAGGAAGCCTCATGTCGTCCGCCCCGCAAGGGTTGGCCCCTTGCGAGGGTCTTGAGCTTGAGCTAATGAAGCTGGGCTGCACTGGGCCCCCACTCAAGCCACGCCGCAGGCCGCAGGCAGGCAAGTCTGGGGACCCCCGTTCCCAGAACGCTGACAGTAGCCCCCGGGCCCAAGGCGCGCCCGGGCTTGGCTTAGCAGAGAAGCTAAGGGGCAAGCGCGAAGCGCCGCGGGCCCCAATAGCCTGCGGCCTTGGCTGCTGTGTGGTGATTGATTGGACGTGGGCGTCCGTGCTTCCCCATGACGCCTCGGCAACCGCTCGACTTGTCAAGTCCCTGCATGCAGAGAAATGGGTCATGATTACCTGCGATCGTGGTGGCCGGCTGTTGGCCTTCTCCGGCTATAAGTACGGGGCCGCGTGAGCCTCGTTAGCTTATGCCTTCCTGCTACTCCTTTCCTTCTCCTTCCTCGTCCTTGCTTCTCCCTATGCTAATGGCACCAATCCGCCGGTTTTCTACAGAGAGAAAGGAAAGGCCCCCCGAGAAGGTCCTGACCCTCTTCTGCCGAAGAAACGGCCAGTCCCCTGCCGCCGAGATGAGGGTGCTTGGAAGGAGGCGCCGAGGCCCTGGTCCGAGCGGCCGCCACCTAGGTTTCCACTGCCCCTGTACGCCCGAGTTGAGGGCCCTGGGGAAGAGGGCGTCGAGCGACACCGTCGGTGCCGCCGCCGACACCGGCGAGTCATGGCGGTGCGCGTAGTTCCTCCTGGAGTGCATGCCGAGGGCTCCTCCTGTGAGCTCGTGCTTCACGCCGCCATGCCCCCAAGCTCTTGGATCCGCCTTCCTCCCTCCTTCGCCTTCGAGATGCCGATGAGCGGGTCTCTGGAGCTCTGGCTGCAGCACCCTCGCGACCGGAGCGGAGGTCGCGGTCGTTGCTCCGGGCAAGGTCTATATGACCCGGGGCTAGGGTGAGATCACCCGGGTCTGCCGCATGGAGGGTGCCCTCGTAATTCATCTTGAGTACGACGGCGCCTCCCTGATGTTCTTCAAGGTCTTCGATGCTGAAGGACGCCGGTTGGAGTGCTGCCCCAAGGAGAGTGGCAGGGGCATCGGACTGGCGAGGACCTGGCCTGCCCATCGGCCCTCCAGCAGCTCTTCAGGCGGCAGCGGAGGAGCTGGGGAATCCAGTGGCTCCCCCGAGCTTCTCGGGACTCCGGAGACGAGCGACGACAACTACGAGCCTCCGAGCTCGCGCCGTGCTCGGGGTAGGGCAACTGCATCTGGCCACCGACACCACTGATCTGGGTGGGGTTGGCGCCGGCGCCGGGCAGTCCACTGTTGATGATGGCGTCGCTTGTGGAGGCGCGTGCAATTAGCATTCCTTAGGATTAGCACCTTTTGTTCCCGGCGAGGAATCGAAGCAACACCCAGCAGGGGCATGTAAGGTGCCTGCCATGTCTTTTGCAAACATTATATCCCTAATATGAATCGATGCGAGATGCTTGTCCTGTCCCGGCTCGGCTCCCCCTTTCTATCCTCGCGAGGACTTAGCGCTCTACGCTGACAGGTCCCAGTCCCCAGGCAGGCTTCAGCCGTCGCTGGTATGCCAGGTCGCGATGCCGTGGTCAAGGCCAGGAGGTGAGTGGCCCGAGGTCCGGTAAGAGCCCCCGAGTCGCGATGCTCGGGAGGTCCCCTTTAGCGCTCGAGCAGCCCTCGCTGGGCGAGAAAGGAAGGCAACGTCGCCGTGACAGAGCTGCACTAGGAGAGGGTTTGGTGCTGCGTTGGTCCAACTCCTGTAAGGGTGCGACTTATCTTTTGAGTTTGGGGTAGTCCTTCGGCGGGGTGCCCGGCCCGAGCGGCGGTAGCTGAGGTGCTGCTGGGTTAGGTCCTCGCGAGCTTCTTCCCACTTCCCCACATTTTCCTTAATGCTCTACGTCCTCAGGTCCTGGCCCTCGAGCGACCTCAGCCGCCACTGGTATGACAGGTCGCGATGCCATGGGTCAAGGCCAGGGGGTGAGGGCTGGAGAGCCAGTAGGAGCCCATGAGTCGCGATGCTCAGGCGCCCCCCTTTTAACGTGCAAGCGGTCCATCCCGGAGAGAGGGAGAGATAGCTCACGACGCCCCCAATGTTGCTCCTGGAGTGGGTCCTGCATACCAATCACAAGGAGAGACAAGACCTGTCGCTACGGTTGCCAGCCAACCATTGGTCGCTCCGAGGGAGTGATTGGGGCACCGAGGGCCTGGTGAGGTGGCGCCTTGCGGGGCTGCCGCGGCCAGAGCTCGACCACTCAGATTTATCGGCGTTGCAGGGGCGGACCCGTACGCAGATGTCGTGCCAGAGCGAGTAGCTCCATGGGTAGGTGTCAATCAAGCAGGCGATTAGGTCAGGTATGTTAAGTACGAAGGAGCAGATTCATTTCAAGTAGATGCGGGAAAAGCAAATGCTGCTGGGCCAGGCCCGAGCAGTTTGGGGATGATGTAGCCCGAGGGGTGCCCCCAACAAGGTAAGCAAAGCGTGTAAGTAAAACGGATCCATGCCGCAGGGATGGACCCACGCGACCTAGGAATGACGCGGCCCTGTGGGCTCTCCCAGCCAAAATGGAACTTGAAAGATGTCACCTGATGCTGTTGAAGATGAAGCGATGTCGTAGAAGTGGGCGACGCGCGGTGAAGACGTCGACCCTCACGAGCCCCCAGGCCCAGGAGCCTAGGGAGGCTCCGGGGCATGGGTAGGTCTTCGAGGGCCATCTCCACCTCTGCCAGGTCCGCACAATGCCTGACCTCCTGAGCCTCCAGAATGCTTCTCAGCAGGCGCTGATGAGCGGTGACCGCGTTCGGCAGGCCGAAGGGCATGCGAACGTAGCTATGAGGTGGACCCTCGCAACGCCCCATGCACGAAGGCCAGAGGCACTCCTGAGACGCGGCTTGGTTGAGCCCTGACACGTCGATGCAGGCGCGCAGCCCACCATCCTCGCCTGGATGTGGGGCCACGGCGGGCAAGCGACGGCCGCCACGCATGACTCTCGACTCCTGTAGCTCCTGGGTGTTTCCTGCGATGAACTCCTGAGGGTTTGGTCTTCCTTGCCTCGTACCTTCCTGAGGGAAACGTGCCTGGAAGCACCCCTCCAAGTGGTGCCCGAGCGCCTCCCTCGTGACCTTGGCAAAGTCTGTGGCTCTCCAAGAAAGAGCCCCCGAGCCCTGCCTGAGGAGGGCGCCGGGCGCGCTTTCCTATGCGACAGAGGGTGGCGCTCCCTGAACGGGCGCGAATCCTGACGCAATGCCTCCGGAGGCGCCTGCCTCCTTATGGCTTGGGCCAGGCGAAGCCTTCTTCTTCTTAAGGGTCGCCTCGGGAAGTCTTCCGCTCCTGTGATCTGGGTCTTCGATTGCTGCGGCTTGGAATGCACGCTCAAGTGAACACACTGCGTCCCTTTCCTCACAGGGTACGGTGATGACTCCACTGCTTCCTGGCATCTTGAGGACATTGTAGCCATGGTGAGTCACTGCCATGAACTTGTCTAGGGCTGGGTACCCGAGGATGGCGTTGTACGACAGGCGAATGTGGGCGACGTCGATGTCAATGAGCTTGGTGCGGTAGTTGTTGCACTGCCCGAAGGTGACTGGCAGGCGAACTTGCCCTATCGGAATGGAGGAACCATCAGTGACTCCTGAGAAAGCCTTGGTCGGCTGGAGCTGATCATACGACACTTTGAGATTGTTGAACGTCTCGACGGACATGACGTTGAGTCCTGCTCCGCCATCCACGAGGGTCTTGGTGACCTGCACATTGCTGATGACTGGGGAGCAAAGCATCGGAAGAACTCCGGCCGTTGCCGCGCACTTGAGCTGATCCACTGAGCTAAACGTGATGGCGCATGCAGACCACCTGAGAAGGCGTGTGGCCTCAAGCTTGGGGAGGACTGCATTCACCTTGCGAGCGAACTGCTTGAAGATGCACTGTGATGCTGGGGCCTGGGCGCCACCCAAGATGCAAGTGATTGCGCGCGCCACCTGGAAGCCCCCAGCCCCCTCGTCTTGATGTTGGTCTTCGTTCCTTCTTGGTGGTGGCGGTAGAGGAGGGAGGCATGCGTTGCCATGCGGGCGATCCTCACGAGGCTGATCCCTCAAGCCTCCCTCGGGAGGCTGGTCCTGCGAGCGATCCTCGCGAGGTCGGTCACGCCACCCTTGGCGAGGGCCACGGTCTTCCCATCGTCCTCCACCTCTTCCTCCCCCTCGGCCATTGCCCTTGTCGTTGCGCTCGGGGCGTCGGCCGATACGCCCATCTCGCACAGCCATGAGCTCTTGGCATTCATTGGTGTTGTGGGAGTGGAGGTCATGGTACACACAGTATCAGCTGCCCTTGGATGACTCAGGCTGATCCCTACCTCGCTAGGTGTATGGTTCCGCTGCGAGCACGGCAGCTCCCTTACGCTTCACATCCTTGGCCTTGGGCTTTTTCTCTTCTGGGTCGGCAGTTGGGAGCCCGAGGAGGGAGAGGCGTCCTTCCTCAGCCCTAGAGCACTTGGTCGCCAAGTTGAACAGCTCCAGGGATGTGCACAAGTCTTCATGGATTGCCAGCTCCTCCTTCATCTTGATGTCGCGCACGCCGTCGGAGAAGGCTGAGATAATGGCTTGCTCAGTCACCCTGGGGATCCTGAGGCGAGCGTTATTGAAGCGTTGGATGTACTTCTACAGGGTTTCCCCTGGCTGTTTCTTGATGCGGCGTAGGTCGCTTATGGCCGGGGGCCGGTCGCGAGTGCCCTAGAAGTTAGCGATGAAGCGAGTGCGCATCTCGTCCCAGGACGAGATCGTGCTGGGAGCCAGGTTCAGGAGCTAGGTGCAGGCGCCATCCTTGAGCACCATGGGAAACCAGTTCACCATGACCTTTTTGTCTTCGTTGGCGGCTTCGATGCCCAGCTCGTAGAGCTGCAGGAATTCCGCGGGGTCCGCCATGCCGTCGTAGCGAGGGGGGCAGATCATGCTTGAACTTGCCTGGCCATGTGACGCCGCATAGCTCGGGGTTGAAGGCTCGGCAGCCTGTTGTGGCCACCAACGCCCTTTGCTGGTGCTGGGCCTGCTCCTGGTGATTACCACGCACCACCACTTGGAGCAACGCGGGGTCTCGGCATGGAGGCGCAGGGACGCAATCTTGGCGTGCCGGTGCTGGGAGCGCGCGAGCACCTTCTTGCGGACGAGGGATCTCTTGGCAGCTCCCTTCTTGCCGTGCATGCTCCGGACATGGAGGGTCTCGCCCTGGGGCTGCGCGCCTTGGAGCCAGGGCGCCTTCTTGGGGAGGAGGTGGCAGAGGTGCCTCCTGATCCTCGCCCCCTGCGCGGAATGGAGGGCGAGGCAGCGGGAGGGATGGCAAAGGAGAGCCCCCTGCGGCGCTGACAAGCTCGGTGATGCGGGCGAGCCAGGCCTTATAGAGGTTGTTGATGGGGCGGTTGTGCAGGAGCTCTCTTGCCAGGAGCAGCGCGGCGTGCGCGTCCGTGGGGGCACGACGAGCGTGGGACGACGAACCGGCTGGAGTCAGTGACGGGGTTGCGGTGTGGCCCTCCCGCCGCACCAAAGGATGCTGGGACGAGGCCTGCTGCTCGTTCCTCACCGGGCCGGTGGCGGTGTTGGTGGCAGGCGATGGGGAACGATGAGGGCGTCCGCCGACGGGCGCCGTTTGGGCGACGCGGGTGACGAGAGCAGCCCGACGCTCGGCGCGAGCCCAACGAGCGTCAGCCATGGACACGATGGAAGATCACACGTGAACAGTGGAAGAAAGATTCCGACGCACCCCTACCTGGCGCGCCAAATGTCAGATTTCGGGTTCCGGCAGAACCTTAAGGTTCGAACTCTAGGGTGCGCACGGAGATCTTTCCCCTACCGACTCATGCTTCTATGGCTCGCAAGGAATCTAGGCTCGAAAGAAGAACACACAAGGGACACGAGGTTTATAATAGTTCGGGCCACTGATGTGGTGTAATACCCTACTCCAGTGTGTGGTTTAGTGGATTACCTCAGGGGCTGATGATGAACAATACAGGGGAAGAACGGCCTCGCGAGAGGTGTTCTTGAGCTGGTGTGGTATGTTCTACTTGGTCCGGGGTCTTTCTCTCTTTCTTTCTCTTCTCTCTCTTTCTTCTCCCTGGACCACTCCCCCTTTGGACCTCGGGGGCTAGTCCTATTTATAGAGGCCCTGGTCCTCTTCCCAAAAAATGAGCGGGAAGGGCGCCAACAATTGGCCATTTTGAAGGGGAACATCTAGTACAAGTTATCCTGACCAAAGGTGGTCTTCGGCTGCCAAAAGCACTGGTGATGATGCCGTCTTGGGATCCACGGTGACCTCCGTCCTACCGCTCTACTGGTCTTGGTCTCGTTGCACTGGAATGGTAACCTTTGCCCGATGCCTTGGCCTGTGCTTGCTCCCTTTGCACCGAAGGGGAAACAAGGACACTGCGCAAGCCGGCGCCCGCCTGGCGCCCGCCTAATCTCGATCGTCATGGCTTGTGTCACGGGCTCCTCGCGAGGTACCCCTGCCTTGATCTCTCCACCTCCTCGCGAGCCTGCTTGATAAGGCTGCTCCTGAGGAAGCCTCCTGTCATCCACCCCGCAAGGCTTGGCCCCTTGCGAGGGTCTTGAGCTTGAGTTAATGAAGCTGGGCCGCACTGGGCCCCCACTCGAGCCACGCCGCAGGCAGGGAAGTCTGGGGACCCCCATTCCTAGAACGCCGACAGAGAGGTCGGGGGCACGTAGCTATCGTCGCTCGTCTCCGGAGTCTCGTAGAGCTCAGGAGAGCTGCTGGACTCCCAAGGGCTGCTGCTGCTGGAGTGGCCGCGAGTGGGATGCGCTTCAGCCTCACGCTCCTCTCTGGAGCAGCACTCCAAGTGGCGGCCCTCGGCATCGAAGACCTTGAAGAAGAGCGTGGAGACGCCGTCGTACTCGAAGTGGATCCCGAGGGCACCCCTCGCACGGCAGACCCGCGTGATCTCGCCCCAGCCGCGAGTCATGAAGATCTTGCCGGTGGGGACTGCTTCCATCTCCGCTCCGGTCACCGGAGCGCTGCAGTCGGTGTGCTGCAGCCAGAGCTCGAGAGGCCCCCTCGGTGGCATCACATTGGAGAAGAACCACGGGAAGCGGATCCAAGAGCTTGGAGGCATCGGCGCCCACAACACCAACTCACGCGATGAGTCCGCGACGTGAACCCCAGGGGCGACGACGCGCGTTGCCTTGGCGCGGCAACCCTGGATGCGGTATGGGCAGCGCTGCTTGTCACTTCGTCCTCCCGAGCCCTCGGCACGGGTTGGCGGGAGAGGCCTCGGATCATCATGGGGAGCCTTGCCTTTCTCTTCAGTAGAAAACTTTCTGATGGGCGCCATTGTTGTCAGCAGTGGATCAAGGAGGAAGGAGCAAGCAAGCAAGAAAGAGATGGGCAACGGGGGCTCCGCCCCCTCCACATTTATAGCAAGAGAAGGCCAACCAGCGTCTCCCACGATCGCAGGTAATGATGGTTTTCCTTGCATGTCGCAGGGACTTGTCAAGTCGTGCAGTTGCCAAGGTAACATGGGGAAGCGGAGACACCCACGTCCAATCAACCGCCACACGTCAACCGAGGCCGCAGGCTTTTGGGGCCCGTGGTGCTCCGAACTTGACCCTTGGCTTTGCCGCAAAGCCAAGCCCGAGCGCACCTTGGGCTCGGGGGCTATTGTCGGCGTTCTGGGAATGGGGGTCCCCAGACTTGCCTGCCTGCGGCCTGCGGCGTGGTTGAGCCAGCAGGCCGTACGACCCATCTTCACTAGCAAAGCATCCAAGACCCTCGCAAGGGTCCAAGCCTCGCGAGGCGGATGACGCAAGGCCTCCTCTGGAGTGCCCTAGCCAGACAGGCTCACGAGGAGCAAAGATATCAAGGAGGGGCAAACCTCACGAGGCCCTCGTGACGTGAGCCATGACGCACGACACCAGGGGGCGCCAACGCGCACAACATCCTTATTTACTCTTTGGTTCTAAGGAGGCTAGCACAGACGAAGAGTACCGAGGCATCAGGCAAAGGTTTCTATATTGGTGCAACAAGACCAAGACCAGGAGGATGGCAAGACGGAGGTCATCGTTGAGCCCAAGACGGCGTCACCGCCAGAGCTTTTCGCAGGCGAAGACCACTTTTGTCAGGATAGCTTGTACTAGTTGTCCCCTTCAAATTTGCCCGCCGTTGTTGGCTCCCTTCCCGCTCGATATTTGGGAAGATGACCAGGGCCTATATAAGTAGAGCTAGCCACCATAGTATAGGCATCTCATCTTAGCTTGATCCAACCCGATCGAGAGCCTACTCGCAAGAACACCTCAACCTCAGGAGGCTGTTCTTCCCTTGTACTGTTCATCATCAGCCCTAGAGGCAATCCACCACCACCACATTGGAGTAGGGTATTACACCACAACGGTGGCCCGAACCAGTATAAACCTCGTGTCTTTCTGTGTTGCGAGTTCATCTGTGAGATCTTAGCGAGCTAGGGCATAGATCGGTAGGAAGGAAAGACTTCGCGCACACCCCAGTGTTCGAACCTTAAGGGTTTGCCGGAACCCCACATCCGACAGCGTATCCCTTCATCGACAGGACAACCACGACCGGAGCGACCCCTGCCAAGCGAAGTGGCACCGCCGCGGCGGGGGTCGCGGTGTGCTTGCGGGGACGGCCGCGTCCTCGCTTGGGCACCAGAGAGCCGGGCCCCTCGCGAGGGGCCTTCCCCTTCTCTGCGGTGGAGAGCCTCTTCGACGGCGCCATTGGTGTCAACTGGCGATGGAGCAAAGGGGGAGAAGCACGTGGAATGGGAAGAGATGGGCGATGGGGGCTCTGCCCCCCTCCCCATTTGTAGTAGGAGAAGGACAACCAACGCCCCCCACGATCATAGGTAATGATGGTTTTACTTGCATGTCGCAGGGACTTGTCAAGTCGGGCAGTTGCCGAGGCTGTGTGGGGAAGCGGAGATTCCCACGTCCAATCAACCGCCACACGTCGACCAAGGCCACATGCTATTGGGGCCCACGGCGCTCCGCGCTTGCCCCTTGGCTTCGCCTCGAAGCCAAGGCCGAGTGCGCCTTGGGCCCAGGGGCTACTGTCGGCGTTTTGGGAACGGGGGTCCCCAGGCTTGCCTACCTGCGGCCCGCGGTGTGGCTCTGCAAGTGGGCCCGTATGGCCCATCTTCACCATCAAGCATTCAAGACCCTCGCGAGGGGCCAAGCCTCGCGAGGCGGAGGTCACAAGACCTCCTCAGGAGCGGCCTCACTAGGCTGGCTCGTGAGGGGCGGAGAGATCAAGGCCAGGAAAACCTCGCGAGGTTCCAATGACATGAGCCATGATGACCAAGGCCAGGCAGGCGCCAGCACACAAAGTGTCCTTGTTTCCTCTTTGGTGCTAAGGGGGCAAGCGCAGACGCAGAGTACCGAGGCGTCAAGCAAAGGTTTCCATATCGGTGCAACGAGACAAAGACCAGAAGGACGGAAAGACGGAGGTCATCATGGAGCCCAAGACGGCGTCACCACCAGAGCCTTTGGCAGGCGAAGACTACTTTTGTCAGGATAAGCTGTACTAGCTGTCCCCTTTCGAATTGGCCATTATTGGCTCCCTTCCCGCACAATATTTGGGGAGAGGACCAGGGAGTCTATAAATAGGACTAGCCACCATAGTAGGAAAGGGGGGGACAGATCAAGAACTCGTCTCGAAGAGATCCAACCCATCCGCAAGTTCACCAAGCACAACAACACCTCTCCTCAGGAGGTTGTTCTTCCCATTGTACTGTTCATCCTTAGCCTAAGAGGCAATCCACCACCACCACACTGGAGGAGGATATTACACCACAATGGTGGCCCGAACCAGTATAAATCTTGTGTCCTCTGTGTTGCGAGTTCATCGAGTTAGTCCTAGAGATCTTAGCGATGCTAGGACGTGGATCGGTAGGGGGGAGATCTTCGCGCGCACCCCAGTGTTCGAACCTTAAGAGTTTTGCCGGAACCAGTGATCCGACAAACGTGTCACCTCCGTGTGCGAAACGACATACGTACACTACCTTCTCCCGCCTTAATTTTTTTTATACAGGCACATTAGACCAAATAGAAGTATCGTGCTAAATTTTGGAATTATTCCATGTTCGTTTGGCCTTTTTATACATTAATTGAGTTTCTGGGCATTTAATGTGCATAATTCAAATTTGAACTACAAGCATGTGCTCCAGTGCACCATAGTTGTTTGAAAAATCACATGTGTGTCCTTGGGTGAATTTCTAGGTCCCATGCAAGAGATTGGAGTGAAATTCAAACATCTGGGCGTTGTGGCTCGGCCGAAAAGATTGAGAAACTTGGTTTTTTAATTCTTGTAATTCCAAAACACGCCAGAAAATCATCAAACTTGGCATGGTGTCATGACATGGCACCAACATGTTGCCATAATTTTTTTGGCCGAATTGGGACAAGCTTTGGTGTAAGCTTCTTGCAAACCGGAGCTTCCCTCAAGAAGACTCGTGGTTCCGAGAGGGAACGTGTCACCTCCGTGTGCGAAACGACATACGTACACTGCCTTCCCCGCCTTAATTTTTTTGCACATCCACATTAGACCAAATAGAAGTGCCATGCTAAATTTTGGAATTATTCCGGGCTCGTTTCGCCTTTTTAATACATTAATTGATTTTCTAGGCATTTGATGTGCATAATTCAAATATGAACAACAAGCACATGCTCCATTGCACCAAAGTTGTTTGAAAAATCACATGTGTGTCTTTGGGTGAATTTCTAGGTCCGATGCAAGAGATTGGAGTGAAATTCGAACATCTGGGCGTCGTGGCTCGGCCAGAAAGATTGAGAAACTTGGTTTTTAATTCCTGTAATTCCAAAACGCGCCTGAAAATCATGAAACTTGGCATGGTGTCATGACATGGCACCAACATGCTGCAGTGATATTTTTGGCCGAATTGGGGCAAGGTTTGGTGTAAGCTTCTTGCAAATCGGAGCTTCCCTTAAGAAGGCTCATGGTTCCGGGAGGGAACGTGTCACCTCCGTGTGTGAAATGACATACGTACACTGCCTTCTCCCGCCTTATTTTTTTACACAGCCTGATTAGACCAAATAGAAGTACCTGCTAAAATTTGGAATTATTCCTGGCTCGTTTTGCCTTTTTATTCATTAATTGAGTTTCTAGGCATTTAATGTGCATAATTCAAATTTGAACTATAAGCACATGCTCCAGTGCACCAAAGTAGTTTGAAAAATCACATGTGTGTCCTTGGGTGAATTTCTAGGTCCCATGCAAGAGATGGGAGTGAATTTCATTTATCTGGGCATCGTGACTCGGCCGGAAATATTGAGAAACTTGGTTCTTTAATTCCTGTAATTCCAAAACATGCCCGAAAATCATTAAACTTGGCATGGTGTCATGACATGGCCCCAACATGCTGCGGTAATATTTTTGGCCGAACTGGGACAAGCTTTGCTGTAAGCTTCTTGCAAACCGGAGCTTCCCTCAGGAAGCCTCGTGTTTCTGAGAGGGAACGTGTCACCTCCGTGTGTGAAACGACATACGTACACTGCCTTCTCCCGCCTTATTTTTTATACAAAGCTAGATTAGACCAAATAGAAGTAATGTGCTAAATTTTGGAATTATTCCAGGTTCGTTTGTCATTTTTATACATTAATTGAGTTACTGGGCATTTAATGTGCGTAATTCAAATTTGAACTACAAGTACATGCTCCAGTGCACCAAAGTTGTTTGAAAAATCACATGCGTGTCCTTGGGTGAATTTCTAGGTCCCATGTAAGAGATGAGAGTGAAATTCAAACATCTGGGCGTCGTGGCTCGGCCGGAAAGATTGAGAAACTTAGTTTTTTAATTCCTGTAATTCCAAAATACGCCTGAAAATCATGAAACTTGGCATGGTCTCATGACATGGCACCAACATGCTGTGGTAATTTTTCTGTTTGATTTGCGAAGGCCGACACATTAACAATCAACAAAGTCATTTTGGAACAAGTGCTGTCACGTTACAAATCGGAAACATAAGTATTATTGAAACCGTGGGCATTCGACTTACCAATTACGTGTGGCCACACGTCCCCTTTTTTTATTGGTTAGGAGGTGCCGTACGGGGTAGCTATTTGAGTACGGGAGGCGTGCGATCAGACCCCTGCGCGTGCTCATCGGGGGGAGAGCCATTTGACTACTACCCGCGGTGCACCTCCCTCCCAACGTCTCCATTAATGGCACAAGAGCACCCATTTTACGACATGGATATGTCTCACTGGATTGATATTTAAGAGAGAAAAATGAAAATCTGAAAAGAAAGTTTTGCACGGATCTTGATGTAAGATCGGACGGACCTATATAGCATCGACTGTGACTTATAGCAAGCATGATGAATATAAGGACGATGACAGTGGATAATAATTGTCTTACATATTTAGAAACATAATTAAAAAAGCCACATGCAGCAACGCCCGAAATATACGAGGGCAAAAGAAGAAGGAAGACAACGATCTGGCTCGCTGATCTCTACTTTCTTGATGCGTTCCTGCAGGCCGCGGGAACTAGTCTCCACGGCGAGCGGCGACGAGCTCTTTCTTGTCCTCAAGATGCTGCTTGAGAGCATCCACGGATTCCTCCACCAGCCTTCTGCGCTTGATGTGCAGCTTGTTATTCTCGTCCATAAGTTTCTCGACGATGATGCAGGCCCTCTTCAACAAGGCAGTGGTCTGCTCCTCCTGCTCCGCACTTCTGACAATCTTCGCCCTCAGCAGGTCGTGCTCGGCCCGGAGCTTCGCATTGCTCTCATTCAGTTGCCGGATGACGTCGGTAGACTGTTCAACCGAGGCTGGTAGGTCATCCTGCAACCTTGACCACCTAGAGATCTGATCCATCTGCCTATGGACCAGGGCACGCATGCGCTTGTAAGAGTCCTCGCCTGCCCGTGAGGCATTTTCCCAGGCTGCCGCGGCAAGGGAGGACATCTCTGCTGCATTCGAGGCATGGCGGGACATCTCTTCTGCTTCCACGGTGCGGCCGGACTAGTCTGCTGCATCGACGGCGTGGTGGGTCCTCCGTGCTGCTTCCGCGATGCGGCGGGACCTCTCTGCTGCTACGGCCGTGCGGCAGGACATGTTGGCCGCTATCGCGGCGAGGCGGGGCATCTCTCGTGCTCCCGCTTCCAGGCTCGCCTCTCCCTGGTCGCATTCTCTCGATCCAGAACTCACGCTGGCCATGGCGGACGCAAGGGAACGATGATGAATGACTTGTTTGTTTTTGACTTTTTGTGGATTAGGAGTTGAGGAGGAATGTGCACTCATCTTGGAGTAGTAGTATTTACAACCGCGTAGTAATACGCTCCTAAGTGTGAAACCGTTTAGGTTTTGATCGGTGTGAATAGGTTTGCAATTTGGAATGTGATGGGACGCATGCTCAAAATTTACTGACGGTTATAAGTTAAGCACTATTCCTGGAAGGCGTAACGTGGGCACGTACGCCTTCTCGGCCTCGTACGTGGCGTTTGCACCATAGGATGCACCGCAATAGGCAATGTCAGCAGACGTCTTTTAATTAGAATGGGTGTGCCCATCTAGCGCACACACGTTGATCTATCTAACTATTTCACTTTGTTGTGGCTAATCGCAAACAGTTCATCCATGTGAAGTGTATGCCATCAATCGCAGACACATTGATCTGGCTTACCCGTTTCTGTTCTGTTGCCTAATCGCAAACAATGAATCCTTCTGAAGCGTATGCCCTCAATCACACACACCTTGATCTGGTTGACCGTTTTTTGTGTTGCCTAATCACAAACAGTTCATCCGAGTGAACCGTATGCTGTATATTGCACACACCTTCATCTGGCTGCCCATTTCTTTTGTGTTGCCTAATCACAAACCGTTCATCCGAGTGAACCGTATGCTCTATATCGCACATGCCTTCATCAGGCTGCCCGTTTCTTTTGTTCTGCCTCATCGCAAACAGTTCATTGGACTGAACCGTATGCCCTGGATCGCACACGCAACTAAAATCTGAACCGTGTTTGATGCATCCTCCATCGCAAATATTTTCACCTTTTTTGACGGTTTTCATACATCACCGTTTGCGATTATGGCATCACACACAATTTTTTGAAGGGTCTCTGATCGTAGTGTCGCGTTAGCAGCATCCTGCAGTAGTGATAGAGCATAGCCAGACTATATGATTTTGTAGGGATAGCTTTCTTTGGCCATGTTATTTTCAGAAGACATGATTGCTTTGTTAGTATGCTTGAAGTATTATTGTTTTTTATGTTAATATTAAACTTTTGTCTTGAATCTTTCAGATATGAACATTCATGCCACAATAAATAAAATTACGTTGATAATTATGTTAGGTAGCATTCCACATAAAAAACTCTGTTTTTATCATTTACCTACTCGAGGGAGAGCAGGAGTTAAGCTTGGGGATGCTTGATACGTCTCCAACGTATCTACAATTTTTGATTGTTCCATGCTATTATATTATCTGTTTTGGATGTTTAATGGGCTTTAATACGCCCTTTTATATTATTTTTGGGAGTAACCTATTAACCGGAGGCCCAGTGTTAGTTTCTGTTTTTTTGCCTATTTTAGAGTTTTGCAGGAAAGGAATACCAAACAGAGTCCAAATGGAATGAAACCTTCACGATGATCTTTCTTGGACCGAAAGCAATCCAAAAGACTTGGAGTCGAAGTCTGGAACTCCACGAGGAAGCCACGAGGCAGGAGGGTGCGCCCAGGGGGGTAGGCGTGCCCCCACCCTCATTGGCCCCTCGTAGCTCCACCGACGTACTTCTTTCGCCTATATATACTCTTATACCCTAGAAACATCAGGGAGAGCCACAAAACCACTTTCCACCGCCGCAACCTTCTGTACCCATGAGATCCCATCTTGGGGCCTTTTCCCGCAATCTGTCGGAGGGGGAATCGATCACGGAGGGCTTCTACATCAACACCATTGCCTCTCCAATGAAGTGTGAGTAGTTTACCATAGACCTTCGGGTCCATAGTTATTAGCTAGATGGCTTCTTCTCTCTCTTTGGTTCTCAATACAAACTTCTCCTCGATGTTCTTGGAGATCTATTCAATGTAATACTCTTTTGTGGTGTGTTTGTCGAGATCCGATGAATTGTGGATTTATGAACAAGATTATCTATGAATATTATTTGGTTCTTCTCTGAATTCTTGTATGCATGATTTGATATCTTTGAAAGTCTCTTCAAATTATCGATTTAGTTTGGCCTACTAGATTGATATTTCTTGCAATGGGAGAAGTGCTTAGCTTTGGGATCAATCTTGCGGTGTCCTTTCCTAGTGACAGTAGGGGCAGGAAGGCACGTATTGTATTGTTGCCATCGAGGATAAAAATATGGGGTTTATATCATATTGCTTGAGTTTATCCCTCTACATCATGTCATCTTGCTTAATGCGTTACTCCGTTCTTATGAACTTAATATTCTAGATGCATGCTGGATAGCGGTCGATGTGGAGTAATAGTAGTAGATGCGGAATCGTTTCGGTCTACTTGACGCGGACGTGATGCCTATATTCATGATCATTGCCTTATATATCTTCATAACTATGCGCTTTTCTATCAATTTCTCGGCAGTAATTTGTTCACCCACTGTAATACATGCTATCTTGAGAGAAGCCACTAGTGAAACCTATGGCCCCTGGGTCTCTTTCCTATTATATTACATCTCTTTTATTTACATCGCATCTCATTTACTATTTTGCAATTTTTACTTTCCAATCTATACAACAAAAATACCAAAAATATTTACTTTACTATCTCTATTAGATCTCACTTTTACGAGTGACCGTGAAGGGATTGGCAACCCCTTTATCGTGTTGGTTGCAAGGTTCTTGATTGTTTGTGCAGGTACTAGGTGACTTGTGCATTGTCTCCTACTGGATTGATACCTTGGTTCTCAAAACTGAGGGAAATACTTATGCTACTTTGCTGCATCACCCTTTCCTCTTCAAGGGAAAACCAATGCATGCTCAAGAGGTAGCAGATATTACACCTGTTGAAATACAAGATATTGATGTTACTATTAAGCTTGCTAATAGAGATACTATCACACCACTTGGGATTGTTAGAGATGTTGAAGTCTTGTGTGGGAAAATAAAATACCCTACATATTTTATAGTTCTTGGTTCCGCACAAGATGATTTTTGTCCCATTATATTTGGCAGACCTTTCTTGAATACTATTAATGTTAAGATAGATTGTGAGAAAGAAATGGTCAATGTTAATTTTGGTGATGTGCCTCATGAGTTTAATTTCTCCAAATTTCGTAAACAACCTTGTGATAAGGAATTGACTAGTAAAGATGAAATTATTGGTCTTGCTTCTATTGTTGTGCTTCCTACTGATCCTTTAGAATTTTGCTAGACCATGAAAGTGATATGTTTATGAATGAAAGAAACAAAATAGATGATATA
Organism: Triticum aestivum; assembly: GCF_018294505.1. Taxonomy (NCBI): domain Eukaryota; kingdom Viridiplantae; phylum Streptophyta; class Magnoliopsida; order Poales; family Poaceae; genus Triticum; species Triticum aestivum. The sequence continues at coordinate 234,050,653 of NC_057800.1, forward strand.
TTATTTAAACAAATGCCTATTTTGAAACACAATTTGCTTGTTGAGACTCTTGGAGATCCTCTACCACCCAAGAGTGATCCTGTGTTCGATCATAAACAATTACCTGATACTTTGAAATATTCTTATCTCGATGAAAATAAGATATATCATGTTATTATTAGTGCTAACCTTTCAGAGCATGACGAAAAAAGATTATTGAGAACTCTATGAAAGCAGCATGCCGCTATTGGATATACTCTTGGTGATCTCAAGGGCATTAGTCCCACTCTATGTCAGCATAGAATTAATATGGAACCTGATGCTAAACCAGTTGTTGATCACCATCGACGGTTGAATCCAAAGATGAAAGAAGTGGTAAGAAATGAAATACTAAAGCTTCTGAAAGCAGGTATAATTTATCCTATTGCTGATAGTATATGGGTAAGTCATGTCATTGTGTCCCTAAGAAGGTAGGTATTACTGTTGTTCCTAATGATAAAAATAAATTGATTCTGCAAAGAATTGTCACATGTTATAGAATGGTAATTGATTGTAGAAAATTAAACAAAACTACTAGGAAAGATCATTATCCTCTACCTTTTATTGATCAAATGCTAGAAAGACTATCAAAACATACACATTTCTGCTTTTTAGATGGATACTCTGTTTTTTCCCAAATACTTGTGTCATAAGAGGATCAAGAAAAAACTACTTTTACATGCCCTTTTGGTACCTTTTCTTATAGACGTATGCCTTTTAGTTTATGCAATGCACCTGCTACCTTTCAAAGATGTATGACTGCTATATGCTCTGACTTTCATGGAAAGATTGTTGAGGTTTTCATGGATGATTCCTCCGTTTACAAAACTTCTTTTGATGATTTCTTAAGAAACCTTAATCAAGTTTTGCAGAGATGTGAAGAAACTAATCTTGTCTTGAATTGGGAGAAGTGCCACTTTATGGTTAATGAAGGTATTGTCTTGGGGCATAAAATCTCTGAAAGAGGTATTGAAGTTGATAAATCTAAAGTAGATGCTATTGAAAAGATGTCGTGTCCTAAAGATATCAAGGGTATAAGAAGATTCATTGGTCATGCTAGTTTCTATAGGAGATTTATTAAAGACTTCTCTAAAATTTCTAGGCCTCTCACTAATCTTTTGCAAAAAGATGTTCCATTTGTTTTTGATGATGATTATGTAGAAGCATTTGAAATTCTTAAGAAAGCCTTAATTTCTGCACCTATCATTCAACCACCTAATTAGAACCTACCCTTTGAAATTATGTGTGATGCTAGTGATTATGTTGTTGGAGCTGTTCTAGGACAAAGAGTTGATAAGAAACTAAATGTTACCCATAATGCTAGTAAAACTCTAGACAATGCTCAAAGAAATTATGCTACCACTGAAAAATAATTTTTAGAAGTTGTGTTTGCTTGTGATAAATTTATATCTTACATTGTTGATTCCAAAGTAATTGTTCACACTGATCATGCTACTATTAAATACCTTATGGAAAATAAAGATGCTAAACCTAGACTCATTAGGTGGGTTCTTTTGCTAAAAGAATTTGATTTACATATTACTGATAGAAAATGAGCTAAGAACCCCATAGCAGACAACTTGTCTAGGTTAGAAAATGTTCTTGATGACCCACTACTTGTTGATGATAGCTTTCTTCATGAACAATTAGCTGTTATAAATGCTTCTTGTGGCACTCCATGGTATGCAGACTATGCTAATTATATTGTTGCTAAATATATACCACCCAGTTTTACATACCACAGAAGAAAAAGTTTTTCTATGATTTTATACATTACTTTTGGGATGACCCACACCTTTATAAAGAAGGAGTAGATGGTGTTATTAGACGTTGTGTACCTGAGCATGAACAGGAATAGATCCTACGCAAGTGTCACTCTAAGGCTTATGGAGGACACCATGCTAGAGAAAGAACTGCACACAAGGTGTTACAATCTGGTTTTTATTGGCCCCACTCTTTTACAAAATGCTCGTAAGTTTGTCTTGTCATGTGATGAATGTCAAATAATTAGTAACATTAGTAGACGCCAGGAAATGCCTATGAATTATTCACTTGTTATTGAACCATTTGATGTTTGGGGATTTGATTATATGGGACATTTTCCTTCCTCTAATGGCTATACTCATATTTTAGTTGTGGTTGATGATGTTACTAAGTGGGTAGAGGCTATTCCAACTAGTAGTGCTGATCATAACACCTCTATTAAAATGCTTAAAGAAGTTATTTTCCCGAGGTTTGGAGTCCTTAGATATTTAATGACTAATGCTGGTTCACACTTTATTCATGGTGCTTTCCGTAAATTGCTCGCTAAGTGTAGGATCGAAAGTATGTCTAGAGGGGGGTGATTAGACTACTTGACCAAATAAAAATCTAGCCTTTTCCCAAATTTAATTCTTGGCAAATTTTAGCAACTTAGCACAAGTCAAGCATACAACCTACACATGCAATTCTAAGAGTATAGCAGCGGAATGTAAAGCAATTGCATATGAAGGTAAAGGGAGGAGTTTGGAGGGACCAAACGCAATGTAGACACGGAGATTTTTGGTGTGGTTCCGATAGGTGGTGCTATCGTACATCCACGTTGATGGAGACTTAAACCCATGAAGGGTAACGGTTGCACGAGTCCACGGAGGGATCCACCCACGAAGGGTCCACGAAGAAGCAACCTTGTCTATCCCACCATGGCCATCGCCCACGAAGGACTTGCCTCACTAGGGTAGTTCTTCATGAAGTAGGCGATCTCCTTGCCCGTACAAACTCCTTGGTTCAACTCCATAATCTTGACGGAGGCTCCCAAGTGACACCTAGCCAATCTAGGAGACACCACTCTCCAAGAGGTAACAAATGGTGTGTTGATGATGAACTCATTGCTCTTGTGCTTCAAATGATAGTCTCCCCAACACTCAACTCTCTCTCATAGGATAGGATTTGGTGGAAAGATGATTTGAGTGGAAAGCAACTTGGGAAGGCTAGAGATCAAGATTTATGTGGTTGGAATGAAGTATCTTGACCTCAACACAAGTGTAGGTGGTTCTCTCTCAGAAAATGTATGTTGGAAGTGTAGGCATGTTTTGATGGCTCTCTCCATGAATGAAGAGTGGGTGGAGGGGTATATATAGCCTCCACACAAAATCTAACCATTACACACAAATTACCAATCTCGGTGGGCCCGAATCATAGAACTCGGTCCGACCGATTTAGTTCATAATGTGACCGTTAGGGTTTTCGGTGGGACCCACATGTCAACTCGGTGAGACCGATCTCGTTAGGGTTAGGGCATATCGTAATCTTGGTGAGACCGATTACACAAACTCGTTGGGACCGATTTTGGTAATAGACGAACAGAGAGTTGGTCAGGCAAACTCTGTGGGACCGATTCGCTCATCTCGGTTGTACCAAAACCTTACGAGAGGGAAATAGAGAGTTTGCATTGCAATCTCGGTGGGACTGATCGCTCATCTCGGTTTGACCAAAATGTTATGAAGGGAAACAAAGAGTTGGCAATCCCATCTCGGTGAGACCGAGATCCCTATCGGTAGGACCGAAAGGACTAGGGTTTGTGGCAGTGGCTATGTCAACTGAACTCAGTGGCGCCGGATAGATCAAATTAGTGGGACCGAGTTTGACTTTTGGTTTGAGATAAATGTGGATGTGAGAAAGTAGTTGAGGGTTTTTGGAGCATATCACTAAGCACTTTGAGCAAGAAACTCATTAAGCAACACCTCACCCCCTCTTAATAGTATTGGCTTTTCCTATGGACTCAATGTGATCTTGTATCACTTAAAATAAAAAATGTAGAGTCCTGAGCTTTGAGCTTGATCCAATCCTTTGTCCTTAGAATTTTGAGGGATCCACTTTCTAATCCATGCCATGCCAATCATTGAGCTTTTCCTGAAATATTTATCTTCAAGTAGCATTAGCTCAATGAGCTATATGTTGTTAGGAATTACCAAAACCACCCAGGGATAGTTGCACTTTCAATATCCCCCTTTTTGGTAATTGATGACAACATATAGATCAAAGCTTTGACAAATGATAATAAGATTGAAAAACATCATCGATTTGAGAAGTATGTGATAAGCAAGAGCTCCCCCTAAATTTGTGCATTATGTAAAATTTGCTTTTGAATGCAAATGCACAATCGATTAGGATCATCGGTTACTCTTCCATGTCACATACATCTTGGTGGAGCGCTCAAAATGATAGAAATTAAAAGCATGCACTCATCACCAAGCAAGTGAATGATCATATATGGAATGTAAAGGATATCATCATTCAACCAAACATTAATGTAGCATATGATCAACCACATGATCATATAAGGATCTCACAAGTACATAAGGTATCTCACACAAGCACACAATAACAGCAGTTCAACCAAAGTAGCAAGAGAGATAAAAGACAAGACGCACTCTCTCTCTCTCGAAGCCTATGATCTATACATTTTTCTCCCCCTTTGGCAACAAGTTACCCAAAAGTTTGAAAATGCATAATGCTATACGTCTCTCAGGCTTGGTCTTCGGGAGGAGGTGTGGATAGAACTCCAAGGACGAAGGCTTCCGATGAAGTAGTTGGAGCTGCTGGAGTGGGTGCTGGAGGTGGCACTGGAGCTGGAGCTGCTGGTGCTGACACTGAAGTTCTAGCATCTGAGACTGGCACTGCAGCAGACCTTGGACCTCATGGCACACGCTTGAAAGCATCAGTGGTTGCTTTTCCTCTCCTCTCCTCTGCTTCCTCCTAAAGCTGCTCAACTGCAGTCTGAATCTCAGTCACCTTCAGATCAATATCATAGAATTTTGTTTCCACAATCCTCTCTAGGCTCTCCTGATTCTGAGTCAGGGTGGCCAAGCCCTTCTCAATCCTCAGTGTAGCTTGAATCAGATATCCAAGCTGATCTTGCTTGCTCTTCAAGAATACTTGAGATGCCTCTTCAGTAGTTGGCATCCTTGCAGCTTTCTCTGCCCTTGCCTTCTCTCTCTTTTCATGTGCTTGCACAGATGATGGATCTTCCTCAGTCATCACAACGGTATTGTCTTCAAAATCAGGATATATGGGTAGATGCTCCTTGTGTAGCAAATAAGTTCCTATGCCCATCTTAGAGTTGATGAGCTCCTGAATGTGTGGAGCATACCCACAACTTCTCTTCTGGTCAGCAGTAGTCCTCTTGATTATTTCTACCATTAAGCTCATAACCTTGAACTTCTGAGGGACATCAAACAGTTGGAACAGATTGATAGAATGCACTCTGATCATCTTGTGATCTCCTGACTTGGGTAGCAGAGTGTGCCTCAAGATCCAGTTGATCGTAGGCAGACCAGAAAACAAGAAATGCACATATCCAAGATTGCGAGTTTCCAAAGCCTTGTTGGGGATCTCCTTGTACATGTTTGCCATGGAGTTGCGGTCTTTCTTCTTCTTGGCATATACATCCAAGTCATCTTCATGCTCCGCAGGGGCATTGATCAGCTTAGCTCATTCATCAACTGTGGACTGGTACCTGGTACCCTCAGACATCCAAACTATCCTCCCATCTGGATAGAAGTGGGCAGTGGAGTAGAACTGCATGATCAACTCATCATTCCACTTGGTGAGCTTTTTTCCAACGAATTCATCAACTCCACATGCCTTAAAGCTGTCATACACTCTAGGGAAGTGATCTTCATTTTCCCGTATGAACTCCCAGTCCACCCATTTCATGTCACACACTATGGACTTCTTGTCAAGCAGAATGGTTTCATAGAAATCTTGTTGTTCCTTTGTGTGAAACATGTAATCCACAGTAGTTCTCCTCCTGACAGCATATGGGTCAGACTGTCTCCATAACCTCAATCCTACATCTTTCCTGATGTGCATGTCCTCAACAACTGGATGAGCATCATTATGGTCAGGAATTTTGGGCTTCAACTTCCGCAAAACATGGGATTCATCATCCTCTTCTTCAGCAGCTTCAGGCACTGGGGCCTTGTTCTTTTCTTCAGCTGGTATAATCTTGGTGTTCCTCTTGGGTTTTGGAGGTTTCTGAGCAGCAGCTTTGGGAGCAGGTTTGGGCTTAGATGGAGCAGCCCCTGACTTGATTGCATCTCCCATAAGCTTCTGAGCCTTAGGAGCTGGTGCAGCATCCTCTTCCTCTTCATCTGAACCTCTCATTATGGATGATCTGCCAAGCACTCTGGCAGTGGTCTTTTTGACCCTTTCCTTCCTTTTCTTCCCTTCTCCAACTGCTTCTTCAGTTGGCTTGGAGGTTTTAGTAGTGGATGCTCTGGCCTTAGACATAGGAACTCTCTTTGCTGGTGCATTCTTATGCATCCCTGGCTTAACTGTAGCAGCTGAGCCATACTCCTTTTTCAGCACCTTTTTCCTTGAAGTGGCCTCATCCTCAATGGCCACATAATCCTCATCCTCAGATTCTGAGGTTTTCTTTTTCCTGGATCTGTTTGCTGCCTTAGGTAAGTTGCTTGGAGTGCTCCTGCTTCCATCATCAGAAGAGCTGGAGGGACTAGTGCCCTCACTCATCTGGACCTGTTCTTCAGATTTGTTCTGGCTGTCACTTTGACCAGACATCTTGCAGGCAAACTGTCAGCAGACCCTGTGAATAGGTTGTAGATGAGGTAGAGTATATGAGCATCACAAAGTACGGAGGTTTTGCACAATAATTGAGTCAAAAAGCTTAGTTTTAGTTCTCTACAGAAGTGATCTCGGAGCTACCGAATTGACCAACTCGGTGATACCGAAGCAACAATTGGAACCTAAACTAGTGGACTCGGTAGGGCCGAGTCACCATTCAGTGGCACCGAGATTGCTAGGGTTTCACAAAATCTTGAACTCGGTCACACCGATTTGCACGTTTCGGTCAAACCGAAAAGGGCATGTGTAATGGCCAAGGCCGAATTGGTGAGACCGATTTCTACAGTTCGGTCGATCTGAGATGAGTTCTGCGAAGAGCTAACCCTAAAATTTTCGATTCAATCTAGACCTAAGGGAGTTTTATCTGGATGAATCAATCTCAATCGTGGCAAGAAACATGGCATTGTCCTTGTGCTAGGAATCGGAGTGAAGAAGACAGCACAAGGGGTCGAACACTTACCCTAGAGCGGCGAGTGTTCGCTACAGTGGCAAACGGCGGAGCAGATTGCTGTTGACGGTGGTGGAGACCAGCGGCGGGAGGTCGCTGACGGTGAGAGGACGATCCAGAGAACCGAAGAGGCAGAGCAGGTTACGCGCGGGTGAGGGGTTTCGAAATTTTTTCCAAAATTTGACCCGTCAGTATATATAACCTGACCCTGTCGGTGTGACCGAGTGGAATGACTCGGTGGCACCGAGATGCAGAACTGCAAGCGGTTACCGCAACTCGGTGTGACCGAAATGTTCTAATCGGTTGCACCGAGATTGAAAACCTATATCAACTTAGTGGTCTCGGTGTGACCGAGGTTTTGGAAGTTTAAGTCTATGCCGAATCGGGGACTCCGAGTGCTTCTCACACAGAGTGGTTCGAATTTGACTTGATCAAACTTTGTGATGTAGCGTGAATAGAGTTTGGGACGAGGAAATCATAGATAGCTAGAGGGAGTTCTTAGGCATTCTTGTCCGTCCATTTGGCAGAAGAGAAGAAGCCAAACAATCAAAGAAACAAATGGATGTCCTTGAATGAGTAAAATATGCATCCAACATGCTCACACAATAAGATGGCAAACGAAATATGTGACAAAGGATGCACAAACACTCTAGCATCTATCAAGCAATTTGGCAATGACTAGGTTATCTATATATGAGTATATTGACTTAGGAGTCAAATGAGAACATTTGATCGTAGGTCATACTCATCGTTAAGCGCAAGTGGGGTTGCCACTTTTACATAAAGCATTGTTGTGTTCACACCATTAGAGTTGCTTTAGCTCTATTGATTGGAGTAAAGCTCCCCCTAGATGTGATATCCCCCCTGAGAGGGATGAACTAACCTTGGGTTTTGTCGATGATGACTTCATCTAGGTGTTGAAGATGTAGATGCTCAATGTTGATGTAGATCCTTTGGAGCTATCCTTTGGAGTGAGTTGCACTTTCAATACCTACACGGGTTAGTCCCACAAGGAACAAACAATGATATCCATAGACATAGAGTAATGTTCACATAGGATGATGTTCATGAAAGCATTAGGTTACCTTGTCCCTTGTCTTACCAACAAGAGGGTTTGTGACTCCTTGAACTAGTGCAAGATATGGAAGTTGTTTGCACTTGCCCTCGCCAAAATGATATGAGTGAAGTATGTTGACGGAGTCACCCTCAAGAACTCTCGAGTCCTCGTCCTTCGAGATCCACACCATCTTGATGGGAATCCTTGGAGTTGTAGTCGTACTTGATGAAGTAGAACTTGATGTAGTCTTGGGAACCCACTTGACCAAGGCTTTGGGAGCTTCTTCAAATGCATCAATCTTCTCTTGAAGCTTGTCCTTGCCTTTTAGCTTGTGGTCTTGTGGTGGAAGATCATCTTGAGCTTGTGTTCCTTGGAAAGAAGTAGGATCATACTTCCCTTGTTGAGGAACAAACTTCGTCTTGGGGTATTTATCTTCTTCCCACTCAACTCCATTGGCATTGAACTTTCATTCAAAACCAACACCTTGATTCTTCCGGTGTCTTCCTTGCTTGCGTACAATTTCCTCAAATTGCTTACTTCCGGCAAGGCTCTTGTAAACATCTTTCTCTATAATTCCCTTCAATAAGCTATTTTCTAGATCAAGTGTAACTTGGCTAAGAGAATCATTAGTGGAATCAAGAGAATTACTAGAAGCAACATCATTGAGTTTAGCATGATTGTTGTTACTACTAGAAGAAGAATATTTCTTACTCTTGTTGCTAGATTTAACTTGTGGCATGTAAGTAGACAAAAGTAAACGCTTGGCAATGTAAGAGGAACTTTTCTTGCGAAGATCATCATTGATCGCTTTTAAGAACCCATGCTCTTGCTGAAGGTTGAGCTTTTCGAAGCGTAACTTCTCATGAGTCTTTAAAAGCTCTCGATGATTTTCCAAGGTAGTTTCATGAGCTAACTTCTACCTCTTTTAGCACTACGTTGGTTTTCCCCGTAGAGGAAGGGATGATACAGCAAAGTAGCATAAGTATTTCCCTCAGTTTTTGAGAACCAAGGTATCAATCCAGTAGGAGGCTACACACGAGTCCCTCACACCTGCACAAAACAAATAAATCCTCGCAACCAACTAAAATAGGGGTTGTCAATCCTTATAAGGCCACTTACGAGAGTGAGATCTGATAGATATGATAAGATAATATTTTTGGTATTTTTATGATAAAAGATGCAAAGTAAATAGCAAAGGAAATAACTAAGTAGTAGGAGATCAATATGATGAAGATAGACGCGGGGGCCATAGGTTTCACTAGTGGCTTCTCTCGAGAGCATAAGTATTCTACGGTGGGTGAACAAATTACTGTTGAGCAATTGACAGAATTGAGCATAGTTATGAGAATATCTAGGTATGATCATGTATATAGGCATCAGGTCTGAGACAAGTAGACCGACTCCTGCCTGCATCTACTACTATTACTCCACTCATCGACCGCTATCCAACATGCATCTAGAGTATTAAGTTAAAAACAAAGTAACGCCTTAAGCAAGATGACATGATGTAGAGGGATAGACTCATGCAATATGAAGAAAACCCCATCTTGTTATCCTTGATGGCAACAATACAATACGTGCCTTGCTGCCCTTACTGTCACCGGGAAAGGACACCGCAAGATTGAACCCAAAGCTAAGAACATCTCCCATTGCAAGAAAGATCAATCTAGTAGGCCAAACCAAACTGATAATTCAAAGAGACTTGCAAAGATAACCAATCATACATAAAAGAATTCAGAGAAGATTCAAATATTATTCATAGATAGACTTGATCATAAACCCACAATTCATCGGTCTCAACAAACACACCGCAAAAAGAAGATTACATCGAATAGATCTCCACAAGAGAGGGGGAGAACATTGTATTGAGATCCAAAAAGAGAGAAGAAGCCATCTAGCTACTAACTATGGACCCGTAGGTCTGAGGTGAACTACTCACACTTCATCGGAGAAGCTATGGTGTTGATGTAGAAGCCCTCCGTGATCGATGCCCCCTCCGGCGGAGCTCCGGAACAGGCCCCAAGATGGGATCTCGTGGATACAGAAATTTACGGCGGTGGAATTAGGGTTTTTGCTCCTGTTCTGATCGTTTGGGGGTACGTGGATATATATAGGAGGAAGGAGTACGTCGGTGGAGCAACAGGGGGCCCACGAGGGTGGAGAGCGTGCCTGGTGGGGGTGGGCGCGCCCCCCTACCTCGTGGCCTCCTGTTTTATTTCTTGACGTAGGGTCCAAGTCTCCCGGGTCTTGTTTGTTGAGAAAATCACATTCCCGAAGGTTTCATTCCGTTTGGACTCCGTTTGATATTCCTTTTCTTCGAAACCCTAAAACAGGCAAAAAACTGCAATTCTGGGTTGGGCCTCCGGTTAATAGGTTAGTCCCAAAACTAATATAATAGTGGATAATAAAGCCCAAGAATGTCCAAAACAGTAGATAATATAGCATGGAGCAATCAAAAATTATAGATACGTTGGAGACGTATCACTAACTTAAGAGTGTTTAGCTCTTTAGTTAGACGCTCAATCTCCTTCTTATCAGCGTCATTCGTTTTGTCTTGATTAGCATGATTAATAGCAAGTTCATCATAGTTTTCATCACTAGAATTGTCAACAAGTAAATCATCATCACCTAGCAAGTCATCTTCATCACTATTGAAATCAATATACTCGGGGTGTGATACCTTTGGGCCTTTAGCCATGAAGCATCTCCCAATCCCTTCATTTGGTGAGTCAAATATGTCATAGGAGTCGGTTGACACAAGTGCTAGACCGGCAACACCTTCATCTTTAGTATATTAGGAGTCGGAGTGATAACTTCTCTCGGAGTGATCGTCGGAGTCAGAGCCGGATACCCATTCACCAACATGAGCTTGATGTCTTCGTTTTGTGTAGCCCCTTGATGATTTGTCCTTCCTTTCCGAATCCTTGCTTCTCCGTGATGTTCTTCTTTCTTAACGGTAATCTCTACTCCTTCTCTCTCTTGGCGGTGATTCTTCTCTCCTACTTCTTCTTTTGGGAGAATCTTCTCTTCTTTTGTAAGGAGACGTACACTCATTTGAATAGTGTCCAGGTCTTCCACAATTGTAGCAGTTACGTTCACGAGTTGAAGATCTTTTGTGATTGTAGGACCTTGACTTGGAACTTCTTTCCTTGCTTCTACTCTTGTAAAACTTGTTGAAGTTCTTCACCATTAGGGTCAATTCTTTGTTGAAGTTCTGTTTCTCACTTAATGATGTGGGAGCATCACATGAGGCTTTGTAAGCACCACTTGACTTGTTGTGAAGCTCTTCCTTATCCTTCAGTGACATCTCATGAGCAACAATCCTTCCAATGACTTCTGTTGGCTTGAGATCTTTGTAATTGGGCATCATTTGGATCAATGTGCACACGGTATCATATTTTCCATCCAAGGCTCCTAGGATCTTCTTGATGATGAATCTATCGGTCATCTCTTCACTTCCTAAGCCGGCAATCTCATTTGTGATGAGAGCAAGCCTAGAGTACATTTCAGCGACACCTTCACCATCCTTCATTTTGAACTTGTCAAGTTGACTTTTAAGCACATCCAATTTGGATTCCTTGACGGAGTCGGTACCTTCGTGCATATCAATAAAAGTATCCCAGATTTCCTTTGCATTCTCAAGACAGCTGATTTTGTTGAATTCTTCGGGGCACAATCCGTTGAAGAGAATATCACAAGCTTGAGCATTGTATTGCAGCATCTTTAACTCTTCCATGGTAGCTTCACGGTTCGGTTCTCACCCATCAAAGAATTCACCTTGCAAGCCAATACACACAATAGCCCAAACGGCAGGGTTATGTCCAAGAATATGCATTTTCATGTTATGCTCCCAACTAGCAAAATTAGTACCATCAAAGTAAGGACCTCTATGGTGGTAATTTCCCTCGCTAGACGCCATACTCTCCTAGGTTGTGAAACCAAGGCTATGACCACCAAAAGATATGGAAATCAAAGCAAATGGAGACCAAAGCTCTGATACCACTTGTAGGATTGGAAGTATGTCTAGAGGGGGGTGATTAGACTACGTGACCAAATAAAAATCTAGCCTTTTCCCAAATTTAATTCTTGGTAGATTTTAGCAACTTAGCACAAGTCAAGCATACAACCTACACATGAAATTCTAAGAGTATAGCAGCGGAATGTAAAGCAATTGCATTGAAGGTAAATGGAGGAGTTTGGAGGGAGCAAATGCAATGTAGACACGGAGATTTTTGGCGTGGTTCCGATAGGTGGTGCTATCGTACATCCATGTTGATGGAGACTTCAACCACGAAGGTTAACGGTTGTGCGAGTCCACATAGGGCTCCACCCACGAAGGGTCCACGAAGAAGCAACCTTGTCAACCCCACCATGGCCGTCGCCCACGAAGGACTTGCCTCACTAGGGTAGATCTTCACGAAGTAGGTGATCTCCTTGCTCGTACAAACTCCTTGGTTCAACTCCAGAGTCTCAAGGAGGCTCCCAAGTGACACCTAGGCAATCTAGGAGACACCACTCTCCAAGAGGTAAGAAATGGTGTGTTGATGATGAACTCCTTGCTCTTGTGCTTCAAATTATAGTCTCCCCAACACTCAACTCTCTATCATAGGATAGGATTTGGTGGAAAGATGATTTGACTGGAAATCAACTTGGGAAGGCTAGAGATCAAGATTTGTGTGGTTGGAATGAAGTATGTTGACCTCAACACAAGTGTAGGTGGTTCTCTCTCAGAAAATGTATGCTGGAAGTGTAGGCATGTTCCGATGGCTCTCTCCACGAATGAAGAGTGGGTGGAGGGATTATATAGCCTCCACACAAAATCTAACCGTTACACACAAATCACCAAACTCGGTGGGAACGAATTATACAACTCGGTCAGACCGATTTAGTTAATAATGTGACCATTAGGGTTTTCAGTGGGACTGACATGTCAACTCGGTGAAACCGATTTTGTTAGGGTTAGGGCATAACGTAATCTAGGTGAGACCGATTACACAAACTCGGTGGGACCGATTTTGTTAATAGACAAACAGAGAGTTGGTCTAGCAAACTCGGTGGGACCGATTCGCTCATCTCGGTTGTACCGAAACGTTACGAGAGGGAAACAGAGAGTTTGCATTGCAATCTCGATGGGACCGATCACTCATCTCGGTTTGACCGAAACGTTACGAAGGGAAATAGAGAGTTTGCAATCCCATCTTGGTGAGACCGAGATCCCTATCGGTAGGACCGAAAAGACTAGGGTTTGTGGTAGTGGCTATGTCAATTGAACTCGGTGGTGTCGGATAGATCAAATCGGTGGGGCCGAGTTTGACTTTTGGTTTTGGATAAATGTGGATGTGAGAAAGTAGTTGAGGGTTTTCGGAGCATATCACTAAGCATTTTGAGCAAGAAACTCATTAAGCAACACCTCACCCCCTGTTAATAGTATTGGCTTTTCCTATGGACTCAATGTGATCTTGGATCACTTAAAATAAAAAATGTAGAGTCCTGAGCTTGAGCCAATCCTTTATCCTTAGCATTTTGAGGGATCCACTTTCTAATCCATGCCATGCCAGCCATTGAGCTTTTCCTGAAATATTTATCTTCAAGTAGCATTAGCTCAATGAGCTATATGTTTCTAGGAATTACCAAAGCCACCCGGGGATAGTTGCACTTTCACTAAGTATGATGTTAACCATAGAATTGCATTCCATATCATCCTTAGTCTAGTGGTCAAGTAGAATTAAGTAACAGAGAAATGAAATTGTTCTTGGAAAAGACTGTTAAAAGATCTAGGAAGAATTGGTCTAAGAAATTTGATGATGCATTATGGGCTTACAGAACTGCTTATAAAAATCCTATGGGTATGTCTCCATATAAAATGGTTTATGGGAAAGCATGTCACTTACCTCTTGAACTAGAACATAAAGCTTATTGGGAATTAAAGAGCTCAACTATGATTTCAAACTTGCCGGTGAAAAGAGGTTATTTGACATTAGCTCGCTTGATGAATCGATAACCCAGGCCTATGAAAATGCCAAATTGTTTAAAGAACAGGTTAAAAGATGGCATGATAAAAGAATACAAAAGCATGAATTTAATGTAGATGACCATGTCTTGCTATACAACTCTCGGTTAAGATTTTTTGCAGGAAAACTTCTCTCTGAGTGGGAAGGTCCTTACATCATCGAGGAAGTTTGTCAGGACCCCGACTCGATGCCACATCAATCTAGCATGTAACACCTCATATCACTTTGCGGCCTCACGCACGGTATTCCCACGGGTGTCGCCTTACCTTTGCCCGGGACCGTTTGCGCCTTTTGGCACACGTATATGACAGTGTCGCTAGCATCCATATGATAAGGAGCCCGGGCTGACATGGCTAGTCGTAAACCCAAAGTGGCACAGACTTACAGGGACAGGCATCCATGACCCAGCATCGAACGTGTCGGTCACCAGCGAGTGAATCCAGGCTGTAGCACTGGGCTAGCAGGACTCCGGTGAACCGGGCTGTAGCGGGCTAACAGGACTCCGGTATTCATCGCGTGACATTTCCCCGAAGGGACAGACACAGGAACGAAGAAGGACACATGCCGGCCAGCCTAAGTGTTCCGAAGCAGTAGCAAGCTACCATGGCTCGGTGGAAACACTAGGAGACATTTCCCCGTAAGAGAGGCTACTAAAGATAAACAACTAGATGGTCAGATCCCACACATACCAAGCATTCCAATAACATACACACAATATGCTCGATATGTGCAAATACAACATGGCATCACAACATGACTCTACGACTCAAGTAATTTATTCATTAGGCTCCGAGGAGCGAGATGTTACAAACATGGGTCTCATGACCCAACACTCAGAGCATACAAATCAAAGCACAAGCGGAAGCTATCATGTCTGAGTACAGACATCTATAAATGGAAAAGGCTGAGAAGCCTGACTGTCTATCAGATCCTGCCGAGGGCACAAGATCGTAGCTGAGGTAACAAGCTAAACGTCGAAGTCCATGTGGAACTACTAGTGAGACCGAAGTCTCTCTGCAAAACATAAAATAGGCAAACGTGAGTACAAATGTACCCAGCAAGACTTACATCAGAACTAACTACATATGCATCATTATCAAGAAAGGGATGGTGGGGTTTAACTGCAGCAAGCCAGCTTTGACTCGGTGGCTATCCTGAACTACGACTGCAAGTAACTCTTTTGAGGTGGCGCACACGAGTCCACATATTCACCATATCAATACACCACTATGGATCCGCTCCCGTCTCCCTACGAGAACGCCATCCATAGCACTCACGCTTATCTTGCGTATTTTAGAGTATCCACTTTCACTTGTCTATGAACTGATATAAGCAACCCAGAAGTCCTTTTCCGCGGACACGGCTATTCGAATAGATAATGTTAACCCTGCAGGGGTGTACTTCTTCACACACGCTCTCACCACTTACCGCCGTTTACACGACATGTACTCGGCAACCTTCAAGCGGAAGCCCAACGTGGGTGTCGGCCACGGCCTGCCTAAACATTCAAGTCTCTAGTCCAGGTTTATCGCCTATTCGGGTTCCATCCATGAGGAGATCCGGCCGGAGTTTCGCTCACAGCCCCAAACGATGTGAACAGGGTTCCCGAGACACCAAACGGGCGCCCGGTACACCGTGCCACGTGCCTACCGCATCACAGCCCACCCCTACGGTCAGCGCTGCACACGGCCTCCAGCATACTACAAACACCAGAAACTACTTGCAACTCCTGGACAGAGGACAAGGGTGATTAAGAAGCCGAGAGGGTCCATTGGTTTCGGGCCCAATGCGTGGTAGTAGCTGAATCATGGATCACAAACACAGAACTCAGTTCCTGAGGACGGCTGCAATGAGACAACCCACCATGTACTCCTACATGGCCTCTCACCGCTACCTTTACCAAATCGTGTTCACACGCTTAGCTCACACACCGTAGGACATGTTCACACACCTCTGATTCATCCCGGATGAATCAGACCTGACTCGACTCTAAGCAGTAGCAGGCATGACAAACAAGCATGAATGAGTAGGCACAACAGGGCTCAAACAACTCCTACTCATGCTAGTGGGTTTCATCTATTTACTGTGGCAATGACAGGTCATGCAAAGGATAAAGGGGTTCAGCTACCGCAGCAGGTAACAGATGAATCGTTATTGTCCTAATGCAGTAAAAGAGAGCAGGAGCGAGAGAGTGGGATTGTATCGGAATGAACAAGGGGTTTTTGCTTGCCTGGCACTTCTGAAGATAGCATTGAGTCTTCATCAGTGTCAACGATCACATCATCGGTATCACGTCTATCGAGAGGGGACAAATACCGGCAACACAGAAGGGAACACAATCAATGCAATGCACAATATGATGCATGATCATGACATGGCAAAATGAATGTGTTTTGGGCTAATGCAACTAGCAACAGATTAAATGAAGTTGGTTTGAATACAAGATTCAAATTCAAACTCCATATGTGATTATTCAAATGCCATTTAATTGATTTGTGCTAAACATCAGCTATAAGTTGTTCTAACATGCATGAAAATGGTACAGATGGATTCCTTGAATTTTTCTGATAATTTTTCATATATAAATTATTTAATTTGGAGCTACGGTTGAATTTCTATGATTTATTGAAGTTTAGGGCATTTTTCTGAAATTTCCTGAATATTAATAATTCCAGTAATTCATTAATGCGTCAGCCTGATGTCATGATGACGTCAGCAGGTCAACGTGGCACAGTCCGGTCAACCCCTGACCGGTGGGTCCCGAGTGTCAGTGTCTAACTAAACTAACCTAGCTTAGTTAATACTAACCTAACCTAATTAGCCGGGCGGGGCCCGCAGGTCAGTGAGAGAGAGGGGGTCAAACCGGGCAGTGGGGTCAACCCACGCCGGTCATCGGGTCAGCGGTCGCCGGCGTTTAGCCGCCGGCGAGTCCAGGCGCGGCGGAGGGCTCGGGAAACGCCCTCCGGCGACCAAAACAGCGGCAGCGATCATCTACGCGTAGCTGGCGCTCAGCCGTATCCATCTAAGCAAGCGGGAGGGGCTGAGGTCGAGCGGGCTCGCCGGAATCAGGCTCGCGGCGGCGGCCGAGGTTCGTACCTCGACGGAAACGAGGCTACGGTTGACGAGAGGACGAACGGATGCTTGTTCTGGGCTCCTGGGACCACGCTGAGCGCAAACACGTGCTCAAACACGGGCGGCAGCAACTGTGGCCACGGCGGCGCCATGGCCGTCGGTGAAGAGCTCTCGGCTCGTTGTGAACGGCGGCTAGAGAGGGAGATAGGGCACGGGGAGAGGGGGAATCAGGTCAAAGGCTCACTGCGGAGCTGCAGGGAGGGTTAGTGGGCTCGGGGGCGCGCCGGGGTGGCCGAATCGACGGAGAAGGGCGCCGGGGCCGAAGCTTGAAGACGATGACGATGGCGGCTGCTCGGGGCCCTTCTGGTCGCGTGAGACGACGAGGAGGACGAGGGAGGAACAGCGGAGCTTTGGGAGGCGTCGGGGAGGCGAGACGGTGGCTGTGGCCGCGCGAGCGCTGGTCGGCGGCGACGGGCTCCATTCGGTCGCGGGAGGGGAAGCAGAGGAGCGAGGGGGAGGGAGGTCCAGAGAGCGAGGGAGAAGTGAGAGGGGGGTCGGGGAGGCGCGTGGCATCTCCGGGCGTCGAGGAGGGAGGCAACCAGGCAGGAGGTGGCCAAGCGCGGTGGCGGTGCTCGCCACCGAGCTGCTTCGTGCGCTGGCACGGGAAGAAGACAGGCATGCCCCCTGGTGGTTGGGCTGCACAGTGTTGGGCTGTCCAGGTGGGCTTGGTGGGCTGCAGAGGTAAGTCCAGGTAAGGTTTCTCTCCTCTGTCTTTTATTTCTGTTTTTTTTATTTTTTTAATTCTTTTGCCACTGTTTTGAATTAAAAATAATAATTCAAACAATGCCAAAGCTCCTCTGAATATTTTTATTTTGCTAGATGGACTTTTCCAAAAGCTCATAAAATATTTCAGGGTATTTGAAATTATATTCTAGTGATATGAATATAATTCAAATTCAAATAGCTAATGATTTAAATTCAAAGTCCCAAAAATAAATCCTTAAAAATGTTCAATATTTTCGTTGGGACCAGAACCCTTACCAAAAATTATCAAACATTTAAGAAGAGCATTTTGGAGCAATGAATGAGATTTTTAGGGTTTTTGCCCTTCTTTTATTTAGGGTTTTGAGGCTTCCAACAATCCTCAACTCATGTTTCAGAAATTTAAATATGATGCCTGGATGAAGATGCAACTATTTACAAACAATATTCTAGGGCTGTGACAACTCACCCCCACTAAACAAAAATCTCGTCCCGAGATTCAAGCGTAGGGTAAGGTGAAGGGGAAACGCAACTAGTATAATCTTCACGATCCAGGGTGCACTTCATAAGAGCGTTGATTCGATCACCATCATTGTCTCGAAGTCTTGCTCTGAGAACTCCAACTAACATGACAACGAGAGGAAAGGAAAGACCCTAAAAGAATGGTTCTTCTCGAAGGTCGAACAACTCAGGATTAACTCACGGAATGATACATAGCAACATCTCTCGAGCTGAGAGGCGAAGCACACATCCATAGGAATGGAGTGAAGCAGATGACGAGGGTTCACTAGGTAGACAACGATTCCACACCTAAGAAGGTGGTGAACGGTTGTCAACGTAGCGAGGAGTTGAGTTGCCATGATACCATAATGATGCACCTTAGGGAAGGTGACTCGTAGAAATATCCCCTTAAGTGGCAAAAAGAATTACCTTTGATTCGGAGATCATTGAAAACCTTTATACCAGCCTAAGGCAATTCTCAAGCGATCGTTTGGAGGGGGTCAGTAGAATGGCATACTCGGACTTGGATGATGTGGATTACCTTGTTGAAGACAACGCAATGGATGAATTTGCTTATCACCGGAAATGGAAGAGACCCATGGTAGAATGACACATTGGCGGTGCAAACTGGGAACAAAATGCAAATGATGGGAATGATTCTAGTAACTAGGGAGAGGCTTAACAATAGAGAGTTATCCCACTATTGAAATGGTTATAGCATAACCGAGGAAACTGAGAGCGTTATACAGTTAATGCCGACGATCAAACCTAGCACTTGCGCATGCTCTCAAGAACTTGAGCAATTCCATAATCATCAAGGTTTTACCAACATCCGTGTCAAGGGTCCGGTAACACAACTTACTACCATGATGAATGGTGATGGAGGATGCAGATGCAAAGGAAGATAACACCTTCTCAGATTTCACCCTTGGCGGGGCCAAGGAAATAAAATCTGGATGATCGACCGAGAGACATTTAGCACTCTGCTTCTAATGTTCTCCTTGATGTGCTAGTGTAACCCATTCATAGATATGGTTTGATATCTAGAACATCAAGTAAAAGGTCGGACTTCGGGATCTCAGAAATCCATAGGGGCAACTAGGGAGTAAACCCTACGAAATCCCTATGGGGGAGGTGGCCAACTTCATCAATCAAGATATTATAATAACAGGTCTTCCGGCTGGGTGTGTTGGCCACGACATCCACTTTACCGGTTATCGCGCGACCAAAATTATAATTCTTGGGAAATATTCCAACCATCATATATGCCTGAGATTCAGATCTGGTTGGTGTCAGGATATTCCAGACTCATCGAGTCTAGGAAGAAAAACGGAAGTTTGCAACACAAATCGACGAGATGACGTTGCGGGATTCTCGGGAGATGAACTACGATAGCAAGCTCCAAAACATGAGTTGGTTCTGCTACAAACATGTGAACACGTTGTCCAAGACAAGCATGACCACAAAGTAGTCTTATAATAAAACACTACCGAGTTAAGGTGGGGAACCATCATCGATGATAGCGAAGTCTCCACGCGTGGAAGTCCAAAGAGTTCACCTTAGACAGACTCCTTATCTCCGAACAACTCAATCAGTGGCTTGGTGTGCTAGGGATACATATGGAATGAAGGTTGCAAGTCTCCAAACCACAGAATTCTTCGCACGTATGCATAATTGATTTGGGATGATTCCAAAGGGAGCAACATTGACTTTCTCGAATCCACGGCGGCAACTTGCATCAGATGCACATGTATAAGAGTAAGTCACTTCTTTCATCCGAACATATGCTTCATGAACGGAACACGAAGATAATGCATATATAAGTTTCCAACACTAGCTTAATGTTCAACAAAATTATGGACAAGATAAAAATGTTGCTCATGGACTCAACAACAATTCATCCAGGTTTCCATATAAGTGGAATTCCACAATTATGTGAACAAGGTGATAGCATTGGTCAGACCCAAAAGATATAATGGTGTATGCTCGAAGAAACAACTGCGAGTAAGACAACATTACGAATATCGTTGGTTCTGATTTGATTTGATGATAGCCCATACTCAAATCAAAGATGGGGTAGGACAATAGGTCCAACAATTGATCACAAGGACTAATTGATGAAGATATCATCTTTCTTCAACACACACTACACAAGAATATTCCTTTGGAACGAACTAAGTTAGGCAAGCTTTTATCTTCCAACTCTCCAAGTTGTTGTCTAGCTTAACCAACTAGCTCCGGGATATCCAACACAGATTCTTGGAGAAAGGGTGGTTCACAAGAACCCGACTTGATCACGAGCTCAACATAGCAGTCAGGTGACAACCTGGTAATACTTCCGAGAAGATAATTGAAACATCACGAACCACCGGTATGTTACTAAGCTCGAGAACAATCTCGCTTTTGAGGCAAGATGATATGATCAATAGGGCAAGGATTTGAAATAATCCTAACTCATCAATCGAAATGTGCACCGAGAACAAGGACTAGGTAGCATGATCAACCTTAGAATGATGATTCAAAACCAACACGCTAAGAATGAAATTATTGTCCATTAACTACTAAGCAACAAGGTTGCTAGGAGTATTGATTTCACACATCACAATTCATTTGTCGGTATTCCGGTTGCATCAACACGAGGGCCGAGGAATGACTAATGATGGTGAGAAGTATCACTACGTCAAAATTCATGAGAGTTGGTGCAGTTCTCATGACAATTCTGACATAAAGGGGGTAATACTCCAAAGTAGAACAGAACCAAAAGCTGGATTGGCATTTGATCTGCGGAATACAACTACTTTGACCCAATCCTAGATATGGATGAGGTACTGGAGTTTGTTTCTCCAAGTCATTCAGGACAGAATGGCTTGACGGACCACAAGGGTAATAGGCATCGATAAACGAATGCATGCATACCCTTGACTATCAATTGATAGACGAATGTCAGTAGACAACTAAAGAGGGACAACTCAAAGGAACATATAATTTTCTGAGTTGTGGATGCATAGATTAGTATGTCGAGCGAAGTTCAACATATTTCTTCCGGATAACCCATGCAGAAAGGTAGAACTGGCAGAGCCACAATATATAATGGAGAACTCATCAAGAATAATCCTGCTGTGATATTTCAGTTCAACGAGGAACTTCTGCCATAGGTAGTTCATGGTATTTGGAAGAAGAAGATACCACGGACTTCAAGGACTATCGCAAAGGTTACTAATATCCTAAAGGCACTAGCAATTACTATCAACATGAAGTAGGTAGAGTGAATCTCGGGTTCAAGAACCCAGGAACAGAATACCTATTACTAAGTAGCATCACGGGATGCTTTCGAGAATGATGGCCAGAATCATCACACTGGGAACACAAATCATGGCTAAATTACTAGATGATCCCCTAAGACACCTAGGGTCATAATAATATCTCCAACATATATGTCAAGGTAACGGAGTACCTCAACTCACTGATTAGTGTGGTTAATCTGGCCCATAGGAACATTGAAACGGGAGGAAAGGATTTGCAAATGCATCAGACTACTTAGAAACCTGGGATGACTCGGACAGCATAACGGCTGTAAATGCTCAGAAAAGATTTGAGACATTCACAAAAATGGTGGCATAACCACTCAGAAGCACAATATCAAGGTTTCGAGATCAACAATTAACATACGGAAGTAGTAGGAACTGAACTGAGACTTAAATCCAACAATCTTATAAGTCCACTGATTAGTAACACGTGATCCTAATAGAAAGAAGAGATAGCCTAGTTCTTAATCCCCGTAGAAGAGAAGATGATGACTCAGATCAGAAGGCCATGAGGTATAAGGAGTAAAAAGAGCCTTACGTTCCATCCCACAATCAATTCCCCTACATATAACTAAAGAATTTCTAGACTCAACTTCGACCAGTTTGGCTTGGTAATCCTACAGGCAGTCAAGCTCTGATACCAACGCTGTCAGGACCCCGACTCAATGCCACATCGATCTAGCATGTAACACCTCATATCACTTTGCGGCCTCACGCACGGTATTCCCACGGGTGTCGCCTTACCTTTGCCCGGGACCGTTTGCGCCTTTTGGCACACGTATATGACAGTGTCGCTAGCATCCATATGATAAGGAGCCCGGGCTGACATGGCTAGTCGTAAACCCAAAGTGGCACAGACTTACAGGGACAGGCATCCATGACCCAGCATCGAACGTGTCGGTCATCAGCGAGTGAATCCAGGCTGTAGCACTGGGCTAGCAGGACTCCGGTGAACCGGGCTGTAGCGGGCTAACAGGACTCCGGTATTCATCGCGTGACATTTCCCCGAAGGGACAGACACAGGAACGAAGAAGGACACATGCCGGCCAGCCTAAGTGTTCCGGAGCAGTAGCAAGCTACCATGGCTCGGTGGAAACACTAGGAGACATTTCCCCGTAAGAGAGGCTACTAAAGATAAACAACTAGATGGTCAGATCCCACACATACCAAGCATTTCAATAACATACACACAATATGCTCGATATGTGCAAATACAACATGGCATCACAACATGACTCTACGACTCAAGTAATTTATTCAATAGGCTCCGAGGAGCGAGATATTACAAACATGGGTCTCATGACCCAACATTCAGAGCATACAAATCAAAGCACAAGCGGAAGCTATCATGTCTGAGTACAGACATCTATAAATGAAAAAGGCTGAGAAGCCTGACTATCTACCAGATCCTGCCGAGGGCACAAGATCGTAGCTGAGGTAACAAGCTAAACGTCGAAGTCCACGCGGAACTACTAGTGAGACCGAAGTCTCTCTGCAAAAACATAAAATAGGCAAACGTGAGTACAAATGTACCCAGCAAGACTTACATCAGAACTAACTACATATGCATCATTATCAACAAAGGGGATGGTGGGGTTTAACTGCAGCAAGCCAGCTTTGACTCGGTGGCTATCCTGAACTACGACTGCAAGTAACTCTTTTGAGGTGGCGCACACGAGTCCACATATTCACCATATCAATACACCACTATGGATCCGCTCCCGTCTCCCTACGAGAACGCCATCCATAGCACTCACGCTTATCTTGCGTATTTTAGAGTATCCACTTTCACTTGTCTATGAACTGATATAAGCAACCCAGAAGTCCTTTTCCGCGGACACGGCTATTCGAATAGATAATGTTAACCCTGCAGGGGTGTACTTCTTCACACACGCTCTCACCACTTACCGCCGTTTACACGACATGTACTCGGCAACCTTCAAGCGGAAGCCCAACGTGGGTGTCGGCCACGGCCTGCCTAAACACTCAAGTCTCTAGTCCAGGTTTATCGCCTATTCGGGTTCCATCCATGAGGAGATCCGGCCGGAGTTTCGCTCACAGCCCCAAACGATGTGAACAGGGTTCCCGAGACACCAAACGGGCGCCCGGTACACCGTGCCACGTGCCTACCGCATCACAGCCCACCCCTACGGTCAGCGCTGCGCACGGCCTCCAGCATACTACAAACACCAGAAACTACTTGCAACTCCTGGACAGAGGACAAGGGTGATTAAGAAGCCGAGAGGGTCCATTGGTTTCGGGCCCAATGCGTGGTAGTAGCTGAATCATGGATCACAAACACAGAACTCAGTTCCTGAGGACGGCTGCAATGAGACAACCCACCATGTACTCCTACATGGCCTCTCACCGCTACCTTTACCAAATCGTGTTCACACGCTTAGCTCACACACCGTAGGACATGTTCACACACCTCTGATTCATCCCGGATGAATCAGACCTGACTCAACTCTAAGCAGTAGCAGGCATGACAAACAAGCATGAATGAGTAGGCACAACAGGGCTCAAACAACTCCTACTCATGCTAGTGGGTTTCATCTATTTACTGTGGCAATGACAGGTCATGCAAAGGATAAAGGGGTTCAGCTACCGCAGCAAGTAACAGATGAATCGTGTTGTCCTAATGCAGTAAAAGAGAGCAGGAGCGAGAGAGTGGGATTGTATCGGAATGAACAAGGGGGTTTTGCTTGCCTGGCACTTCTGAAGATAGCATTGAGTCTTCATCAGTGTCAACGATCACATCATCGGTATCACGTCTATCGAGAGGGGACAAATACCGGCAACACAGAAGGGAACACAATCAATGCAATGCACAATATGATGCATGATCATGACATGGCAAAATGAATGTGTTTTGGGCTAATGCAACTAGCAACAGATTAAATGAAGTTGGTTTGAATACAAGATTCAAATTCAAACTCCATATGTGATTATTCAAATGCCATTTAATTGATTTGTGCTAAACAGCAGCTATAAGTTGTTCTAACATGCATGAAAATGGTACAGATGGATTCCTTGAATTTTTCTGATAATTTTTCATATATAAATTATTTAATTTGGAGTTACGGTTGAATTTCTATGATTTATTGAAGTTTAGGGCATTTTTCTGAAATTTCCTGAATATTAATAATTCCAGTAATTCATTAATGCGTCAGCCTGATGTCATGATGACGTCAGCAGGTCAACGTGGCACAGTCCGGTCAACCCCTGACCGGTGGGTCCCGAGTGTCAGTGTCTAACTAAACTAACCTAGCTTAGTTAATACTAACCTAACCTAATTAGCCGGGCGGGGCCCGCAGGTCAGTGAGAGAGAGGGGGTCAAACCGGGCAGTGGGGTCAACCCACGCCGGTCATCGGGTCAGCGGTCGCCGGCGTTTAGCCGCCGGCGAGTCCAGGCGCGGCGGAGGGCTCGGGAAACGCCCTCCGGCGACCAAAACAGCGGCAGCGATCATCTACGCGTAGCTGGCGCTCAGCCGTATCCATCTAAGCAAGCGGGAGGGGCTGAGGTCGAGCGGGCTCGCCGGAATCAGGCTCGCGGCGGCGGCCGAGGTTCGGACCTCGACGGAAACGAGGCTACGGTTGACGAGAGGACGAACGGATGCTTGTTCTGGGCTCCTGGGACCACGCTGAGCGCAGACACGTGCTCAAACACGGGCGGCAGCAACTGTGGCCGCGGCGGCGCCATGGCCGTCGGCGAAGAGCTCTCGGCTCGTTGTGAACGGCGGCTAGAGAGGGAGATAGGGCACGGGGAGAGGGGGAATCGGGTCAAAGGCTCACCGCGGAGCTGCAGGGAGGGTTAGTGGGCTCGGGGGCGCGCCGGGGTGGCCGAATCGACGGAGAAGGGCGCCGGGGCCGAAGCTTGAAGACGATGACGATGGCGGCTGCTCGGGGCCCTTCTGGTCGCGTGAGACGACGAGGAGGACGAGGGAGGAACAGCGGAGCTTTGGGAGGCGTCGGGGAGGCGAGACGGTGGCTGTGGCCGCGCGAGCGCTGGTCGGCGGCGACGGGCTCCATTCGGTCGCGGGAGGGGAAGCAGAGGAGCGAGGGGGAGGGAGGTCCAGAGAGCGAGGGAGAAGTGAGAGGGGGTCGGGGAGGCGCGTGGCGTCTCCGGGCGTCGAGGAGGGAGGCAACCAGGCAGGAGGTGGCCAAGCGCGGTGGCGGTGCTCGCCACCGAGCTGCTTCGTGCGCTGGCACGGGAAGAAGACAGGCATGCCCCCTGGTGGTTGGGCTGCACAGTGTTGGGCTGTCCAGGTGGGCTTGGTGGGCTGCAGAGGTAAGTCCAGGTAAGGTTTCTCTCCTCTGTCTTTTATTTCTATTTTTTTTATTTTTTAATTCTTTTGCCACTGTTTTGAATTAAAAATAATAATTCAAACAATGCCAAAGCTCCTCTGAATATTTTTATTTTGCTAGATGGACTTTTCCAAAAGCTCATAAAATATTTCAGGGTATTTGAAATTATATTCTAGTTATATGAATATAATTCAAATTCAAATAGCTAATGATTTAAATTCAAAGTCCCAAAAATAAATCCTTAAAAATGTTCAATATTTTGGTTGGGACCAGAACCCTTACCAAAAATTATCAAACATTTAAGAAGAGCATTTTGGAGCAATGAATGAGATTTTTAGGGTTTTTGCCCTTCTTTTATTTAGGGTTTTGAGGCTTCCAACAATCCTCAACTCATGTTTCAGAAATTTAAATATGATGCATGGATGAAGATGCAACTATTTACAAACAATATTCTAGGGCTGTGACAAAGTTTACCGCTCCGATGCCATCAAGATCAACAATGCCGAAGGCAATAACCCGAAGGTGGTGAATGGGCAAACAGTCAAACATTATATCTCAGTTACGCCCATAAATGTTGAAACTAATATTATTCATACCATAACACCAGAGGAGTACATAAGGGAAACTTTCCATAACGCTCCAGAACCCTTGATAACCCACAAGTATATGGGATCACAACAGTTTTTGAGGGTAGAGTATTCAACCCAAATTTGTAGATTCGACACAAGGGGATCCAAAGAATATTTGCAAGTATTAGTAGCTGAGTTGTCAATTCAACCACAGCCGGAGATTAATTATCTGCAGCAAAGTGATCAGTAGCACAGTAATATGATAGTTTTGATAGTAGTAGCAACAATAATAGTAACGGTAACAGTGATAGCAATAGTTTTGTAGCAGTGCCAATAGTAACAACAGCAGTAGTAACTTAGCAAGATCAATATGTTGGAAAATCATAGGCATGGGATCGGTGAATTCGGATGATATTCATCATATAACAATCATAACCTAGGGCGACACAACACTAGCTCCAGTTCATAAATATAATGTAGGCATGTATTTCGTAAATAGTCATACGTGCTTATGGAAAGAACTTGCGTCACATCTTTTGTCCTACCCTCCCATGGCAGTGGGGTCCAATTGGAAACTAAGGTATTTTAAGGCCTCCTTTTAATAGAGAACCGGAACAAAGCATTAACACACGCTTGAATACATGAACTCCGCAAACTACGGTCATCACCGGGAAGTTCCCGACTATTGTGACTCCGGGGTTGCTGGATCATAACATGTAGTAGGTGATATAACTTGCGATATCGGATCTAGAACATAAATATAATGCTGATAACATAAAAGGTTCAGATCTGAAATCATGGCACCCGGGCCCAAAGTGACAAGCATTAAGCATGGCAAAGTCATAGCAACATCAATCTCAGAACATAATGGATACTAGGGATCAAGCCCTAACAAATCTAACTCGATTACATGATGAATCTCATCCAACTCCTCACCGACCAGTGAGCCTACGAAGGAATTACTCACTCCCGGTGGGGAGCATCATGGAATTGACGATGGAGAAGGGTTGGTGATGACGAAAATCGAAGATCCCCCTCTCCGGAGCCCCAAACGGACTCCAGATCTGGCCTCCCGATGAAGAACAGGAGGCGGCGGTGGCTCTGTCTTGTGAAATGCGATAATTATTTCTCCCTGATTTTCTTTCTGGAAAAATGTGATTTTATAGTGTTGGTTTTAGGGTCGGGGAGGGCACCAGGTGGGGACAACCCACCTGGGCGCGCCTGGATGGGGTGGTGCGCCCTGGTGGGTTGTGCCCACCCAGGTGCCCACTTCCGGTGGTTCTTGGCTCTAGAAATTCTCTTTTATTGAATAAAAAATCCTTGCAAAGTTTCGGTCTAATCTGAGAACTTTTCTTTCTGCACTAAAACAACACCATGGTAGTTCTGTTGAAAACAGCGTCAGTCCGGGTTAGTTTAATTCAAATCATGCAAATTAGAGTCCAAAACAAGAGGAAAAGCATTAGGAAAAGTAGATACGACGAGACGTATCAACCCTAAAAAGGAATAAGTATGTGATACGGTAAGTAAACCGACTACAAAAGTTTCCCAACAACAATTTTTCTCTGTTTTGGAATATTTAAAAAATTAGGAAAATAAGAAGTAGTCTGAATAGCGCATGAGGAGGCGACAAGCCGTGGATGCGCGCTCTACCCCCCTGGGCGCGCCTCCCAGGCTTGTGGCCACTGATGCATCTTGAAGCTAGGTCGGTATTTCCCCAAAGAGGAAGGGATGACGCAGCACAGCGACGGTAGGTATTTCCCTCAGTGATGAGTCCAAGGTTATCGAACTAGTCACTTCTGCACGATGCTGCTAATGCGACACTACGATCAGAGACCCTTCGACGAAACTGTGTGCGATGCAATAATCACAAACGGTGGTGTAAAAAAAGTTCAAAAAAGGTGCAAAACATTTGCAATTGAGGATGCATCAAATGTCGGTGTCCTGGGAACGGGGGTCCCCAGACTTGCCTGCCTGCGGCCCGCTGCGTGGCTAAGCCAGCAGGCCGTAGGGCCCATCTTCATCAATAAGGCATCCAAGGCCCTCGCGAGGGGCCAAGCCTCGCGAGGAGGACGACACGAGACCTCCTCTGGAGTGGCCTAGTCAGGCAAGCTCATGAGGAGCGGAGATATCAAGGCGAGGTGAACCTCACGAGGCTCTCGTGACGTGAGCCATGACGATCGATACCAGGAGGGCGCCAGCACGCGCAGAGTCCTTGTTTCCTCTTTGGTGCTAAGGAAACTAGCGCAGGTGAGGAGTACCGAGGCATCAGGAAAAGGTTGCCATTTTGGTGCAACAAGACCAAGACCAGAAGGATGGCAAGACGGAGGTCATCATGGATCCCAAGACGGCGTCACCACTAGAGCCTTTCGCAGGCGCAGACCACCTTTTGTCAGGATAGCTTGTACTAGCTGTCCCCTTCAAATTAGCCCGCCGTTGTTGGCTCCCTTCCCGCTCAAATATTTGGGAAGAGGACCAGGGCCTCTATAAGTAGGGCTAGCCACCACCATAGAAAGGGGGGGGCAAGGGGACGGCATCTTAGATCACTCTCTCACCCACACAAGTTAGCCACACACAAGAACACCTCAACCTCAGGAGGCTGTTCTTCCCCTTGTATTGTTCATCATCAGCCCAAGAGGCAATCCACCATCACCACACTAGAGTAGGGTGTTACACCACAACGGTGGCCCGGACCAGTATAAATCCTATGTCTTTCTGTGTTGCGAGTTCGTCGAGTTCGTCCGCGAGATCTTAGCGAGCTAGGGTGTAGATCGGTAGGAGGGAAAGACTTCACGTGCACCCCACTGTTTGAACCTTAAGGGTTTGCTGGAACCCCACATCCGACATTTCGCGCGCCAGGTAGGGGTGCGCCGCGGCTTCCCTTCCATCGATCTGCGCTCCGTCGTCACCGCGCTTCATCCACATGACAGGCGCCCTACCGCCGGCTCCGACGGTCAGCGTCGACAATGGGGCCAGGGGCTCCGAGCTCTGGCCCCCACCCTGCGACGGGTGCAGTGGCCGCCCAAGTTCAGGCTGGAGATGTCGCCACGCTACGAAGGTGCGGCGGACCCGCCAGCTTTCTTGCTGGCGTACGAGGAGGCCGTCCTCGAGGCCGGGGGCGATGACAAGGTCATGGCCAACTGGCTTCCCATGGCCCTTGCCGGCGAGCCACGCAACTGGCTGCTCAACCTTCCCAGATCCATGGTGGCATCTTGGGAGGAGCTCCGTGACCTCTTCACTGCTCGCTACGCGGTGCCGGCGCACCACGCAGTTGCGGCCCTGCTGGGCGGCTCTCAAGAACCGCTGTCAGACCGCCATGGCAAGCCGTTCCTCCGTCAGATCGGGGCCACCTCCAGGCACCTGGGGGCTCCCCCAGGTTGGGCTGCGACAGAGGCCAACCATACCTTCGGCTCAGAAGATCACCCGACTCCACCGCCGGATCCAGAGTGCTTCCGATGCTCTGCACGCCCACCATCTGTAACGTGGCCGTCACCAAGACCCTCATCGACTGTGGTGCCAGCTTCAACTTGCTCCATGTGGAAGCCTTCAGCCTTCTCCATGTGCCACTCGAGCGGCTCAGCCGTAGTAAGCCCTTCTCAGGAGTGGGCGCTGGAGCTGCCCACTCCCTGGGACAGATCCGCCTCCCTGTCACCTTCTGCACACGCGACAACTACCGCACCGAGCTGGTGGACTTCGACGTCGCTCGCATCGGCCTCCCGTACAACGCCATCATCGGGTATCCGGCTCTCGCTTAGTTCATGGCAGCGACTCACCCGGCTTACAACCTCATGAAGATGCCAGGGAGCAAGGGCGTCCTCACCATCAAGGGGGACACTAAGGAGGCCATGACGGTGCTCAGGCTCGCCTTCAAGACCATGACAGCAGCACAACCCGCCGACACAGGTGCCCCTGCGGCCAGGGGGGCCGCGCCCACCAAGAAGAAGCAGTTGTTCACCCAAGACAAGGCGGAAACCAAGCAGGTATCGGTCAATGAGGACGGCCCTTCAGGAACCACCTTTACCATAGGAGCCGGTCTCGACCGGGAACAAGAAGAAGCTCTGGTGAGGTTCTTGCGCGCGAATAAGGAGATATTCGCGTGGGAGCCAAATCAGCTAGTAGGGGACCCGAGGGAGGTGATCCAGCATCATCTAAGGGTATGCCCCAACGTCTGCCCCGTGACGCAGCGAGCGAGACGGTAGTCCACTAAGAAGCAGGCCTTCATCGTCCAAGAGACACGCAAGCTGGAAGCGGCAGGTGCCATCCGAGAGGTCCGGTACCCAGAATGGCTGGCGAACCCTGTCGTGGTGCCGAAAAAAGGCAGGAAGGAACAGATGTGCGTCGACTTCACCAATCTTAACAAAGCCTTCCCTTAAGACCCATGGGTAGGTGTCAATCAAGCAGGCGATTAGGTCAGGTATGTTAAGTACGAAGGAGCAGATTCATTTCAAGTAGATGCGGGAAAAGCAAACGCCGCTGGGCCAGGCCCGAGCAGTTTGGGGATGATGTAGCCCAAGGGGCGCCCCCAACAATGTAAGCAAAGCGCGTAAGTAAAACGGATCCGCGCCGCAGGGATGGACCCACGCGACCTAGGAACGACGCGGCCCTGTGGGCTCTCCCAGCCAAAATGGAACTTGAAAGATGTCACCTGATGCTGTTGAAGATGAAGCGATGCCGTAGAAGTGGGCGACGCGCGGTGAAGACGTCGACCCTCACGAGCCCCCAGGCCCAGGAGCCTAGGGAGGCTCCGGGGGCACAGGTAGGTCTTCGAGGGCCATCTCCACCTCCGCCAGGTCCGCACAATGCCTGACCTCCTGAGCCTCCAGAATGCTTCTCAGCAGGCGCTGATGAGCGGTGACCGCGTTCGGCAGGCCGAAGGGCATGCGAACGTAGCTGTGAGGTGGACCCTCGCAACGCCCCATGCACGAAGGCCAGAGGCACTCCTGAGACGCGGCTTGGTTGAGCCCTGGCACGTCGATGCAGGCGCGCAGCCCACCATCCTCGCCTGGATGTGGGGCCACGGCGGGCAAGCGTCGGCCGCCACGCATGACTCTCGACTCATGTAGCTCCTGGGTGTTTCCTGCGATGAACTCCTGAGGGTTTGGTCTTCCTTTCCTCGTACCTTCCTGAGGGAAACGTGCCCGGAAGCACCCCTCCAAGTGGTGCCCGAGCGCCCCCCTCATGACCTTGGCAAAGTCGGTGGCTCTCCAAGAAAGAGCCCCCGAGCCCTGCTTGAGGAGGGACCCGGGCACGCTTTCCTATGCGACAGAGGGTGGCGCTCCTTAAACGGGCGTGAATCCTGACGCAACGCCTCCGGAGGCGCCTGCCTCTTTATGGCTTGGGCCAGGCGAAGCCTTCTTCTTCTTAAGGGCCGCCTCGGGAAGTCTTCCGCTCTCGTGATCTGGGTCTTCGATTGCTACGGCTTGGAATGCATGCTCAAGTGAACACACTGCGTCCCTTTCCTCACAGGGTACGGTGATGACTCCACTGCTTCCTGGCATCTTGAGGACATTGTAGCCATGGTGAGTCACTGCCATGAACTTGTCTAGGGCTGGGTACCCGAGGATGGCGTTGTACGACAGGCGAATGTGGGCGACGTCGATGTCAACGAGCTTGGTGCGGTAGTTGTTGCACTGCCCGAAGGTGACTGGCAGGCGAACTTGCCCTATCGGAACGGTGGAACCATCAGTGACTCCTAAGAAAGCCTTGGTCGGCTGGAGCTGATCATACGACACTTGGAGATTGTCGAACGTCTCGACGGACATGACGTTGAGTCCTGCTCCACCATCCACGAGGGTCTTGGTGACCTGCACATTGCTGATGACTGGGGAGCAAAGCATCGGAAGAACTCCGGTCATTGCCGCGCACTTGAGCTGATCCACTGAGCTGAACATGATGGCGCACGCAGACCACCTGAGAAGGCGTGTGGCCTCAAGCTTGGGGAGGACTGCATTCACCTTGCGAGCGAACTGCTTGAAGATGCACTGTGATGCTGGGGCCTGGGCGCCACCCAAGATGCAAGTGATTGCGCGCGCCTCCTGGAAGCCCCCAGCCCCCTCGTCTTGATGTTGGTCTTCGTTCCTTCTTGGTGGTGGCGGTAGAGGAGGGAGGCATGCGTTGCCATGCGGGCGATCCTCATGAGGCTGATCCCTCAAGCCTCCCTCGCGAGGCTGGTCCTGCGAGTGAACCTCGCGAGGTCGGTCACGCCACCCTTGGCGAGGGCCACGGTCTTCCCATCGTCCTCCACCTCTTCCTCCCCCTCGGCCATTGCCCTTGTCGTTGCGCTCGGGGCGTCGGCCGATACGCCCATCTCGCACGGCCATGAGCTCTTGGCATTCATTGGTGTTGTGGGTGTGGAGGTCATGGTACACGCAGTATCGGTTGCCCTTGGATGACTCAGGCTGATCCCTACCTCGCTAGGTGTATGGTTCCGCTGCGAGCACGGCAGCTCCCTTACGCTTCACATCCTTGGCCTTGGGCTTTTTCTCTTCTGGGTCGGCAGTTGGGAGCCCGAGGAGGGAGAGGCGTCCTTCCTCAGCCCTAGAGCACTTGGTCGCCAAGTTGAACAGCTCCAGGGATGTGCACAAGTCTTCATGGATTGCCAGCTCCTCCTTCATCTTGATGTCGCGCACGCCGTCGGAGAAGGCTGAGATAATGGCTTGCTCAGTCACCCTGGGGATCCTGAGGCGAGTGTTATTGAAGCGCTGGATGTACTTCTACATGGTTTCCCCTGGCTGTTTCTTGATGCGGCGTAGGTCGCTTATGGCCGGGGGCCGGTCGCGAGTGCCCTAGAAGTTGGCGATGAAGCGAGTGCGCATCTCGTCCCAGGAGGAGATCGTGCTGGGAGCCAGGTTCAGGAGCCAGGTGCGGGCGCCATCCTTGAGCGCCATGGGAAACCAGTTCACCATGACCTTTTCATCTTCGTTGGCGGCTTCGATGCCCAGCTCGTAGAGCTGCAGGAATTCCGCGGGGTCCGCCATGCCGTCGTAGCGAGGGGGGTAGATCAGGCTTGAACTTGCCTGGCCATGTGACGCCGCGTAGCTCGGGGGTGAAGGCGCGGCAGCCTGTTGTGGCCACCAACGCCCTTTGCTGGTGCTGGGCCTGCTCCTGGTGATTACCACGCGCCACCGCTTGGAGCAACGCGGGGTCTCAGCATGGAGGCGCAGGGACGCGATCTTGGCGTGCCGGTGCTGGGAGCGCGCGAGCACCTTCTTGGGGACGAGGGATCTCTTGGCAGCTCCCTTCTTGCCGTGCATGCTCCGGACATGGAGGGTCTCGCCCTGGGGCTGCGCGCCTTGGAGCCAGGGCGCCTTCTTGGGGAGGAGGTGGCAGAGGTGCCTCCTGATCCTCGCCCCCTGCGCGGAATGGAGGGCGAGGCAGCGGGAGGGATGGAAAAGGAGATCCCCCTGCGGCGCTGACAAGCTCGGTGATGCGGGCGAGCCAGGCCTTATAGAGGTTGTTGATGGGGCGGTTGTGCAGGAGCTCTCTTGCCAGGAGCAGCGCGGCGTGCGCGTCCGTGGGGGCACGACGGGCGTGGGACGACGAACCGGCTGGAGTCAGTGACGGGGTTGCGGTGTGGCCCTCCCGCCGCACCAAAGGATGCTGGGACGAGGCCTGCTGCTCGTTCCCCGCCGGGCCGGTGGCGGTGTTGGTGGCAGGCGACGGGGAACGATGAGGGCGTCCGCCGACGGGCACCGTTTGGGCGACGCGGGTGACGAGAGCAGCCCGGCGCTCGGCGCGAGCCCAACGAGCATCAGCCATGGACACGACGGAAGATCACAAGCGAACAGTGGAAGAAAGATTCCGACGCACCCCTACCTGGCGCGCCAAATGTCGGATTTCGGGTTCCGGCAGACCCTTAAGGTTCGAACTCTGGGGTGCGCACGGAGATCTTTCCCCTACCGACTCGTGCTTCTATGGCTCGCAAGGAATCTAGGCTCGAAAGAAGAACACACAAGGGACACGAGGTTTATACTAGTTCGGGCCACTGATGTGGTGTAATACCCTACTCCAGTGTGTGGTTTAGTGGATTGCCTCAGGGGCTGATGATGAACAATACAGGGGAAGAACGGCCTCGCGAGAGGTGTTCTTGAGCTGGTGTGGTATGTTCTACTTGGTCCAGGGTCTTTCTCTCTTTCTTTCTCTTCTCTCTCTTTCTTCTCCCTGGACCACTACCCCTTTGGACCTCGGGGGCTAGTCCTATTTATAGAGGCCCTGGTCCTCTTCCCAAAAAATGAGCGGGAAGGGCGCCAACAATTGGCCATTTTGAAGGGGAACATCTAGTACAAGTTATCCTGACCAAAGGTGGTCTTCGGCTGCCAAAAGCACTGGTGATGATGCCGTCTTGGGCTCCACGGTGACCTTCGTCCTGCCGCTCTGCTGGTCTTGGTCTCGTTGCACTGGAATGGTAACCTTTGCCCGATGCCTTGTCCTGTGCTTGCTCCCTTTGCACCGAAGGGGAAACAAGGACACTGCGCAGGCCGGTGCCCGCCTGGCGCCTGCCTAATCTCGATCGTCATGGCTTGCGTCATGGGCTCCTCGCGAGGCACCCCTGCCTTGATCTCTCCGCCTCCTCGCGAGCTTGCTTGATGAGGCTGCTCCTGAGGAAGCCTCTTGTCGTCCACCCCACATGGCTTGGCCCCTTGCGAGGGTCTTGAGCTTGAGTTGATGAAGCTGGGCCGCACTGGGCCCCCACTCGAGCCACGCCGCAGGCAGGCAAGTCTGGGGACCCCCATTCCTAGAACGCCGACAGAGAGGTCGGGGGCACGTAGCTATCGTCGCTCATCTCCGGAGTCTCGTAGAGCTCAGGAGAGCTGCTGGACTCCCAAGGGCTGCTGCTGCTGGAGTGGCCGCGAGTGGGATGCGCGTCAGCCTCACGCTCCTCTCTGGAGCAGCACTCCAGGTGGCGGCCCTCAGCATCGAAGACCTTGAAGAAGAGCGTGGAGACGCCGTCGTACTCGAAGTGGATCGCGAGGGCACCCCACGCACGGCAGACCCGCGTGATCTCGCCCCAGCCGTGAGTCATGAAGATCTTGCCGGTGGGGACTGCTTCCATCTCCGCTCCGGTCACCGGAGCGCTGCAGTCGGTGTGCTGCAGCCAGAGCTCGAGAGGCCCCCTCGGTGGCATCACATTGGAGAAGAACCACGGGAAGCGGATCCAGGAGCTTGGAGGCATCGGCGCCCACAACACCAACTCGCGCGATGAGTCCGCGACGTGAACCCCAGGGGCGACGACGCGCGTTGCCTTGGCGCGGCAACCCCGGATGCGGTGTGGGCAGTGCTGCTTGTCACTTCGTCCTCCCGAGCCCTCGGCACGGGTTGGCGGGAGAGGCCTCGGATCATCATGGGGAGCCTTGCCTTTCTCTTCAGTAGAAAACTTTCTGATGGGCGCCATTGTTGTCAGCAGTGGATCAAGGAGGAAGGAGCAAGCAAGCAAGGAAGAGCTGGGCAACGGGGGCTCCGCCCCCTCCACATTTATAGCAAGAGAAGGCCAACCGGCGTCTCCCACGATCGCAGGTAATGATGGTTTTCCTTGCATGTCGCAGGGACTTGTCAAGTCGTGCAGTTGCCAAGGTAACATGGGGAAGCGGAGACACCCACGTCCAATCAACCGCCACACGTCAACCGAGGCCGCAGGCTTTTGGGGCCCGTGGTGCTCCGAACTTGACCCTTGGCTTCGCCGCGAAGCCAAGCCCGAGCGCACCTTGGGCCCGGGGGCTACTGTCGGCGTTCTAGGAATGGGGGTCCCCAGACTTGCCTGCCTGCGGCCTGCGGCGTGGTTGAGCCAGCAGGCCGTACGACCCATCTTCACCAGCAAAGCAGCCAAGACCCTCGCGAGGGTCCAAGCCTCGCGAGGCGG
Organism: Triticum aestivum; assembly: GCF_018294505.1. Taxonomy (NCBI): domain Eukaryota; kingdom Viridiplantae; phylum Streptophyta; class Magnoliopsida; order Poales; family Poaceae; genus Triticum; species Triticum aestivum. Next base: position 234,087,181 of record NC_057800.1, read on the forward strand.
ATGACACAAGGCCTCCTCTGGAGTGGCCTAGCCAGACAGGCTTACGAGGAGCGAAGATATCAAGGAGGGGCAAACCTCACGAGGCCCTCGTGACGTGAGCCATGACGCACGACACCAGGGGGCGCCAACGCGCACAACATCCTTATTTCCTATTTGGTGCTAAGGAGGCTAGCGCAGACGAAGAGTACCGAGGCATCAGGCAAAGGTTTCTATATTGGTGCAACAAGACCAAGACCAGGAGGACGGCAAGACGGAGGTCATCGTTGAGCCCAAGACGGCGTCACCGCCAGAGCTTTTCGCAGGCGAAGACCACTTTTGTCAGGATAGCTTGTACTAGTTGTCCCCTTCAAATTTGCCCGCCGTTGTTGGCTCCCTTCCCGCTCGATATTTGGGAAGATGACCAGGGCCTATATAAGTAGAGCTAGCCACCATAGTATAGGCATCTCATCTTAGCTTGATCCAACCCGATCGAGAGCCTACTCGCAAGAACACCTCAACCTCAGGAGGCTGTTCTTCCCTTGTACTGTTCATCATCAGCCCTAGAGGCAATCCACCACCACCACATTGGAGTAGGGTATTACACCACAACGGGGGCCCGAACCAGTATAAGCCTCGTGTCTTTCTGTGTTGCGAGTTCATCTGTGAGATCTTAGCGAGCTAGGGCATAGATTGGTAGGAAGGAAAGACTTCGCGCACACCCCAGTGTTCGAACCTTAAGGGTTTGCCGGAACCCCACATCCGACAGCGTATCCCTTCATCGACAGGACAACCACGACCGGAGCGACCCCTGCCACGCGAAGTGGCACCGCCGCGGCGGGGGTCGCGGTGTGCTTGCGGGGACGGCCGCGTCCTCGCTTGGGCACCAAAGAGTCGGGCCCCTCGCGAGGGGCCTTCCCCTTCTCCGCGGCGGAGAGCCTCTTCGACGGCGCCATTGGTGTCAACTGGCGATGGAGCAAAGGGGGAGAAGCACGTGGAATGGGAAGAGATGGGCGACGGGGGCTCTGCCCTCCTCCCCATTTGTAGTAGGAGAAGGACAACCAGCGCCCCCACGATCACAGGTAATGATGGTTTTACTTGCATGTCGCAGGGACTTTTCAAGTCGGGCAGTTGCCGAGGCTGTGTGGGGAAGCGGAGATTCCCACGTCCAATCAACCGCCACACGTCGACCAAGGCCACATGCTATTGGGGCCCACGACGCTCCGCGCTTGCCCCTTGGCTTCGCCTCGAATCCAAGGCCGAGCGCGCCTTGGGCCCAGGGGCTACTGTCGGCGTTTTGGGAACGGGGGTTCCCAGACTTGCCTACCTGCGGCCCACGGCATGGCTCTGCAAGTGAGCCCGTATGGCCCATCTTCACCATCAAGCATTCAAGACCCTCGCGAGGGGCCAAGCCTCGCAAGGCGGAGGTCACAAGACCTCCTCAGGAGCGGCCTCACTAGGCTGGCTCGTGAGGGGCGGAGAGATCAAGGCCAGGCAAACCTCACGAGGTTCCAATGACATGAGCCATGACGACCAAGTCCAGGCGGGCGCCAGCACACAAAGTGTCCTTGTTTCCTCTTTGGTGCTAAGGGGGCAAGCGCAGACGCAGAGTACCGAGGCGTCAAGCAAAGGTTTCCATATCGGTGCAACAAGACAAAGACCAGAAGGACGGAAAGACGGAGGTCATCATGGAGCCCAAGACGGCGTCACCACCAGAGCCTTTGGCAGGCGAAGACTACTTTTGTCAGGATAAGCTGTACTAGTTGTCCCCTTTCGAATTGGCCATTGTTGGCTGCCTTCCCGCACAATATTTGGGGAGAGGACCAGGGCCTCTATAAATAGGACTAGCCACCATAGTAGGAAAGGGGGGGACAGATCAAGAACTCGTCTCGAAGAGATCCAACCCATCCGCAAGTTCACCAAGCACAACAACACCTCTCCTCAGGAGGTTGTTCTTCCCATTGTACTGTTCATCCTTAGCCTAAGAGGCAATCCACCACCACCACACTGAAGTAGGGTATTACACCACAATGGTGGCCCGAACCAGTATAAATCTTGTGTCCTCTGTGTTGCGAGTTCATCGAGTTAGTCCCAGAGATCTTAGCGATGCTAGGACGTGGATCGGTAGGGGGGAGATCTTCGCGCGCACCCCAGTGTTCGAACCTTAAGGGTTTTGCCGGAACCAGTGATCCGACAAACGTGTCACCTCCGTGTGCGAAACGACATACGTACACTACCTTCTCCTGCCTTAATTTTTTTATACAGGCACGTTAGACCAAATAGAAGTATCGTGCTAAATTTTGGAATTATTCCATGTTCGTTTGGCCTTTTATACATTAATTGAGTTTCTGGGCATTTAATGTGCATAATTCAAATTTGAACTACAAGCATGTGCTCCAGTGCACCATAGTTGTTTGAAAAATCACATGTGTGTCCTTGGGTGAATTTCTAGGTCCCATGCAAGAGATTGGAGTGAAATTCAAACATCTGGGCGTTGTGGCTCGGCCGAAAAGATTGAGAAACTGTCAGGACCCCGACTCGATGTCACATCGATCTAGCCGGTAACACCTCATATCACTTTGCGGCCTCACGCACGGTATCCCCACGGGTGTCGCCTTACCTTTGCCCGGGACCGTTTGCGCCTTTTGGCTCACGTATATGATAGTGTCGCTAGCATCCATATGATAAGGAGCCCGGGCTGACATGACTAGTCGTAAACCCAAAGTGGCACAGACTTACAGGGACAGGCATCCATGACCCAGCTTCGAACGTGTCGGTCATCAGCAAGTGGGTCCGGGCTGTAGCACTGGGCTAGCAGGACTCCGGTAAACCGGGCTGTAGCGGGCTAACAGGACTCCGGTACTCAAAGCGTGACATTTCCCCGAAGGGACAGACACAGGAACGAGAAGGACACATGCCGGCCAGCCTAAGTGTTCCGGAGCAGTAGCAAGCTACCATGGCTCAGTGGAAACACTAGGAGACATTTCCCGGTAAGAGAGGCTACTAAAGATAAACAACTAGATGGTCAGATCCTACACATACCAAGCATTTCAATAACATACACACAATATGCTCGATATGTGCAAATACAACATGGCATCACAACATGTCTCTACGACTCAAGTAATTATTCATTAGGCTCCGAGGAGCGAGACATTACAAACATGGGTCTTACGACCCAACAATCAGAGCATACAAGTCAAAGCACAAGCGGAAGCTATCATGTCTGAGTACAGACATCTATAAATGAAAAAGGCTGAGAAGCCTGACTATCTATCAGATCCTGCCGAGGGCACAAGATCGTAGCTGAGGTATCAAGCTAAACGTCGAAGTCCAAGCGGAACTACTAGTGAGACTGAAGTCTCTCTGCAAAACATAAAATAGGCAAACGTGAGTACAAATGTACCCAGCAAGACTTACATCAGATCTATCTACATATGCATCATTATCAACAAAGGGGATGGTAGGGTTTGACTGCAGCAAGCCAGCTTTGACTCGGTGGCTATCCTAAACTACGACTGCAAGCGACTCTTTTGAGGTGGCGCACACGAGTCCACATATTCACCAACCAATACACCACTATGGATCCGCTCCCGTCTCCCTACGAGAACGCCATCCATAGCACTCACGCTTATCTTGCGTATTTTAGAGTATCCACTTTCACTTGTCTATGAACTGATATAAGGGGTCCACGTTTCCATATCCGAGGAATCCGGCTATTCGAATAGATGATGTTAACCCTGCAGGGGTGTACTTCTTCACACACGCTCCCGCCACTTACCCACCTGTACACGTCACGTACCTCGGCAACCTTCAAGCGGAAGCCGGGCGAGGGAGTCGGCCACGACCTGACTAACCGAACAAGTATCTAGTCCAGGTTTATCACCTATTCGGGTTCCATCCGCAAGGAGATCCGGCCGGGGTGTCGCTCACGGCCCCAAACGATGTGTGCAGGGTTCCCAAGCCCACCAACCGGGTGCCACTTGGTACACCGTGCCACGGTGCCTAGTCTGTCCCAAGCCCACCTGTACCGGGTGCCACTTGGTAGACTACTAACACTACCTACAAACACCAGAAACTAGTTGCAACTCCTGGACAGAGATCATGTTGATTAATAAGTCGAGAGGGGCACTTAAGCATTCCAATGTGTGGTAGTAGCTGGTCATGGATCACAAACACAGAACTCAGTTCCTAAGGACGGCTGCAATGAGACAACCCACCATGTACTCCTACATGGCCTCTCACCGCTACCTTTACCAAAACGTGTTCACACACTTAGCTCACACACATGGGGACATGTTCACACGCCTCTGATTCATCCCCGATGAATCAGACCTGACTCAACTCTAAGCAGTAGCAGGCATGACAAACAAGCATGTATGAGTAGGCACATCAGGGCTCAAACAACTCCTACTCATGCTAGTGGGTTTCATCTATTTACTGTGGAATGACAGGTCATGCAAAGGATAAAGGGGTTCAGCTACCGCAGCAAGTAACAGATGAATCGATGTTGTCCTAATGCAGTAAAAGAGAGCAGGAGCGAGAGAGTAGGATTGTATCGGAATGAACAAGGGGGTTTTGCTTGCCTGGCACTTCTGAAGATAACATTGAGTCTTCATCAGTGTCAACGATCACGTCATCGGTATCACGTCTATCGAGAGGGGACAAATACCGGCAACACAGAAAGGAACACAATCAATGCAATGCACAATATGATGCATGATCATGACATGGCAAAATGAATGTGTTTTGGGCTAATGCAACTAGCAACAGGTTAAATGAAGTTGGTTTGAATACAAGATTCAAATTCAAACTCCATATGTGATTATTTAAATGCCCTTTATATGATTTGTGCTAAACGGCACCTATAAGTTGTTCTAACATGCATGAAAATGGTACAGATGGATTCCTTGAATTTTTCTGATAATTTTTCATATATAAATTATTTAATTTGGAGTTACGGTTGAATTTCTATGATTTATTGAAGTTTTAGCTATTTTCTGGAATTTCCTGATTATTTTTAAATCCAGAAAATACTTATTGCGTCAGCCCCACATCACAGTGACGTCAGCAGGTCAACAGGGCTGGCTCGGGTCAAACCTGACGTGTGGGGTCCACACGTCAGTGACACAGGGGCTAATCCCGCGTTGACCCGGGCTTTGACCCACTACGGGGCCCACTGTCAGTGGCTGTGGGGGGGTGTTTAGGCGTCATTAGTGCTAATTAGGCGTGCCACGTCGGCAGTCGCCGGAGTTCGGCCGGCGACGACCAAAACTGCGGCGGGAGCTCGCCGGAGTGGCGCTGCGAGGGGTTTTGGGCCAAGCCAAGGGCACCAGAGGGTAGCCCGTGCCCGTGCGCATCTAGGGGGCCAACGGGAGGTGCGGGGGTGGCCGGGGTTCGCCGGAATGGAGCCCGAGGCGGCGGCCGGAGCTCGGGTGGGTGCGGGGTTAGCGCTGCGGCTTGCAAACGAGCTAGCTGCCACGCTAGCGTTGCTCCACGGGTCGTTGCGAGTGCAACGGACGCACGCGCGGGGCCATTTGGTCACCGGGGCTTCGCCGGCGACGAGTCCGTGCGGCGGAGCGTCTCGGCTCCGGTAGAGGGGGCGGCTAGAGCTCGAAATCGGGCTTGGGGTTAGGGGGAAACGAAGCAGGGACTCACGGGGATCGTGCAGGGAGGGTCAGCGAGCTCGGGGAAGCGACGATGGTGGCGAATTGACGGTGAAGATCCTCGGCGGCCGGCGATGGAAACGGCGATGCCAGCGGCGTTGTGGCGCGTCCGTAGGGCCGTGGTTCGGTGGGGAGGAAGGAGGGGTCGAGGGGGAGCTCCTGGGTGCATCGGCGAGGCTAGGGGTGGCCGGTGGCCACGGGGAAGCTCGTCGGCGGCGGCGGGTGTGTTCGGTGGCTGCGCGCGAGAGAGCCAGAGGAGGAGAGGAGCTCGGGGAGAGAGTGAGAGGCCTGGGGGGGGTGCGTGGCGTCGCGGACGGGGTCCAGGGCGACGAGAGGAAGCAGGAGGTGGCCAGGGGGAAGCAGGAGGTGGCCGAGGCAGCGTCGGCGCGCGCCACGCCTCGCCTCTGTTCGTCCTCCTGGCAGAGGAGGAAGAGGACAAGGGGGAGGAGGTGGGCTGGGCCGGCTGGGGGAGCTGGGCCAGATGGGGCGCTAGGTGGGGCTGCAGGTAAGGCCAGGTGGGCTTGCTCTTTTTTATTTTTTTTTGTTCTCTGTTCTGTTTTAACTCTGTTTTCTATTTTGCAGGTTTGTTTTGAATTTGGTTTTGAAACCAATTCAATTTATTTTGCTTCTGACAATATTTTTAGGAGCTAAAGGAATTAAAACAATGCTCCACAAAAATATTTCAGAATTATTGGACCTATATTTATTTAATAGTAGATATAAATCCAATTCAAATAATTATCGATTTAATTCATATGCCCAAATATAAATCCTTAAAAATGTTCAATATTTTGGTTGGGACCAGAACCCTTACCAAAAATTATCAAACATTTAAGAAGAGCCATTTGGAGCAATGAATAAGATTTCTAGGGTTTTTGCCCCTCTTTTATTTAGGGTTTTGAGGCTTCCAATATTCCTCAATTCAAGTTTCAAAAATATGGACATGATGCACACATGAAGCTAACCTAGAGCAAAGCCTGAAGCTAGGGATGTGACAGAAACTTGGTTTTTTAATTCTTGTAATTCCAAAACACGCCAGAAAATCATCAAACTTGGCATGGTGTCATGACATGGCACCAACATGTTGCCGTAATTTTTTTGGCCGAATTGGGACAAGCTTTGGTGTAAGCTTCTTGCAAACCGGAGCTTCCCTCAAGAAGACTCGTGGTTCCGAGATGGAACGTGTCACCTCCGTGTGCAAAATGACATACGTACACTGCCTTCCCCGTCTTAATTTTTTTTGCACATCCAGATTAGACCAAATAGAAGTGCCATGCTAAATTTTGGAATTATTCCGGGCTCGTTTCGCCTTTTTAATACATTAATTGATTTTCTGGGCATTTAATGTGCATAATTCAAATATGAACAACAAGCACATGCTCCATTGCACCAAAGTTGTTTGAAAAATCACATGTGTGTCTTTGGGTGAATTTCTAGGTCCGACGCAAGAGATTGGAGTGAAATTCGAACATCTGGGCGTCGTGGCTCGGCCAGAAAGATTGAGAAACTTGGTTTTTAATTCCTGTAATTCCAAAACGCGCCTGAAAGTCATGAAACTTGGCATGGTGTCATGACATGGCACCAACATGCTGCGATTTTTTTTTGGCGGAATTAGGACAAGCTTTGGTGTAAGCTTCTTGCAAACTGGAGCTTCCCTCAAGAAGGATCGTGGGTCCGAGAGGGAACGTGTCACCTCGGTGTGCGAAACAACAGACGTGCATTGCCTTCTCCCGCCTTTTTTACACAGCCAGATTAGACCAAAAGAAGTACTGTGCTAAATTTTGGAATTATTGCGGCCTCGTTTTGCCTTTTTTATACATTAATTGAATTTCTGGGCATTTAATGTGCATAATTCAAATTTGAACTACAAGCACATGCTCCAATGCACCAAAGTTGTTTGAAAAATCACATGTGTGTCCTTAGGTGAATTTCTAGGTCCAATGCAAGAGATGGGAGTGAAATTCAAACATCTGGGAGTCGTGGCTCGGCCGAAAATATTGAGAAACTTGGTTTTTTAATTCCTGTAATTCCAAAACATGCCTGAAAATCATGAAACTTGGCATGGTGTCATGACATGGCACCAACATGCTGCGGTTATATTTTTGGCCGAATTGGGGCAAGCTTTGGTGTAAGCTTCTTGCAAACCAGAGCTTCCCTCAAGAAGGCTCGTGGTTCTTGGAGGGAACGTGTCACCTCCATGTGTGAAACGACATACGTACACTGCCTTCTCCCGCCTTATTTTTTTACACAGCCAGATTAGACCAAATAGAAGTACCGTGCTAAATTTTGGAATTATTTCGGGCTCGTTTCGCCTTTTTTATACATCAATTGAGTTTTTGGGCATTTAATGGCATTATTCAAATTTGAACTACAAGCACATGCTCTAGTGCACCAAAGTTGTTTGAAAAATCACATGTGTGTCCTTGGGTGAATTTCTAGGTCCCATGCAAGAGATGGGAGTGAAATTCAAACATCTGGGCGTCGTGGCTTGTCCGGAAAGATTGAGAAACTTGGTTTTTTAATTCCTGTAATTCCAAAACACGCCTGAAAATCATGAAACTTGGCATGGTGTCATGGCATGGCACCAACATGCTGCAGTGATATTTTTGGCCGAATTGGGGCAAGGTTTGGTGTAAGCTTCTTGCAAATCGGAGCTTCCCTTAAGAAGGCTCATGGTTTCGGGAGGGAACGTGTCACCTCCGTGTGTGAAACGACATATGTACACTGCCTTCTCCCGCCTTATTTTTTTACACAGCCTGATTAGACCAAATAGAAGTACCGTGCTAAAATTTGGAATTATTCCTGGCTCGTTTTGCATTTTTATTCATTAATTGAGTTTCTGGGCATTTAATGTGCATAATTCAAATTTGAACTATAAGCACATGCTCCAGTGCACCAAAGTAGTTTGAAAAATCACATGTGTGTCCTTGGGTGAATTTCTAGGTCCCATGCAAGAGATGGGAGTGAAATTCATTTATCTGGGCATCGTGACTCGGCCGGAAATATTGAGAAACTTGGTTTTTTAATTCCTGTAATTCAAAAACACGCCCGAAAATCATTAAACTTGGCATGGTGTCATGACATGGCCCCAACATGCTGCGGTAATATTTTTGGCTGAACTGGGACAAGCTTTGCTGTAAGCTTCTTGCAAACCGGAGCTTCCCTCAGGAAGGCTCGTGTTTCTGAGAGGGAACGTGTCACCTCCGTGTGTGAAACGACATACGTACACTGCCTTCTCCCGCCTTATTTTTTATACAAAGCTAGATTAGACCAAATAGAAGTAATGTGCTAAATTTTGGAATTATTCCAGGTTCGTTTGTCATTTTTATACATTAATTGAGTTTCTGGGCATTTAATGTGCGTAAGTCAAATTTGAACTACAAGTACATGCTCCAGTGCACCAAAGTTGTTTGAAAAATCACATGTGTGTCCTTGGGTTAATTTCTAGGTCCCATGTAAGAGATGAGAGTGCAATTCAAACATCTGGGCGTCGTGGCTCGGCCGGAAAGATTGAGAAACTTAGTTTTTTAATTCCTGTAATTCCAAAATATGCCTGAAAATCATGAAACTTGGCATGGTCTCATGACATGGCACCAACATGCTGTGGTAATTTTTCTGTTCGATTTGCGAAGGCCGACACATTAACAATCAACAAAGTCATTTTGGAACAAGTGCTGTCACGTTACAAATCGGAAACATAAGTATTATTGAAACCGTGGGCGTTCGACTTACCAATTACGTGTGGCCACACGTCCCCTTTTTTTATTGGTTAGGAGGTGTCGTACGGGGTAGCTATTTGAGTACGGGAGGCGTGCGATCAGACCCCTGCGCATGCTCATCAGGGGGAGAGCCATTTGACTACTACCCGCCGTGCACCTCCCTCCCAACGTCTCCATTAATGGCACAAGAGCACCCATTTTACGACATGGATATGTCTCACTGGATTGATATTTAAGAGAGAAAAATGAAAATCTGAAAAGAAAGTTTTGCACGGATCTTGATGTAAGATCGGACGGACCTATATAGCATCGACTGTGACTTATAGCAAGCATGATGAATATAAGGACGATGACAGTGGATAATAATTGTCTTACATATTTAGAAACATAATTAAAAAAGCCACATGCAGCAATGCCCGAAATATACGAGGGCAAAAGAAGAAGGAAGACAAGGATCTGGCTCGCTGATCTCTACTTTCTTGATGCGTTCTTGTAGGCCGCGGGAACTAGTCTCCACGGCGAGCGGCGACGAGCTCTTTCTTGTCCTCAAGATGCTGCTTGAGAGCATCCACGGATTCCTCCACCAGCCTTCTGCGCTTGATGCACAACTTGTTATTCTCGTCCATAAGTTTCTCGACGATGATGCCGGCCCTCTTCAACAAGGCAGTGGTCTGCTCCTCCTGCTCCGCACTTCTGACGATCTTCGCCCTCAGCAGGTCGTGCTCGGCCCGGAGCTTCGCATTGCTCTCATTCAGTTGCCGGATGACGTCGGTGGACTGTTCAACCGAGGCTGGTAGGTCATACTGCAACCTTGACCACCTGGAGATCTGATCCATCTGCCTATGGACCAGGGCACGCATGCGCTTGTAAGAATCCTCGCCTGCCCACGAGGCATTTTCCCAGGCTGCCGCAGCAAGGGAGGACATCTCTGCTGTATTTGAGGCGTGGCGGGACATCTCTTCTGCTTCCACGGCGCGGCCAGACTAGTCTGCAGCATCGACGGCATGGCGGGTCCTCCGTGCTGCTTCGGCGATGCGGCGGGACCTCTCTGCTGCTACGGCCGTGCGGCAGGACATGTTGGCCACTATCGCGGCGAGGCAGGGCATCTCTCGTGCTCCCGCTTCCAGGATCGCCTCTCCCTGGTCGCAATCTCTCGACCCAGAACTCACGCTGGCCATGGCGGACGCAAGGGAACGATGATGAATGACTTGTTTGTTTTTGACTTTTTGTGGATTAGGAGTTGAGGAGGAATGTGCACTCATCTTGGAGTAGTAGTATTTACAACCGCGTAGTAATACGCTCCTAAGTGTGAAACCGTTTATGTTTTGATCGGTGTGAATAGGTTTGCAATTTGGAATGTGATGGGACGCATGCTCAAAATTTACTGACGGTTATAAGTTAAGCACTATTCCTGGAAGGCGTAACGTGGGCACGTACGCCTTCTCGGTCTCGTACGTGGCGTTTGCACCATAGGATGCACCGCAATAGGCAATGTCAGCAGACGTCTTTTAATTAGAATGGGTGTGCCCATCTAGCGCACACACGTTGATCTATCTAACTATTTCACTTTGTTGTGGCTAATCGCAAACAGTTCATCCATGTGAAGTGTATGCCATCAATCGCAGACACATTGATCTGGCTTACCCGTTTCTGTTCTATTGCCTAATTGCAAACAGTTAATCCTTCTGAAGCGTATGCCCTCAATCACACACACCTTGATCTGGTTGACCGTTTTTTGTGTTGCCTAATCACAAACAGTTCATCCGAGTGAACCGTATGCTGTATATCGCACACACCTTCATCTGGCTGCCCGTTTCTTTTGTGTTGCCTAATCACAAACCGTTCATCCGAGTGAACCGTATGCTCTATATCGCACATGCCTTCATCAGGCTGCCCGTTTCTTTTGTTCTGCCTCATCGCAAACAGTTCATTGGACTGAACCGTATGCCCTGGATCGGACACGCAACTAAAATCTGAATCGTGTTTGATGCATCCTCCATCGCAAATATTTTCACCTTTTTGACGGTTTTCATACATCACCGTTTGCGATTATGGCATCACACACAATTTTTCGAAGTCTCTGATCGTAGTGTCGCGTTAGCAGCATCCTGCAGTAGTGATAGAGCATAGCCAGACTATATGATTTTGTAGGGATAGCTTTCTTTGGCCATGTTATTTTCAGAAGACATGATTGCTTTGTTAGTATGCTTGAAGTATTATTGTTTTTATGTTAATATTAAACTTTTGTCTTGAATCTTTCAGATATGAACATTCATGCCACAATAAATAAAATTACGTTGATAATTATGTTAGGTAGCATTCCACATAAAAAAAACTCTGTTTTTATCATTTACCTACTCGAGGGAGAGCAGGAGTTAAGCTTGGGGATGCTTGATACGTCTCCAACGTATCTACAATTTTTGATTGTTCCATGCTATTATATTATCTGTTTTTTATGTTTAATGGGCTTTAATACGCCCTTTTATATTATTTTTGGGAGTAACCTATTAACCGGAGGCCCAGTGTTAGTTTCTGTTTTTTTGCCTATTTTAGAGTTTTGCAGGAAAGGAATACCAAACAGAGTCCAAATGGAATGAAACCTTCACGATGATCTTTCTTGGACCGAAAGTAATCCAAAAGACTTGGAGTCGAAGTCTGGAACTCCACGAGGAAGCCACGAGGCAGGAGGGCGCGCCCAAGGGGGTAGGCGTTCCCCCACCCTCATTGGCCCCTCGTAGCTCCACCGACGTACTTCTTTCGCCTATATATACTCTTATACCCTAGAAACATTAGGGAGAGCCACAAAACCACTTTCCACCACCGCAACCTTCTGTACCCATGAGATCCCATCTTGGGGCCTTTTTCCGCAATCTGCCGGAGGGGGAATCGATCACGGAGGGCTTCTACATCAACACCATTGCCTCTCCGATGAAGCGTGAGTAGTTTACCATAGACCTTCGGGTCCATAGTTATTAGCTAGATGGCTTCTTCTCTCTCTTTGATTCTCAATACAAACTTCTCCTTGATGTTCTTGGAGATCTATTCAATGTAATACTCTTTTGCGGTGTGTTTGTCGAGATCCGATGAATTGTGGATTTATGAACAAGATTATCTATGAATATTATTTGGTTCTTCTCTAAATTCTTGTATGCATGATTTGATATCTTTGAAAGTCTCTTCGAATTATCGATTTAGTTTGGCCTACTAGATTGATCTTTCTTGCAATGGGAGAAGTGCTTAGCTTTGGGATCAATCTTGCGGTGTCCTTTCCTAGTGACAGTAGGGGCAGGAAGGCACGTATTGTATTGTTGCCATCGAGGATAAAAATATGGGGTTTATATCATATTGCTTGAGTTTATCCCTCTACATCATGTCATCTTGCTTAATGCGTTACTCCGTTCTTATGAACTTAATATTCTAGATGCATGCTGGATAGCGGTCGATGTGGAGTAATAGTAGTAGATGCAGAATCGTTTCGGTCTACTTGACGCGGACGTGATGCCTATATTCATGATCATTGCCTTAGATATCTTCATAACTATGCGCTTTTCTATCAATTGCTCGGCAGTAATTTGTTCACCCACCGTAATACATGCTATCTTGAGAGAAGCCACTAGTGAAACCTATGGCCCCTCGGTCTCTTTCCTATTATATTACATCTCTTTTATTTACATCGCATCTCGTTTACTATTTTGCAATCTTTACTTTCCAATCTATACAACAAAAATACCAAAAATATTTACTTTACTATCTCTATTAGATCTCACTTTTGCGAGTGACCGTGAAGGGATTGGCAACCCCTTTATCGTGTTGGTTGCAAGGTTCTTGATTGTTTGTGCAGGTACTAGGTGACTTGTGCATTGTCTCCTACTGGATTGATACCTTGGTTCTCAAAACTGAGGGAAATACTTATGCTACTTTGCTGCATCACCCTTTCCTCTTCAAGGGAAAACCAACGCATGCTCAAGAGGTAGCAGATATTACACCTGTTGAAATACAAGATATTGATGTTACTATTAAGCTTGCTAATAGAGATACTATCACACCACTTGGGATTGTTAGAGATGTTGAAGTCTTGTGTGGGAAAATAAAATACCCTACATATTTTATAGTTCTTGGTTCCCCACAAGATGATTTTTGTCCCATTATATTTGGCAGACCTTTCTTGAATACTATTAATGCTAAGATAGATTGTGAGAAAGAAATGGTCAATGTTAATTTTGGTGATGTGCCTCATGAGTTTAATTTCTCCAAATTTCGTAAACAACCTTGTGATAAGGAATTGAATAGTAAAGATGAAATTATTGGTCTTGCTTCTATTGTTGTGCTTCCTACTGATCCTTTAGAATTTTGCTAGACCATGAAAGTGATATGTTTATGAATGAAAGAAACAAAATAGATGATATATTATTTAAAAAAATGCCTGTTTTGAAACACAATTTGCTTGTTGAGACTCTTGGAGATCCTCTACCACCCAAGAGTGATCCTGTGTTCGATCATAAACAATTACCTGATACTTTGAAATATTCTTATCTCGATGAAAATAAGATATATCATGTTATTATTAGTGCTAACCTTTCAGAGCATGAAGAAAAAAGATTATTGAGAACTCTACGAAAGCAGCATGCCGCTATTGGATATAATCTTGGTGATCTCAAGGGCATTAGTCCCACTCTATGTCAGCATAGAATTAATATGGAACCTGATGCTAAACCAGTTGTTGATCACCAGCGACGGTTGAATCCAAAGATGAAAGAAGTGGTAAGAAATGAAATACTAAAGCTTCTGAAAGCAGGTATAATTTATCCTATTGCTGATAGTATATGGGTAAGTCATGTCATTATGTCCCTAAGAAGGTAGGTATTACTGTTGTTCCTAATGATAAAAATAAATTGATTCTGCAAAGAATTGTCACATGTTATAGAATGGTAATTGATTGTAGAAAATTAAACAAAACTAATAGGAAAGATCATTATCCTCTACCTTTTATTGATCAAATGCTAGAAAGACTATCAAAACATACACATTTCTGCTTTTTAGATGGATACTCTGTTTTTTCCCAAATACTTGTGTCATAAGAGGATCAAGAAAAAACTACTTTTACATGCCCTTTTGGTACCTTTGCTTATAGACGTATGCCTTTTAGTTTATGCAATGCACCTGCTACCTTTCAAAGATGTATGACTGCTATATGCTCTGCCTTTCATGAAAAGATTGTTGAGGTTTTCATGGATGATTCCTCCGTTTACAAAACTTCTTTTGATGATTTCTTAAGAAACCTTAATCAAGTTTTGCAGAGATGTGAAGAAACTAATCTTGTCTTGAATTGGGAGAAGTGCCACTTTATGGTTAATGAAGGTATTGTCTTGGGGCATAAAATCTCTGAAAGAGGTATTGAAGTTGATAAATCTAAAGTAGATGTTATTGAAAAGATGTCGTGTCCTAAAGATATCAAGGGTATAAGAAGATTCATTGGTCATGCTAGTTTCTATAGGAGATTTATTAAAGACTTCTCTAAAATTTCTAGGCCTCTCACTAATCTTTTGCAAAAAGATGTTCCATTTGTTTTTTGATGATGATTATGTAGAAGCATTTGAAATTCTTAAGAAAGCCTTAATTTCTGCACCTATCGTTCAACCACCTAATTGGAACCTACCCTTTGAAATTATGTGTGATGCTAGTGATTATGTTGTTGGAGCTGTTCTAGGACAAAGAGTTGATAAGAAACTAAATGTTACCCATAATGCTAGTAAACTCTAGACAATGCTCAAAGAATTATGCTACCACTGAAAAATAATTTTTAGAAGTTGTGTTTGCTTGTGATAAATTTATATCTTACATTGTTGATTCCAAAGTAATTGTTCACACTGATCATGCTACTATTAAATACCTTACGGAAAATAAAGATGCTAAACCTAGACTCATTAGGTGGGTTCTTTTGCTACAAGAATTTGATTTACATATTACTGATAGAAAATGAGCTAAGAACCCCATAGCAGACAACTTGTCTAGGTTAGAAAATGTTCTTGATGACCCACTACTTGTTGATGATAGCTTTCTTGATGAACAATTTGCTGTTATAAATGCTTCTTGTGGCACTCCATGGTATGCAGACTATGCTAATTATATTGTTGCTAAATATATACCACCCAGTTTTACATACCAACAGAAGAAAAAGTTTTTCTATGATTTTATACATTACTTTTGGGATGACCCACACCTTTATAAAGAAGGAGTAGATGGTGTTATTAGATGTTGTGTACCCGAGCATGAACAGGAATAGATCCTACGCAAGTGTCATTCTAAGGCTTATGGTGGACACCATGCTAGAGAAAGAACTGCACACAAGGTATTACAATCTGGTTTTTATTGGCCCCGCTCTTTTAAAAAATGCTCGTAAGTTTGTCTTGTCATGTGATGAATGTCAAATAATTAGTAACATTAGTAGACGCCAGGAAATGCCTATGAATTATTCACTTGTTATTGAACCATTTGATGTTTGGGGATTTGATTATATGGGACACTTTCCTTCCTCTAATGGCTATACTCATATTTTAGTTGTGGTTGATTATGTTACTAAGTGGGTAGAGGCTATTCCAACTAGTAGTGCTGATCATAACACCTCTATTAAAATGCTTAAAGAAGTTATTTTCCCGAGGTTTGGAGTCCCTAGATATTTAATGACTAATGCTGGTTCACACTTTATTCATGGTGCTTTCCGTAAATTGCTCGCTAAGTGTAGGATCGAAAGTATGTCTAGAGGGGGGTGATTAGACTACTTGACCAAATAAAAATCTAGCCTTTTCCCAAATTTAATTCTTGGCAAATTTTAGCAACTTAGCACAAGTCAAGCATACAACCTACACATGCAATTCTAAGAGTATAGCAGCGGAATGTAAAGCAATTGCATATGAAGGTAAAGGGAGGAGTTTGGAGGGACCAAATGCAATGTAGACACGGAGATTTTTGGTGTGGTTCCGATAGGTGGTGCTATCGTACATCCACGTTGATGGAGACTTAAACCCATGAAGGGTAACGGTTGCGCGAGTCCATGGAGGGATCCACCCACGAAGGGTCAACGAAGAAGCAACCTTGTCTATCCCACCATGGCCGTCGCCCACGAAGGACTTGCCTCACTAGGGTAGTTCTTCATGAAGTAGGCAGTCTCCTTGCCCGTACAAACTCCTTGGTTCAACTCCATAATTTTGACGGAGGCTCCCAAGTGACACCTAGCCAATCTAGGAGACACCACTCTCCAAGAGGTAACAAATGGTGTGTTGATGATGAACTCCTTGCTCTTGTGCTTCAAATGATAGTCTCCCCAACACTCAACTCTCTCTCATAGGATAGGATTTGGTGGAAAGATGATTTGAGTGGAAAGCAACTTGGGAAGGCTAGAGATTAAGATTTATGTGGTTGGAATGAAGTATCTTGACCTCAACACAAGTGTAGGTGGTTCTCTCTCAGAAAATGTATGTTGGAAGTGTAGGCATGTTTTGATGGCTCTCTCCATGAATGAAGAGTGGGTGGAGGGGTATATATAGCCTCCACACAAAATCTAACCGTTACACATAAATTACCAATCTCGGTGGGCCCGAATCATAGAACTCGGTCCGACCGATTTAGTTCATAATGTGACCATTAGGGTTTTCGGTGGGACTGACATGTCAACTCGGTGAGACTGATCTCGTTAGGGTTAGGGCATATCGTAATCTTGGTGAGACCGATTACACAAACTCGGTGGGACCGATTTTGGTAATAGACAAACAGAGAGTTGGTCAGGCAAACTCTATGGAACTGATTTGCTCATCTCGGTTGTACCAAAACGTTACGAGAGGGAAACAGAGAGTTTGCATTGCAATCTCGGTGGGACTGATCGCTCATCTCGGCTTGACCGAAACATTACGAAGGGAAACAAAGAGTTTGCAATCCCATCTCGGTGAGACCGAGATCCCTATCGGTAGGACCGAAAGGACTAGGGTTTGTGGCAGTGGCTATGTCAACTGAACTCGGTGGCGCCAGATAGATCAAATTAGTGGGGCCGAGTTTGACTTTTGGTTTGAGATAAATGTGGATGTGAGAAAGTAGTTGAGGGTTTTTGGAGCATATCACTAAGCACTTTGAGCAAGAAACTCACTAAGCAACACCTCACCCCCTCTTAATAGTATTGGCTTTTCCTATGGACTCAATGTGATCTTGGATCACTTAAAATAAAAAATGTAGAGTCCTGAGCTTTGAGCTTGATCCAATCCTTTGTCCTTAGAATTTTGAGGGATCCACTTTCTAATCCATGCCATGCCAATCATTGAGCTTTTCCTGAAATATTTATCTTCAAGTAGCATTAGCTCAATGAGCTATATGTTGTTAGGAATTACCAAAACCACCCAGGGATAGTTGCACTTTCAATATCCCCCTTTTTGGTAATTGATGACAACATATAGATCAAAGCTTTGACAAATGATAATAAGATTGAAAAACATCATCGATTTGAGAAGTATGTGATAAGCAAGAGCTCCCCCTAAATTTGTGCATTATGTAATATTTGCTTTTGAATGCAAATGCACAATCGATTAGGATCATCGGTTACTCTTCCATGTCACATACATCTTGGTGGAGCGCTCAAAATGATAGAAATTAAAAGCATGCACTCATCACCAAGCAAGTGAATGATCATATATGGAATGTAAAGGATATCATCATTCAACCAAACATTAATGTAGCATATGATCAACCACATGATCATATAAGGATCTCACAAGTACATAAGGTATCTCACACAAGCACACAATAACACAGTTCAACGAAAGTAGCAAGAGAGATAAAAGACAAGACACACACTCTCTCTCGAAGCCTATGATCTATACATTTTTCTCCCCCTTTGGCAACAAGTTACCCAAAAGTTTGAAAATGCATAATGCTATACGTCTCTCAGGCTTGGTCTTCGGGAGGAGGTGTGGATAGAACTCCAAGGACGAAGGCTTCCGATGAAGTCGTTGGAGCTGCTGGAGTGGGTGCTGGAGGTGGCACTGGAGCTGGAGCTGCTGGTGCTGACACTGAAGTTCTAGCATCTGAGACTGGCACTGCAGCAGACCTTGGACCTCATGGCACACGCTTGAAAGCATTAGTGGTTGCTTTTCCTCTCCTCTCCTCTGCTTCCTCCTGAAGCTGCTCAACTGCAGTCTGAATCTTAGTCACCTTCAGATCAATATCATAGAATTTTGTTTCCACAATCCTCTCTAGGCTCTCCTGATTCTGAGTCAGGGTGGCCAAGCCCTTCTCAATCCTCAGTGTAGCTTGAATCAGATATCCAAGCTGATCTTGCTTGCTCTTCAGGAATACTTGAGATGCCTCTTCAGTAGTTGGCATCCTTGCAGCTTTCTTTGCCCTTGCCTTCTCTCTCTTTTCATGTGCTTGCACAGATGATGGATCTTCCTCAGTCATCACAACAGTATTGTCTTCAAAATCAGGATATATGGGTAGATGCTCCTTGTCTAGCAAATAAGTTCCTATGCCCATCTTAGAGTTGATGAGCTCCTGAATGTGTGGAGCATACCCACAACTTCTCTTCTGGTCAGCAGTAGTCCTCTTGATTATTTCTACCATTAAGCTCATAACCTTGAACTTCTGAGGGACATCAAACAGTTGGAACAGATTGATAGAATGCACTCTGATCATCTTGTGATCTCCTGACTTGGGTAGCAGAGTGTGCCTCAAGATCCAGTTGATCGTAGGCAGACCAGAAAACAAGAAATGCACATATCCAAGATTGCGAGTTTCCAAAGCCTTGTTGGGGATCTCCTTGTACATGTTTGCCATGGAGTTGCGGTCTTTCTTCTTCTTGGCATATACATCCAAGTCATCTTCATGCTCCGCAGGGGCATTGATCAGCTTAGCTCATTCATCAACTGTGGACTGGTACCTGGTACCCTCAGACATCCAAACTATCCTCCCATCTGGATAGAAGTGGGCAGTGGAGTAGAACTGCATGATCAACTCATCATTCCACTTGGTGAGCTTTTGTCCAACGAATTCATCAACTCCACATGCCTTAAAGCTGTCATACACTCTAGGGAAGTGATCTTCATTTTCCGTATGAACTCCCAGTCCACCCATTTCATGTCACACACTATGGACTTCTTGTCAAGCAGAATGGTTTCATAGAAATCTTGTTGTTCCTTTGTGTGAAACATGTAATCCACAGCAGTTCTCCTCCTGACAGCATATGGGTCAGACTGTCTCCATAACCTCAATCCTACATCTTTCCTGATGTGCATGTCCTCAACAACTAGATGAGCACCATTATGGTCAGGAATTTTGGGCTTCAACTTCCGCAAAACATGGGATTCATCATCCTCTTCTTCAGCAGCTTCAGGCACTGGGGCCTTGTTCTTTTCTTCAGCTGGTATAATCTTGGTGTTCCTCTTGGGTTTTGGAGGTTTCTGAGCAGCAGCTTTGGGAGCAGGTTTGGGCTTAGATGGAGCAGCCCCTGACTTGATTGCATCTCCCATAAGCTTCTGAGCCTTAGGAGCTGGTGCAGCATCCTCTTCCTCTTCATCTGAACCTCTCATTAGGGATGATCTGCCAAGCACTCTGGCAGTGGTCTTTTTGACCCTTTCCTTCCTTTTCTTCCCTTCTCCAACTGCTTCTTTAGTTGGCTTGGAGGTTTTAGTAGTGGATGCTCTGGCCTTAGACATAGGAACTCTCTTTGCTGGTGCCTTCTTATGCATCCCTGGCTTAACTGTAGCAGCTGAGCCATACTCCTTTTTCAGCACCTTTTTCCTTGAAGTGGCCTCATCCTCAATGGCCACATAATCCTCATCCTCAGATTCTGAGGTTTTCTTTTTCCTGGATCTGTTTGCTGCCTTAGGTAAGTTGCTTGGAGTGCTCCTGCTTCCATCATCAGAAGAGCTGGAGGGACTAGTGCCCTCACTCATCTGGACCTGTTCTTCAGATTTGTTCTGGCTGTCACTTTGACCAGACATCTTGCAGGCAAACTGTCAGCAGACCCTGTGAATAGGTTGTAGATGAGGTAGAGTATATGAGCATCACAAAGTATGGAGGTTTTGCACAATAATTGAGTCAAAAAGCTTAGTTTTAGTTCTCTACAGAAGTGATCTCGGAGCTACCGAATTGACCAACTCGGTGATACCGAAGCAACAATTGGAACCTAAACTAGTGGACTCGGTAGGGCCGAGTCACCGTTCAGTGGCACCGAGATTGCTAGGGTTTCACAAAATATTGAACTCGGTCACACCGATTTGCACGTTTTGGTCAAACCGAAAAGGGCATGTGTAATGGCCAAGGCGGAATTGGTGAGACCGATTTCTACAGTTCGGTCGATCTGAGATGAGTTCTGCGAAGAGCTAACCCTAAAATTTTCGATTCAATCTAGACCTAAGGGAGTTTTATCTGGATGAATCAATCTCAATCGTGGCAAGAAACATGGCATTGTCCTTGTGCTAGGAATCGGAGTGAAGAAGACAGCACAAGGGGTCGAACACTTACCCTAGAGCGGCGAGTGTTCGCTACAGTGGCAAACGGCGGAGCAGATTGCTGTTGACGGTGGTGGAGACCAGCGGCGGGAGGTCGCTGACGGTGAGAGGACGATCCAGAGACCCGAAGAGGCAGAGCAAGTTACGCGCGGGTGAGGGGTTTCGAAATTTTTTCCAAAATTTGACCCGTCAGTATATATAACCTGACACTGTCGGTGTAACCGAGTGGAATGACTCGGTGGCACCGAGATGCAGAACTGCAAGCGGTTACCGCAACTCGGTGTGACCGAAATGTTCTAATCGGTTGCACCGAGATTGAAAACCTATATCAACTTAGTGGTCTCGGTGTGACCGAAATGGATGACCCGGTCATACCGAAAGGCACAAAGAGGTTTTGGAAGTTTAAGTCTATGCCGAATCGGGGACTCCGAGTGCTTCTCACACAAAGTGGTTCGAATTTGACTTGATCAAACTTTGTGATGTAGCATGAATAGAGTTTGGGACGAGGAAATCATAGATAGCTAGAGGGAGTTCTTAGGCATTCTTGTCCATCCATTTGGCAGAAGAGAAGAAGCCAAACAATCAAAGAAACAAATGGATGTCCTTGAATGAGTAAAATATGCATCCAACATGCTCACACAATAAGATGGCAAACGAAATATGTGACAAAGGATGCACAAACACTCTAGCATCTATCAAGCAATTTGGCGATGACTAGGTTATCTATATATGAGTATATTGACTTAGGAGTCAAATGAGAACATTTGATCGTAGGTCATACTCATCGTTAAGCGCAAGTGGGGTTGCCACTTTTACATAAAGCATTGTTGTGTTCACACCATTAGAGTTGCTTTAGCTCTATTGATTGGAGTAAAGCTCCCCCTAGATGTGATATCCCCCCTGAGAGGGATGAACTAACCTATGGTTTTGTTGATGATGACTTCATCTAGGTGTTGAAGATGTAGATGCTCAATGTTGATGTAGATCCTTTGGAGCTATCCTTTGGAGTGAGTTGCACTTTCAATACCTACACGGGTTAGTCCCACAAGGAACAAACAATGATATCCATAGACATAGAGTAATGTTCACATAGGATGATGTTCATGAAAGCATTAGGTTACCTTGTCCCTTGTCTTACCAACAAGAGGGTTTGTGACTCCTTGAACTAGTGCAAGATATGGAAGTTGTTTGCACTTGCCCTCGCCAAAATGATATGAGTGAAGTATGTTGACGGAGTCACCCTCAAGAACTCTCTAGTTCTTCTTCTTCGAGATCCACACCATCTTGATGGGAATCCTTGGAGTTGTAGTCGTACTTGATGAAGTAGAACTTGATGTAGTCTTGGGAACCCACTTGACCAAGGCTTTGGGAGCTTCTTCAAATGCATCAATCTTCTCTTGAAGCTTGTCCTTGCCTTTTAGCTTGTGGTCTTGTGGTGGAAGATCATCTTGAGCTTGTGTTCCTTGGAAAGAAGTAGGATCATACTTCCCTTGTTGAGGAACAAACTTCGTCTTGGGGTATTTATCTTCTTCCCACTCAACTCCATTGGCATTGAACTTTCATTCAAAACCAACACCTTGATTCTTCCGGTGTCTTCCTTGCTTGCGTACAATTTCCTCAAATTGCTTACTTCCGGCAAGGCTCTTGTAAACATCTTTCTCTATAATTCCCTTCAATAAGCTATTTTCTAGATCAAGTGTAACTTGGCTAAGAGAATCATTAGTGGAATCAAGAGAATTACTAGAAGCAACATCATTGAGTTTAGCATGATTGTTGTTCCTACTAGAAGAAGAATCTTTCTTACTCTTGTTGCTAGATTTAACTTGTGGCATGTAAGTAGACAAAAGTAAATGCTTGGCAATGTAAGAGGAACTTTTCTTGCGAAGATCATCATTGATCGCTTTTAAGAACCCATGCTCTTGCTCAAGGTTGAGCTTTTCGAAGCGTAACTTCTCATGAGTCTTTAAAAGCTCTCGATGATTTTCCAAGGTAGTTTCATGAGCTAACTTCTACCTCTTTTAGCACTGCGTTGGTTTTCCCCGTAGAGGAAGGGATGATATAGCAAAGTAGCGTAAGTATTTCCCTCAGTTTTTGAGAACCAAGGTATCAATCCAGTAGGAGGCTACGTGCGAGTCCCTTGCACCTGCACAAAACAAATAAATCCTCGCAACCAACTAAAATAGGGGTTGTCAATCCTTATAAGGCCACTTACGAGAGTGAGATCTGATAGATATGATAAGATAATATTTTTGTTATTTTTATGATAAAAGATGCAAAGTAAATAGCAAAGGAAATAACTAAGTAGTAGGAGATCAATATGATGAAGATAGACCCGGGGGCCATAGGTTTCACTAGTGGCTTCTCTCGAGAGCATAAGTATTCTACGGTGGGTGAACAAATTACCGTTGAGCAATTGACAGAATTGAACATAGTTATGAGAATATCTAGGTATGATCATGTATATAGGCATCAGGTCTGAGACAAGTAGACCGACTCCTGCCTGCATCTACTACTATTACTCCACTCATCGACCGCTATCCAGCATGCATCTAGAGTATTAAGTTAAAAACAGAGTAACACCTTAAGCAAGATGACATGATGTAGAGGGATAGACTCATGCAATATGAAGAAAACCCCATCTTGTTATCCTCGATGGCAACAATACAATACGTGCCTTGCTGCCCTTACTGTCACCGGGAAAGGACACCACAAGATTGAACCCAAAGCTAAGAACATCTCCCATTGCAAGAAAGATCAATCTAGTAGGCCAAACCAAACCGATAATTCGAAGAGACTTGCAAAGATAACCAATCATACATAAAAGAATTCAGAGAAGATTCAAATATTATTCATAGATAGACTTGATCATAAACCCACAATTCATCGGTCTCAACAAACACACCGCAAAAAGAAGATTACATCGAATAGATCTCCACAAGAGAGGGGGAGAACATTGTATTGAGATCCAAAAAGAGAGAAGAAGCCATCTAGCTACTAACTATGGACCCGTAGGTCTGAGGTGAACTACTCACACTTCATCGGAGAAGCTATGGTGTTGATGTAGAAGCCCTCCGTGATCGATGCCCCCTCCGGCGGAGCTCCGGAACAGGCCCCAAGATGGGATCTCGTGGATACGGAAAGTTACGGCAGTGGAATTAGGGTTTTTGCTCCTGTTCTGATCGTTTGGGGGTACGTGGATATATATAGGAGGAAGGAGTACGTCGGTGGAGCAACAGGGGGCCCACGAGGGTGGAGGGCGCGCCTGGTGGGGGTGGGCGCGCCCCCCTACCTCGTGGCCTCCTGTTTTATTTCTTGACGTAGGGTCCAAGTCTCCCGAGTCTTGTTTGTTGAGAAAATCACGTTCCCGAAGGTTTCATTCCGTTTGGACTCCGTTTGATATTCCTTTTCTTCGAAACCCTAAAACAGGCAAAAAACTGCAATTCTGGGCTGGGCCTCCAGTTAATAGGTTAGTCCCAAAACTAATATAATAGTGGATAATAAAGCCCAAGAATGTCCAAAACAGTAGATAATATAGCATGGAGCAATCAAAAATTATAGATACGTTGGAGACGTATCACTAACTTAAGAGTGTTTAGCTCTTTAGTTAGACGCTCAATCTCCTTCTTATCAGCGTCATTCGTTTTGTCTTGATTAGCATGATTAATAGCAAGTTCATCATAGTTTTCATCACTAGAATTGTCAACAAGTAAATCATCATCACCTAGCAAGTCATCTTCATCACTATTGAAATCAATATACTCGGGGTGTGATACCTTTGGGCCTTTAGCCATGAAGCATCTCCCAATCCCTCATTTGGTGAGTCAAATATGTCATAGGAGTCGGTTGACACAAGTGCTAGACCGGCAACACCTTCATCTTTAGTATATTAGGAGTCGGAGTGATAACTTCTCTCTGAGTGATCGTCGGAGTCGGAGCCGGATACCCATTCACCAACATGAGCTTGATGTCTTCGTTTTGTGTAGCCCCTTGATGATTTGTCCTTCCTTTCCGAATCCTTGCTTCTCCGTGATGTTCTTCTTTCTTAACGGTAATCTCTACTCCTTCTCTCTCTTGGCAGTGATTCTTCTCTCCTACTTCTTCTTTTGGGAGAATCTTCTATTCTTTTGTAAGGAGACGTACACTCATTTGAATACTGTCCAGGTCTTCCACAATTGTAGCAGTTACGTTCACGACTTGAAGATCTTTTGTGATTGTAGGACCTTGACTTGGAACTTCTTTCCTTGCTTCTACTCTTGTAAAACTTGTTGAAGTTCTTCACCATTAGGGTCAATTCTTTGTTGAAGTTCTGTTTCTCACTTAATGATGTGGGAGCATCACATGAGGCGTTGTAAGCACCACTTGACTTGTTGTGAAGCTCTTCCTTATCCTTCAGTGACATCTCATGAGCAACAATCCTTCCAATGACTTCTGTTGGCTTGAGATCTTTGTAATTGGGCATCATTTGGATCAATGTGCACACGGTATCATATTTTTCCATCCAGGGCTCCTAGGATCTTCTTGATGATGAATCTATCGGTCATCTCTTCACTTCCTAAGCCGGCAATCTCATTTGTGATGAGAGCCAGCCTAGAGTACATTTCAGCGACACCTTCACCATCCTTCATTTTGAACTTGTCAAGTTGACTTTTAAGCACATCCAATTTGGATTCCTTGACGGAGTCGGTACCTTCGTGCATATCAATAAAAGTATCCCAGATTTCCTTTGCATTCTCAAGACAGCTGATTTTGTTGAATTCTTCGGGGCACAATCCGTTGAAGAGAATATCACAAGCTTGAGCATTGTATTGCAGCATCTTTAACTCTTCCATGGTAGCTTCACAGTTCAATTCTCTCCCATCAAAGAATTCACCTTGCAAGCCAATACACACAATAGCCCAAATGGCATGGTTATGTCCAAGAATATGCATATTCATGTTATGCTTCCAACTAGCAAAATTAGTACCATCAAAGTAAGGACCTCTATGGTGGTAATTTCCCTCGCTAGACGCCATACTCTCCTAGGTTGTGAAACCAAGGCTATGACCACCAAAAGCTATGGAAATCAAAGCATATGGAGACCAAAGCTCTGATACCACTTGTAGGATTGGAAGTATGTCTAGAGGGGGGTGATTAGACTACGTGACCAAATAAAAATCTAGCCTTTTCCCAAATTTAATTCTTGGTAGATTTTAGCAACTTAGCACAAGTCAAGCATACAACCTACACATGCAATTCTAAGAGTATAGCAGCGGAATGTAAAGCAATTGCATATGAAGGTAAATGGAGGAGTTTGGAGGGAGCAAATGCAATGTAGACACAGAGATTTTTGGCGTGGTTCCGATAGGTGGTGCTATCGTACATCCATGTTGATGGAGACTTCAACCCACGAAGGGTAACGATTGTGCGAGTCCACATAGGGCTCCACCCACGAAGGGTCCACGAAGAAGCAACCTTGTCAATCCCACCATGGCCGTCGCCCACGAAGGACTTGCCTCACTAGGGTAGATCTTCACGAAGTAGGCGATCTCCTTGCTCGTACAAACTCCTTGGTTCAACTCCAGAGTCTCAAGGAGGCTCCCAAGTGACACCTAGCCAATCTAGGAGACACCACTCTCCAAGAGGTAACAAATGGTGTGTTGATGATGAACTCCTTGCTCTTGTGCTTCAAATTATAGTCTCCCCAACACTCAACTCTCTATCATAGGATAGGATTTGGTGGAAAGATGATTTGAGTGGAAAGCAACTTGGGAAGGCTAGAGATCAAGATTTGTGTGGTTGGAATGAAGTATGTTGACCTCAACACAAGTGTAGGTGGTTCTCTCTCAGAAAATGTATGCTGGAAGTGTAGGCATGTTCCGGTGGCTCTCTCCACGAATGAAGAGTGGGTGGAGGGGTTATATAGCCTCCACACAAAATCTAACCGTTACACACAAATCACCAAACTCGGTGGGAACGAATTATACAACTCGGTCAGACCGATTTAGTTCATAATGTGACCATTAGGGTTTTCAGGGGGACTGACATGTCAACTCGGTGAAACCGATTTTGTTAGGTTTAGAGCATAAGTAATCTTGGTGAGACCAATTACACAAACTCGGTGGGACCGATTTTGGTAATAGACAAACAGAGAGTTGGTCTGGCAAACTCGGTGGGACCGATTCGCTCATCTCGGTTGTACCGAAACGTTACGAGAGGGAAACAGAGAGTTTGCATTGCAATCTCGATGGGACCGATCACTCATCTCGGTTTGACCGAAACGTTACGAAGGGAAATAGAGAGTTTGCAATCCCATCTCGGTGAGACCGAGATCCCTATCAGTAGGACCGAAAAGACTAGGGTTTGTGGCAGTGGCTATGTCAACTGAACTCGGTGGTGCCGGATAGATCAAATCAGTGGGGCCGAGTTTGACTTTTGGTTTTGGATAAATGTGGATGTGAGAAAGTAGTTGAGGGTTTTCGGAGCATATCACTAAGCACTTTGAGCAAGAAACTCATTAAGCAACACCTCACCCCCTGTTAATAGTATTGGCTTTTCCTATGGACTCAATGTGATCTTGGATCACTTAAAATAAAAAATGTAGAGTCCTGAGCTTTGAGCTTGAGCCAATCCTTTATCCTTAGCATTTTGAGGGATCAACTTTCTAATCCATGCCATGCCAGTCATTGAGCTTTTCCTGAAATATTTATCTTCAAGTAGCATTAGCTCAATGAGCTATATGTTTCTAGGAATTACCAAAGCCACCCGGGGATAGTTGCACTTTCACTAAGTATGATGTTAACCATAGAATTGCATCTCCATATCATCCTTAGTCTAGTGGTCAAGTAGAATTAAGTAACAGAGAAATGAAATTGTTCTTGCAAAAGACTGTTAAAAGATCTAGGAAGAATTGGTCTAAGAAATTTGATGATGCATTATGGGCTTACAGAACTGCTTATAAAAATCCTATGGGTATGTCTCCATATAAAATGGTTTATGGGAAAGCATGTCACTTACCTCTTGAACTAGAACATAGAGCTTATTGGGAATTAAAGAGCTCAACTATGATTTCAAACTTGCCAGTGAAAAGAGGTTATTTGACATTAGCTCGCTTGATGAATGGATAACCCAGGCCTATGAAAATGCCAAATTGTTTAAAGAACAGGTTAAAAGATGGCATGATAAAAGAATACAAAAGCATGAATTTAATGTAGATGACCATGTCTTGCTATACAACTCTCCGTTAAGATTTTTTGCAGGAAAACTTCTCTCTGAGTGGGAAGGTCCTTACATCATCGAGGAAGTTTACCGCTCCGATGCCATCAAGATCAACAATGCCGAAGGCAATAACCCGAAGGTGGTGAATGGGCAAACAATCAAACATTATATCTCAGTTATGCCCATAAATGTTGAAACTAATATTATTCATACCATAACACCAGAGGAGTACATAAGGGAAACTTTCCATAACGCTCCAGAACCCTTGATAACCCACAAGTATATGGGATCACAACAGTTTTTGAGGGTAGAGTATTCAACCCAAATTTGTAGATTCGACACAAGGGGATCCAAAGAATATTTGCAAGTATTAGCAGCTGAGTTGTCAATTCAACCACAGCTGGAGATTAATTATCTGCAGCAAAGTGATCAGTAGCACAGTAATATGATAGTTTTGATAGTAGTAGCAACAATAATAGTAACGGTAACAGTGATAGCAATAGCTTTGTAGCAGTGCCAATAGTAACAACAGCAGTAGTAACTTAGCAAGATCAATATGTTGGAAAATCGTAGGCATGGGATCGGTGAATTCGGATGATATTCATCATATAACAATCATAACCTAGGGCGATACAACACTAGCTCCAGTTCATAAATATAATGTAGGCATGTATTCCGTAAATAGTCATACGTGCTTATGGAAAGAACTTGCGTGACATCTTTTGTCCTACCCTCCCATGGCAGTGGGGTCCTATTGGAAACTAAGGGATTTTAAGGCCTCCTTTTAATAGAGAACCAGAACAAAGCATTAACACACGGTGAATACATGAACTCCGCAAACTACGGTCATCACCGGGAAGTTCTCGACTATTGTCACTCCGGGGTTGCTGGATCATAACACGTAGTAGGTGATATAACTTGCAATATTGAATCTAGAACATAAATATAATGTTGATAACATAAAAGGTTCAGATCTGAAATCATGGCACCCGGGCCCAAAGTGACAAGCATTAAGCATGGCAAAGTCATAGCAACATCAATCTCAGAACATAATGGATACTAGGGATCAAGCCCTAACAAATCTAACTCGATTACATGACTAATCTCATCCAACTCCTCACCGACCAGCGAGCCTACGAAGGAATTACTCACTCCCGGTGGGGAGCATCATGGAATTGACGATGGAGAAGGGTTGGTGATGACGAAAATCGAAGATCCCCCTCTCCGGAGCCCCAAACGGACTCCAGATCTGGCCTCCCGATGAAGAACAGGAGGCGGCGGTGGCTCTGTCTTGTGAAATGCGATAATTATTTCTCCCTGATTTTCTTTCTGGAAAAATGTGATTTTATAGCGTTGGTTTTAGGGTTGGGGAGGGCACCAGGTGGGGACAACCCACCTGGGCGCGCCTGGATGGGGTGGTGCGCCTTGGTGGGTTGTGCCCACCCAGGTGCCCACTTCCGGTGGTTCTTGGCTCCAAAAATTCTCTTTTATTGAATAAAAAATCCTAGCAAAGTTTCGGTCTAATCCGAGAACTTTTCTTTCTGCACTAAAACAACACCATGGTAGTTCTGTTGAAAATAGCGTCAGTCCGGGTTAGTTTAATTCAAATCATGCAAATTAGAGTCCAAAACAAGAGGAAAAGCATTAGGAAAAGTAGATACGACGAGACATATCAACCCTAAAAAGGAATAAGTATGTGATACGGTAAGTAAACTGACTACAAAAGTTTCCCAACAACAAATTTTCTCTGTTTTGGAATATTTAAAAAATTAGGAAAATAAGAAGTAGTCTGAATAGCGCATGAGGAGGCGACAAGCCGTGGATGCGCACTCTACCCCCCTGGGCGCGCCTCCCAGGCTTGTGGCCACTGATGCATCTTGAAGCTAGGTCGGTATTTCCCCAAAGAGGAAGGGATGACGCAGCACAGCGACGGTAGGTATTTCCCTCAGTGATGAGTCCAAGGTTATCGAACTAGTCACTTCTGCACGATGCTGCTAATGCGACACTACGATCAAAGACCCTTCGACGAAACTGTGTGCGATGCAATAATCACAAACGGTGGTGTAAAAAAAGTTCAAAAAAGGTGCAAAACATTTGCAATTGAGGATGCATCAAATGTCGGTGTCCTGGGAACGGGGGTCCCCAGACTTGCCTGCCTGCGGCCCGCTGCGTGGCTAAGCCAGCAGACCGTAGGGCCCATCTTCATCAATAAGGCATCCAAGGCCCTTGCGAGGGGCCAAGCCTCGCGAGGAGGATGACACGAGACCTCCTCTGGAGTGGCCTAGTCAGGCAGGTTCACGAGGAGCGGAGATATCAAGGCGAGGCGAACCTCACGAGGCTCTCGTGACGTGAGCCAAGACGATCGATACCAGGAGGGCGCCAGCACGCGCAGCGTCCTTGTTTCCTCTTTGGTGCTAAGGAAACTAGCGCAGGCGAGGAGTACCGAGGCATCAGGAAAAGGTTGCCATTTTGGTGCAACAAGACCAAGACCAGAAGGATGGCAAGACGGAGCTCATCGTGGACCCCAAGACGGCGTCACCACTAGAGCCTTTCGCAGGCGCAGACCACCTTTTGTCAGGATAGCTTGTACTAGCTGTCCCCTTCAAATTAGCCCGCCGTTGTTGGCTCCCTTCCCGCTCAAATATTTGGGAAGAGGACCAGGGCCTCTATAAGTAGGGCTAGCCACCACCATAGAAAGGGGGGGCCAAGGGGACGGCATCTTAGATCACTCTCTCACCCACACAAGTTAGCCACACACAAGAACGCCTCAACCTCAGGAGGCTGTTCTTCCCCTTGTATTGTTCATCATCAGCCCAAGAGGCAATCCACCACCACCACACTAGAGTAGGGTGTTACACCACAACGGTGGCCCAGACCAGTATAAATCCTATGTCTTTCTGTGTTGCGAGTTCGTCGAGTTCGTCCGCGAGATCTTAGCGAGCTAGGGTGTAGATCAGTAGGAGGGAAAGACTTCACGCGCACCCCAGTGTTTGAACCTTAAGGGTTTGCTGGAACCCCACATCCGACATTTCGCGCGCCAGGTAGGGGTGCGCCGCGGCTTCCCTTCCATCGATCTGCGCTCCATCGTCACCGCGCTTCACCCACATGACAGGCGCCCTACCGCCGGCTCCGACGGTCAGCGTCGACAATGGGGCCAGGGGCTCCCAGCTCTGGCCCCCACCCTGCGACGGGTGCAGTGGCCGCCCAAGTTCAGGCTGGAGATGTCGCCGCGCTACGAAGGTGTGGCGGACCCGCCAGCTTTCTTGCTGGCGTACGAGGAGGCCGTCCTCGAGGCCGGGGGCGATGACAAGGTCATGGCCAACTGGCTTCCCATGGCCCTTGCCGGCGAGCCACGCAACTGGCTGCTCAACCTTCCCAGATCCATGGTGGCATCTTGGGAGGAGCTCCGTGACCTCTTCACTGCTCGCTACGCGGTGCCGGCGCACCACGCAGTTGCGGCCCTGCTGGGCGGCTCTCAAGAACCGCTGTCAGACCGCCACGGCAAGTCGTTCCTCCGTCAGATCGGGGCCACCTCCAGGAGTCTGGGGCTCCCCCAGGTTGGGCTGCGACAGAGGCCGACCATACCTTCGGCTCAGAAGATCACCCGACTCCACCGCCGGCTCCAGAGTGCTTCCGATGCTCTGCACGCCCACCATCTGTAACGTGGCCGTCACCAAGATCCTCATCGACTGTGGTGCCAGCTTCGACTTGCTCCCTGTGGAAGCCTTCAGCCTTCTCCATGTGCCACTCGAGCGGCTCAGCCGCAGTAAGCCCTTCTCAGGAGTGGGCGGTGGAGCTGCCCACTCCCTGGGACAGATCCGCCTCCCTGTCACCTTCGGCACACGCGACAACTACCGCACCGAGCTGGTGGACTTCGACGTCGCTCACATCGGCCTCCCGTACAACGCCATCATCGGGTATCCGGCTCTCGCTTAGTTCATGGCAGCGACTCACCCAGCTTACAACCTCATGAAGATGCCAGGGAGCAAGGGCGTCCTCACCATCAAGGGGGACACTAAGGAGGCCATGACGGTGCTCAGGCTCGCCTTCAAGACCATGACAGCAGCACAACCCGCCGACGCAGGTGCCCCTGTGGCCAGGGGGGCCGCGCCCACCAAGAAGAAGCAGTTGTTCACCCAAGACAAGGCGGAAACCAAGCAGGTACCGGTCAATGAGGACGGCCCTTCAGGAGCCACCTTTACCATAGGAGTCGGTCTCGACCGGGAACAAGAAGAAGCTCTGGTGAGGTTCCTGCGCGCGAACAAGGAGATATTCGCGTGGGAGCCAAATCAGCTGGTAGGGGTCCCGAGGGAGGTGATCCATCATCATCTAAGGGTATGCCCCAACGTCTGCCCCGTGAAGCAGCGAGCGAGATGGTAGTCCACTAAGAAGCAGGCCTTCATCGTCCAAGAGACACACAAGCTGGAAGCGGCAGGTGCCATCCGAGAGGTCCGGTACCCAGAATGGCTGGCGAACAATGTCGTGGTGCCGAAAAAAGGCAGGAAGGAACAGATGTGCGTCGACTTCACCAATCTTAACAAAGCCTGCCCTCAAGACCCATTCCCACACCCGCGCATCGACCAGATTGTTGACTCCACCGCCGAGTGTGACCTGCTGTGCTTCCTGGAGGCGTTCTCAGGGTATCATCAAATCAAGATGGCGGTAGAAGATGTGGAGAAGACGGCCTTCCTAACACCATGTGGGGTGTACTGCTACACCTGCATGCCCTTCGGGCTGCGCAACGCGGGCGCGACTTTCAGCGGTTGATGCACATCGCTCTGGGGCGGCAGCTCGGGAGGAACGCAAAGGCTTACGTCGATGACATAGTGGTCAAGTCTCGTGAGGCAAGGACATTGAATCAAGACTTGGAGGAGACCTTCGAGAGCCTGCGCCAAGTGAACTTAAGGCTCAACCCGGAGAAGTGCGTGTTTGGTGTCCCCTCTGGCAAGCTGCTGGGATTCCTTGTATCCCACAGGGGGATCGAGGCCAACCCAGAGAAGGTTAAGGCCATCGAGGACATGAGCCCACCGCAAACCCTCAAAGAGATGCAGAAGCTAGCAGGGCGGGTGACTGCGTTAGGGCGTTTCATCTCCAAACTGGGAGAGCGCGCCTTACCATTCTTCAAGCTCATGAAGGGGAAGGGCCCGTTCGAGTGGAACCCGGAGGCCAACCGGGCCTTCCAAGACCTCAAGAAATACCTTACTAGCCCCCTAGTGATAGTGGCACCGCGGCCCCTCGAGCCTCTGGTACTCTACCTTTCTTCCACCCCGTACTCCGCCAGCGCGACGTTGGTGGCGGTTCGGGAGGAGCGCCAAGCCAAGGGCGCGCCCCGCCAGGCCAAGGCTAAAGTAGCGCGGGGTCACGAAGGTGCAACAAAGGCATCAGCGGTGGAAGGCCAAGCTCAGCAGGGTGGCGTCACAAAAGCTCCTGAGGACACCAGGGTCTCAGGGACCCTTCCACCTTAGGATATGTCCCGATCTCCGTAGGACCCGAGCCTCAACAGCATGCCAGCCCTCGTCGAACACCCGGTGTACTTTGTTAGCACCGTACTACGAGATGCGAGAGCACACTACCCCATGCCCAGAAGCTCCTGCTCGCACTCCTGGGGGCCTCACGCAAGCTGCGACACTACTTCCAGGGCCACCCCATCAAGGTCGTCTCAGCCTACCCACTAGAAAGGATACTTAGGAGCCCTAACTCAGCCGGAAGGGTCGCAGAGTGGAACATCGAGTTGCAAGCATTCCAGTTGGAGTTCAGCAATACTAGGGTCATCAAGGGGGCCGCACTCGCTGACTTTGTGGCAGAATGGACGGATGCCCCGACACTTGAGGAAGGAGAAGACCAGTCCACCTCCCCAGGGAGTGAGGCTCCGGACGGTTGGGTCATGTATTTCGATGGCGCCTTCGCACACCAGGGCGCGGAGGCTAGAGCAGTGCTAATCTCGCACACCCAGGAGAAGCTCTACTACGCTGTGCAACTCTTCTTTCAGCACGGCCGGAAGGTCTCCAACAACATCATAGAGTATGAAGGCCTCATAGCTGGCTTGAAGGCTGCAACGGCCCTAGGGGTGAAGCGCCTCACTGTCAGAGGCGACTCACAACTCCTCGTCAACTTCTCCAACAAGGTGTACGAGCCAAAGGACGAGCACATGGAGGCCTACCTCGCGGAGGTGCGCAAGATGGAGAAAAAGTTCTTTTGCTTGGAGCTGCAGCACGTACCCCAGGGCACCAACAAGGAAGCTGACGACATCGCCCGAAGAGCATCCAACCGGCAACCGCAGGAGCCGGGCGTCTTTGAGGAGCGGCTCTTCAAGCCATCAGCCGCGCCACCTCTTTCAAGCACGACCCAGCCTCAGAAGGAGCTCCCCCAGCCTCCGGCCACGGGAGCCCCGACCTGTGGACCGACCTCCGGGGCTCGGCTGCTCTTGGCGCTCGAGCCTTAGGAGGAATGCTAGACCAAGGAATTTAAGGAGTACTTAATGCATGGGATATTTCCGGAAAAGGAAGAGGAGGTGGAGGGTGTGGCCCGGCAAGCCACGACATACTATATCCAAGACGGCAAGTTATATAGGAAACGACCGAACGATGTCACACTGCGCTGCATATCCAGCGACCAAGGAAGGGAGTTGCTGATTGACATACACGGCGGGGACTGTGGACACCACTCGTCATCACGGACCCTCGTTGGCAAGGTGTTCTGCAGTTGATTCTACTGGCCTACATCACTCAACGACGCAGCCGAGCTGGTGAAGTCTTGCGAAGCCTGCCAATTCCACGCCAAGCAAATCCATCAACCAGCTCAGGGCCTTCAAACTATCCTGCTCACATGGCCGTTCGCGGTCTGGGGGCTGGATATCCTAGGCCCGTTCCCTCAGGCGCCAGGGGGCTATCATTACCTCTATGTCGCCATCAACAAGTTCACCAACTGGGCGGAAGTGGAAGCCGTCTGTACCATCCCAGCCGGTTCTGCTGTCAAGTTCATCAAGGGCCTCGTGAGCCTCTTCGGGGTCCCCAACTGCATCATCACAGATAATGGTTCGCAGTTTACTAGCAACCTCTTCAAAACATACTATGCTAACCTTGGAACGCAGATCTGCTATGCTTCGGTGGCCCACCCCAGGAGCAATGGTCAGGCCAAATGTGCCAACGCGGAGGTCCTGAGGGGCCTCAAGTCCAGGACCTTCAAGAAGAAGCTGGAGGCCTGCGGCAGGGGCTGGCACGACGAGCTCTAGTCTGTACTGTGGTCCATCCGGACCACCGCCACCAAGCCAACGGGAGAGACTCCATTCTTCCTCGTCTACGAAGCTGAAGCGGTCCTCCCTCACGAGGTCAGGCATCGCTCTGCATGGGTCCTGGCGTTCAAAGAAACGCAGCAGGACATCACGCGGGGACGGACCTCGTGTTAGTGGAGGAACATCGCCGCGGAGCTGCGCTGCGGGCGGTGAGGTACCAGGAAGGAATGCGGCGATACCACTGCCGCAACATCTGCTCCAGGACACTTGAGACGGGAGACCTAGTCTTGAGGCGGGTCCTCTCTAGGGAGGGCTGCATAAGCTTTCACCAATGTGGGAGGGCCCAAGGTCGTCCACATCTCCAGGCCTGGCGTCGTGCGCCTGGAGACACAAGACGGAGTACCAGTCCAAAACACCTGGAACATCCAGCACCTCCGGAGGTTTTACCCCTAAAGCAAGGCCCAGAGCCTGAGAAGGAAGGCCCAGAGCCTGTGAAGCAAGGCCCAGAGCCTGAGAAGAAAGGCCCAGAGCCTGTGAAGAAGGCCCGGTGCCTGTGAAGAATCGCCACCCGTGACACTCTCATGTAATAATGAGTTGGGGCTGTACACACCCCAGATTCTCAGGGGTGCCGGCCTCAGGCCCTGGGGCTTCCTCCCACGCCTAGTGGACAGCAGTTAACTCTGCGCTGGTGAGAAGACTCGAAGACTAGATTAGGTGCCGGACGCGGCTCTTCATTTGCTTTCCGTATTTGGCTCCCTTTTCCTTAATCGAAATTTTCTTTTGGCATTCCTTGCTGAGTTGACCCTCTCGCTTCTCGCTGCGTTTTCTGGCTCAGGTTAGCTCGTGTTCTCTCTCTCGCATGCCTCATGAGGGGGTTTGGCAGGTGCCCTCGCAAGTATTTTCTCCCTTCTCTGCCTTCTCGCGAGCCACCCTCATTCGAGCCTAAAAGCTGGCGTGCCTCTCCTAGTCCATGCCCCTCGAGTACCGCGATACAAGGCGCCAGGACAGGACCAGGGTGAACGGCAAATCTTTTAACACACTTCCAAACGAGCTTTCGCAGTTCCCCAATAGATGCAGGCCACCAAGGCAAGATGTGCACGAGGAAATGAACACCTCGTGAGGAAGAGGGCGTCCCAGATATACCAGGTTAAGTCATCTTTGCACGAAATAACGACACAACACGCACGGTGCCACAATCGAGGAACCACAATTTAATACATGCCCCTTGAGCCCAAACTAGTTACATTCTTGATGCAGGAAAAAGAGTAAAACAAAAGCAGCGTCACAGCAATCTACGGAGGCAGGCCCCTAGCGGCACCCCGAACCTAGCCGGATCCTTCTTCGCGCTTCACGGATGCGCGGCGATGGGATGACCCACTGCCGCCTCCAAAGCGGGAGCGGCTGCACGGCGACTGGTCGTGGCCACTGCTGCTAGAGCTGTCACTGGAGGAAGAGCCGCCGTAGCGGGACAAGATGCAGCCGCCCCCGAGGGCAGGCTCGCCCACATCCTCGTCGCGACCGTCCCCGAGACCGAGCACCTCCTCACCATCATTCGCCTCGGGGCAGCACCCGGCGCAGTGACCATCCTCCCCAAACACCCTCATGTAGAGGGTTGATTCATCGTCGTACTTGAAGTGGAGGGCGCACCGCCAACCCAAGCCGTGCACGCGGGCGAACGTCTGCCAACCGCGGGCCAGGGCCATGTTTCCCGCGATGGAAGTCGCGACTGCAACCCAAGAGGCCTTGCTGCAGCAACCGTCCGCTTGCAGCCAGAGTCCGCCTGGATCGGAGGCCGGCAGCTCATTGGCGAAGAAGCGCGGAAGTTGGAGCCAGTTGCCGGCCAGGTTCTCTGACCAGACGACAAACTCCGGCGACACTTCCACCGTGTGGAAGCATGGACGGGGGGTCGCGCCACCAAAGCACGCCTTCCCTCGTCAGTTGGATCACCGTGGCCGGGACAACCCACTCCACATGCCGTGGCGCCACTCCGGCAGTGGGCCGCGACAGGGGACGCAGTGTGCTTGCACGGACGACCACGTCCGCGCTTGGGTGCTGGTGAGCTGGGTCCCTCGCGAGGGGCCTTTCCCTTCTCGGCGGCGGAGAACTTCCTTCGTGGCGCCATTGGTGGCACAACGAGCAACGAAGCGAGGAAGAAGAAGCTAGGAGTGGAGCGACCAAGAAGAAGCAGCAAGCGAGGAAGAGATGGGCAACGGGGGCTCCGCCCCCCTTCCCATTTATAGCAAAAGAAGGCCAACCGGCACATCCCATGACCGCAGGTAATGATGGTTTCCCTTGCATGTCCCAGGGACTCATCAAGTCGTGAAGTCGCCGAGGCAGCATGGGGAAGCGGAGATGTCCACGACCAACCAACCGCCACGCGTCAACCAAGGCCGCAGGCTTTGGGGGCCCGCGGTGCTCCGTGCTTGGCCCTTGGCTTCGTCGCGAAGCCAAGCCCGAGCGCACCTTGGGCCCGGGGGCTACTGTCGGCGTCCTGGGAACGGGGGTCCCCAGACTTGCCTGCCTGCGGCCCGCTGCGTGGCTAAGCCAGCAGACCGTATGACCCATCTTCACCAATAAGGCATCCAAGACCCTCGCGAGGGGCCAAGCCTCGCGAGGAGGACAACACGAGACCTCCTCTGGAGCGGCCTAGTCAGGAAGGCTCACGAGGAGCGGAGATATCAAGGCGAGGCGAACCTCACAAGGCTCTCGTGACGTGAGCGATGATGATCGACACCAGGCGGGCGCCAGCACACGCAGCGTCCTTGTTTCCTATTTGGTGCTAAGGAAACTAGCGCAGGCGAGGAGTACCGAGGCATCAGGCAAAGCTTACCATTTTGGTGCAACAAGACCAGGACCAGAAGGACGGCAAGACGGAGGTCATCGTGGAGCCCAAGACGGTGTCACCACCATAGCCTTTCGTAGGCACAGACCACCTTTTGTCAGGATAGCCTGTACTAGCTATCCCCCTTCAAATTATCCCGCCGTTGTTGGCTCCCTTCTCGCTCAAATATTTGGGAAGAGGACCAGGGCCTCTATAAGTAGGGCTAGCCACCACCATAGAAAGGGGGGCCAAGGGGACGGCATCTTAGATCACTCTCTCACCCACACAAGTTAGCCACACACAAGAACACCTCAACCTCAGGAGGCTGTTCTTCCCCTTGTATTGTTCATCATCAGCCCAAGAGGCAATCCACCACCACCACACTGGAGTAGGGTGTTACACCACAACGGTGGCCCGAACCAGTATAAATCCTGTGTCTTTCTGTGTTGCAAGTTCGTCGAGTTGGTCCGCGGGATCTTAAGGAGCTAGGGCGTAGATCGGTAGGAGGGAAAGACTTTGCGCGCACCCCAGTGTTCGAACCTTAAGGGTTTGCCGGAACCCCACATCCGACATCAAATACGGTTCAGATTTTAGTTGCGTGTGCGACTCGGGGATATGGTTCAATTCAATTAACCATTTTTGATGAGGAGGAACAAAATAAATGGGCAGCCAGATGAAGGTGTGTGCGATGTACAACATACGGTTCACTCAGATGAACTGTTTGTTATTAGACAACACAAAAGAAACGGTCAGCCAGATCAAGGTGTGTGCGATATACGACACGCGGTTCGCTCAGAAGAACTGTTTGCGTTAAGACAAGAGAACAGAAACGGTTCAATATAACAAATACCATAAATATTGCAAGGTTCAAATTCAAAGATTACAACACCCAAATTCAAACATTGCAAGCTGCGTCATTTCTGAAAAGGGATCAGCTGCTGACAAGACGTGTATGGGTTTGACACAATGACTCCCAATTGCTTTGCCAGATGCTCTTCCAATACGAAGTTTGGAATTTTTGGAGGCTCTTCCATTCCGCAGTACCCGCCAGCTCTGATAATCATACCATTCATCTTTCCTATTTAAATGTGTGTTCAACCTCAGTACCCTCAGCACCTTTGCTCTGGCAAGAAAGAACCTGGCGAGTGTAATCTCCGGTAAGGTCCCTCGGTAGGAGTTCAAAGTAATATTTGAGAGATGTAGATCCAGGCATTCGATGTGATTGTCGTTATAAACATTATCCACCTCCGGGCCTATTATTATCTGCAAAAGAAGAGAACGTGTTAGTGCCTACATGCAGTTTTGAACACTGCTACATGCCCATTTGGTTTGCAGGATTCGTAAAATGCACCAACATGACATCTTCAATCTGGCATGATTAACTTGGGCATTTGATTATGATCTAGAAACATGTAGCCTTCTTCACAAGAGGTTGGATTGGATGAAAAATTCCCTAAGAAAACTAGTACAGATGAATCCAAAGGAGAAATGCTTATGGACGATTGTAACCATATGATTGAAGCAACCAACATGGGGTGGGGGTGTATGTCTTAAAATCGTCCAAAATTCCTTCAGAAATCATAGTACATTGTCATTGTAAACTTGGGAAAATGTGCAAAAAATTGAACTCCCCATGGTTAACATTTAATAGGAAAGGAACATCACCTCGATATACAGCTTCTTCAGGCATGGAAAGCATCTCAGGCAACTGAGAACTTGGTCTAGGTTGGGGCCGACAGATACTAGTGCCAAGACCTTCACTGTGCCTAGAGTCTGGGTGAAGCTTCGCTGGATGACAGACGAACATACATCTTCAAAACTAGAAACAACATTGATATCAAGAAGGAGAGGTATGAGGCGACTATTGTACCTAAAAGTTGTAGTATTCGACAGACGAGTAGCCCACCACTTCCAATTTTGGTGCATAAATGACATTGATTCTTGTTGGACCTTGTTGATCAACTACAAGTAATATCTCAAGTGAAGGTGTGTCCTGGATGACCATATTGTGGTCCACCTTTTGTGATCTCTCGTTGCAGCACCAGCAACACACATAAATAGTCTAGAGAGTCCTAGAGGTGATGTGCAAGGTACTCGACCAATTCATCGCCTGAAGACGAAGGAACTCGTGTGCAGTACAGCCGCACAGCGGGCACTCCATGTCATCCTTTGGGATGCAGACGGCGACGAGCTCGAGGTACTTCAGTCGTGGTAGAAAAAGAGCGGGCCCGTCATTAAGGGGGGATGGCTGTTGGTGTCAAAACTGGCGGATCTCCGGTAGTGGGTCCCGAACTGTGCATCTAAGGTCAATGGTAACAGGAGACTGGGGACACAATGTTTACCTAGGTTCAGACCCTCTCTATGGAGGTAATACCCTACTTCCTGCTTGATTGATCTTGATGAATATGAGTGTTACAAGAGTTGATCTACCACGAGATCGTAATGGCTAAACCCTAAAAGTCTAGCCTGTCTGACTATGATTATCTGAATCTGTCTACGGACCTAGCCCTCCAGTTTATATAGACACATGAGGGATCTAGGGTTACATAAGGTCAGTTACAAAGAAAGGAATGTTCATATTCGGACGCCAAGCTTGCCTTCCACGCCAAGGAGAGTCCCATCCGGACACAGGTAGAGTCTTCGGTCTTCGTATCTTCACGGCCCATTAGTTTGGCCCATATCCAATAGGTCGGACGCCCGAGGACCCCTTAGTACAGGACTCCCTCAATGGCAGTTCATGAACTTGGCAAGGCGCAGCATGCGCGCGAAGCGGAGCACGGACGTTGGCACCAAGCGCATATGCCCATCATTATAACTGAGCTTCTCGAGCTGATCTATGGCGGTGGATCAGAACCACTTGTCAAGCTTGGCTCGATCCTTGCCATTGGAACGGAACTTGCCCGTGATAAGGCCTTTGATTGGGCCATGGTGACTGCCAGGGATCTGGGAGAACGCATCCAAGATTTGGCGATAGCCATGGCAGAGATTGTGGGCGTCGAGGAGGTCGACAGGGGTGAGGAGCCATAGGGGCGCCACCTCCAGGAAAGGGCGGCTGTCCTCGCCCGATATTTGATTGGGAGGAGGGATATGATGACTATCAACATATTATCGAGGAGGTTGTTGATGAAGTCTAGGCCTGCTGGAGTCGCTTGCGGTTTTTTCTCGACACACCTCTGCTTGTTGGCAGCCTCGTTCTCCACCTCGTTGGTGGTGACAGAAATCTCTATCTCCGTATTCACGCCGTGCTCCAGTGCGTCAGCAGCCCCGGCGTCACCACTCCCTTCGATGGGGCATTTCGGCGGCATCCTCGTACACTACGACTTTGAGGACTCAGAGCGGCGTCGAGGATGCAGGCGGAGAGAGAGGAATTGTGTGTGTGGCGAGGATGGGGGGTGTGGCCGCTTGGCGGCGCCATTAATATAGACCAGTGGGAGAGAGGCGGGCGGCGGCCCAAGGCTGTCTCGCTTCCTGGTGAGAACGACTGCTTAATCTCTAGTATGAATGAAATCTATGCTTAATTACTGAATTTTAGTTGCAAAAAATAGATAGTGCTATTGATTTTTAGCTGCATATTTTG
Organism: Triticum aestivum; assembly: GCF_018294505.1. Classification (NCBI taxonomy): domain Eukaryota; kingdom Viridiplantae; phylum Streptophyta; class Magnoliopsida; order Poales; family Poaceae; genus Triticum; species Triticum aestivum. The sequence continues at coordinate 234,128,857 of NC_057800.1, forward strand.
ACAAATAGCAGTGTCTCTTGGCTTAGCGCCAAAGTTTGGCTTTAATTTGCATATTGTAATCTGAACTATTTGCGTTGAAGAGATGCACAAATCCTGCGTTGAACAGCTTGTACGCTTCCCGGTGAGCCTGCGCACCGGACTGCGCACACACGCCTCCCGTTTAGTCAAGCATCTATCCACAAAGCACCTCCCACAACCATTAAAACCTAGAGACGTGGCGTCACGTGAATGGTTAACAGAACGCACACGGTTTGAATTATACAAACGTTTGAGATATTAAAGTGGCAGCTATTTTTTTGAAATGCCTTTGTTGGCTGTCATTATTCGAGTGCACCTTCTCTCAAAATGGACACGGAAAATACCACATCATCTGCAGTGCCCTTCCATGATAGCATGCCAAGTTTCATGAATTTTAGAAGAGTTCTAGATTTACTAGAATTAAAAACAAAGTATCTCAACACTTTGCCGGCAATCAACGGTGCCCTGGTGTTTGAAATTCATTCCCATTTCTTGCAACCTAAGCATGCACCCAAGGACCCAGATTTGATTTTTCAACCAATTTATATGCACTGGAGCATGTGCATGTAGTTCAAATTTGAATTATGCACATAAATGCATTGAAAACTCAGTTAATGCACAAAAATGTCCAAACGAACCCTGAAAAATCACAAAAATTGACACAACACTCCTGTTGTTCTATGTTAACACGAGAAAAAATATGAAGGCAATAAGAGGCAATGGATAACGTTTCGTCCCCAAAGGTGGGACGTTCCCAATCGAAACCATCATGCTTGCTGTGAGAAGCTCTGGTTTGTGAGAAGCATATACCCAAACCTGCCCCAGATGGGACAATTTTTTTTACCACGGCATGTTGATGCCGCTGCACGATAGCATGCCAAGTTTCCTTAATTTTAGACGAGTTTTGGATTTACCAGAATTAAAAAACCAGGCATCTCAACATTTTGCCGGCAATCAATGGTGCCCTGGTGTTTGAAATTCATTCCCATTTCTTGCATGGGACCTAAGCATGCACCCAAGGACACATATTTGATTTTTCAACCAATTTATATGCACTGGAGCATGTGCGTTTAGTTCAAATTTGAATTATGCACATAAATGCATTAAAAACTCAGTTAATGCATAAAAATGTCCAAACGAACCTCGAAAAATCACAAAAATTGACACAACACTCATGTTGTTCTATGTTGACACGAGAAAAAATTTGAAAGCAATAAGAGGCAATGGATATCGTTTCTTCCCCAAAGGTGGGACGTTCCCTATTGAAACCATGATGCTTGTTGTGAGAACCTCTCGTTTGTGAGAAGCTTATACCCAAACCTGCCCCAAATGGGACAAATTTTTTACCACATCATCTTGATGCCGCTCCATGATACCATGCCAAGTTTCATGAATTTCAGACGAGTTTTAGATTTACTAGAATTTAAATACCAGGTATCTCAACATTTTGGCGTCCATCAACGGTGCCCTGGTGTTTGACATTCATTCTCATTTCTTGCATGGGACTTAAGCATGCACCCAAGGACAAAGATTTGATTTTTCAACCAATTTAGATGCACTAGAGCATGTGCATGTAGTTCAAATTCGACTTATGCACATAAATGCATTGAAAACTCACTTAATGCATAAAAATGTCCAAACGAACCCCGAAAAATCACAAAATATAACACAACACTCTTGTTGTTCTATGTTGACACGAGATTTTTTTGAAAGAAATAAGAGGCAATGGATATCGTTTCGTCCCTAAAAGTGGGGCGTTCCCTACTGAAACCATCATGCTTGTTGTGAGAAGCTCTGGTTTGTGAGAAGCACATACCCAAACCTACCCCAAATGGGACAAAAAAATTTACCATGGCATGTTGATGTCGCTCCATGATAGCATGCCAAATTTCATGAATTTCAGACGTGTTTTGGATTTACTAGAATTTAAAAATAAGGTATCTTAATGTTTGCGGCCGAGTGACGGTGGCAGGGTGTTTGACATTCATTCCCATTTATTTTATGGGACCTAAGCATGCACCCAAGGACAAAGATTTGATTTTCAACCAATTTACATGCACTGGAGCATGTCCATGTAGTTCAAATTTGAATTATGCACATAAATGCATTGAAAACTCACTTAATGCATAAAAATGTCCAAACGAACCCCGCAAAATCACAAAAAATAACACAACACTCCTGTTGTTCTATGTTGACACGAGAATTTTTTTTGAAAGCAATAAGAGGCAATGGATATTGTTTCGTCCCCAAAGGTGGGGCGTTCCCTACCGAAACCATCATGCTTGTTCTGAGAAGCTCTCGTTTGTGAGAAGCATATACCCAAACCTGCCCCAAATGGGACAAAAATTTTACCATGGCATGTTGATGCCGCTCCATGATAGCATGCCAAGTTTCATGAATTTCAAACGAGTTTTGGATTGACTAGAATTTAAAACAAGGTATCACTAGTACAGTGAGCTGCTAAACAAACGGTTTTTAACCCATTTCCGCGATGACATTTGGAACCGTTGCCAAGTGAGTGTGGGCAATAGAGGGGTCCTTCCCACACGACACAGAAACCGTCGGGGATTTGCCCTCCTGGCACACACGTTCGGCAAAATGAGGTCGTGTGTGACCGGCGAGTGCTCAAATACAGAAATACGCACAATAGAGCTAACACAATACAATTATACGGCGAAATTGTTTCCGGTCGCAAGTACATCCCACACAGTCAGTCCCCGCTAAACGTTTCCATTCGTATGTACATCCCACACAGTCGCTCCAAGGAAAATGTTTCCGTTCACAGGTACATCACACACAATTTTCCCGTTAAATCGCTTGCGTTATTGAATATATCGCACACGGTCCATGGAACAAACTGTGTGGCAAAGGCTGTCCATCACACACAGTTTTCATGTGGTAAACATTTGCGCAAGGTGGCCTAACGCAAACAGTTTTCAAGAGAAAGTCGTGTGTGATTATTCATTGATCCAACGCGTTTTATTGCTAGAAACAGTGTGTGTTGCCTAAGGTCATCGTCCATGGTATTTTTTCAATGACCATTTGCAATAGCAAAACCCAATTAGCAGGCTAATTATCCGATTATTCATAATCCATTTATTAATCTAATTGACAATTCATATTAAGCACACAATATATTTCATTTTCATAATTGAAATACATTAGAGTACAACATCATATAGGTTCAGCACTAAGCAACCCCATTACACAACTGCACCAGCAGCAAGTTTCACATGCAACAGCTATAACCTTTCAAAATTAGCATCATAGACAATACATAGACAGATGTATCTCATCTGGAAAACTGCTGAAGCAGAAGGAGAATATTGAGCCTTCATTGATGTTGAAGGTCTTTGTAACTTTAGGCCAATAGTGCCTGTGGATGATTGACCGCCCATCCTTCATCCTCTTCAGGAACACTTCAATATTGAACCGTGGGTGTTGTATGAATACCTTCCTCGCCTCCTGACCATACAGGTGGTTTGAGAGGTAATCATCAGTGAACTGCTTTGGAAAGGCCTGAAAACAAGTATGTGCATAAATATCTTCTCTATATTGGAAATGGGGCAAAGGAATAAAAAAGGCAAGGTATAATAGTTAGTACCATCCTGTAGTGAACTGATGTCTTCTTCATTGTGCAGACAAAGATCTTGCTGTTTTTTGTCGCTAATTTCTTTGTCCTAACAATCTTTTTGAGTTCATTGACTTGACTAATATTCATGGACAACTCATTTCCCCATATGCAAAAAGGGTCGAACAATGGGTCAAAACCTCTAACAGCATGACCTACATGTGCAAGACCAAATTGTTAAAAACCAAAGTCTTAGAATGGTTCCTGCAATTGCAGAATAATGTGCTATTAGACAACGGACCATGCATGTGCTAACCTTGATTGTAAACCTCAGTGCTTCCCATTGTTTCCCTGTAACACATATAAGGTAGTTAGTCATCAGGTTAAGTAAGGGTTCGCATGCTATTAGTAAAATATGTTGATGAAAAATAATTACATTGCAAATTCATCAGATTAATTGAAGCCACACGGAAAACCCATTTATCCAAACCAAGCATGATTAAGAACTAGGAAATATAGCACTTGTATATGCTTCTCATGTATTAAGTGTAGCCAAATTCGATTTATTCCTCACATGCACATCAATACAAAATTCTACCCATGACAATTAGACATCGCATTGCAGAATTGAACCAAGCAATTAACTAAACACCACAACAAATGAACCAAATATTAACTAAGCACCACATTGCACAATATAACATACTCCCAATAGAAGATCAGATAGTTAACCAAACAGTTAACTACAGCCAATTGTAGCAATTGTATTTGTTTCTCATGTATTTACTACAGTCAAATTCAATTTATACCTCACATGGTATACAATAACAGAATGTACCCACAATTTTGTAAAGATAAATTTGATTTATTTCTCACATGGAAGACAATACAAAATAGCAACCTCATCCGCGAGTGCGGCCGCGATTTGCTTCTCCGCTGCCAAATGCTCCTTGAGGTCCTGGCTATACTGCATGCACCATGGCTTAGGCCGGCGCTTATTTGGTGGAGGCGTCGGTGATTTGGGTGGAAGGTGTCGCGCTCACGCCGACGGTAGGGGCATGTGGGATGTGGAAGGAGGAGGAGGATTGGGGTCAGGTGTGGATTACTTCCCTGGATAGGTGAGGCCAATGAGCGTGAAGGAGGGTCGCCGCGAGGAAGCGGCAGCGCTGCAAGCAAGGAGTGAAGGTTTCAACTTCGAAAGGAAGGCGAAAAGAGGGGAAATATGGCTTTTGCTAAGGGGGAGGGGCGGGGAGGTAGATATTTCTGCAGAAGCCAAAAATTTGGAATCGCTTCAGCCAAAAAACTTGCGCGCAAAGTGTCATCAGACACGGTCCAAAGATATTTTGTGCTGCATCTCACACGGTCGGTTATAATAAACTGTGTGGGATCTACTTGATTTTCAATTACATAATGGGGTCACAGCGGCCATGGACGGTGTTTGAATTGCTAGACCTTTTATCTGCAGTGATCATAAAAGCATTGGAATTATTCAGGGTTCGTTTGGACATTTTTATGCATTACGTCAGTTTTCAATGCATTTATGTGCATAATTCAAATTTGAACTACATGCACGTGCTCCATTGCATATAAATTCTTTGAAAAATCGAATCTTTTTCCTTGGGTGCATGCTTAGGTCCCATGCAAGAAATGGGAATGAATTTCAAACACGATGGCACCGTTGATTGATGGTAAAACATTGAGATGCCTGGTTTTTAAATTCTAGTAGATCCAAAACTCGTCTGAAATTTATGAAACTTGGCATGCTATCATGGAGCGGCATCAACATGTAGTTGTAATTTTTTTGTCCCATTTGGGGCAGGTTTGGGTATATGCTTCTCACAAACCGGAGCTTCTCACAACAAGCATGATGATTTTCGGTAGGGAACGTCCCACCTTTGCGGACGAAACGATATCCATTGCTTCTTATTGCTTTCAATTTTTTTCTCGTGTCAACATAGAACAATAGGAGTGTTGTGTGAATTTTTGTGATCTTTCGGGCTTCGTTTGGACATTTTTATCCACTAAGTGAGTTTTCAATGCATTTATGTGCATAATTCAAATTTGTACTACATGCACATGCTCCAGTGCATATAAATTGGCTGAAGAATCAAATCTGTGTCCTTGGGTGCATGCTTAGGTCCCTTGCAAAAATGGGAATGAATTTCAAACACCAGGGCACCGTTGATTACCGGCAAAACATTGAGATGCCTGGTTTTTAAATTCTAGTAAATCCAAAACTCGTCTGAAATTCATGAAACTTGGCATGCTATCATGGAGCGGCATCAACATGCCGTGGTAAAATTTTTGTCCCATTTGGGGCAGGTTTGGGTATATGCTTCTCACAAACCAGAGCTTCTCACAACAAGCATGATGGTTTTTGGTAGGGAACGTCCCACCTTTGGGGACAAAACGATATCCATTGCCTCTTATTGCTTTGAAATTTTTTTCTCGTGACAACATAGAACAACAGGAGTGTTGTGTGAATTTTTGTGATTTTTGGGGGTTCGTTTGGACATTTTTATGCATTAACTGAGTTTTCAATGCATTTATGTGCATAATTCAAATTGGAACTACATGCACATGCTCCAGCGCATATAAAGTGGTTGAAAAACGAAATATGTGTCCTTGGGTGCATGCTTAGGTCCCTTGCAAAAATGGGAATGAATTTCAAACACCAGGGCACTGTTGATTGCCGGCAAAACATTGAGATGCCTGGTTTTTAAATTCTAGTAAATCCAAAACTCGTCTGAAATTCATGAAACTTGGCATGCTATCATGGAGCGGCATCAACATGCTATGGTACAAATTTTATCCCATTTGGGGCAGGTTTGGGTATATGGTTCTCACAAACCAAAGCTTCTCACAACAAAGCATGATGGTTTTCAGTAGGGAACGTCCCACCTTTGGGGACGACACGATATCCATTGCCTCTTATTGCTTTCAAATTCTTTTCTCGTGTCAACATAGAACAACGGGAGTGTTGTGTGAATTATTGTGCTTTCTCGGGGTTCGTTTGGACATTTTATGCATTAATTGAGTTTTCAATGCATTTATGTGCATAATTCAAATTTGAACTACATGCACATGCTCCAGTGTATATAAAGTGGTTGAAAAATCGAATCTGTGTCCTTGGGTGCATGCTTAGGTCCCATGCAAGAAACGGGAATGAATTTCCAACACTAGGGCGCTGTTGATTGCCGGCAAAACATTGAGATGCCTGGTTTTTAAATTCTAGTAAATCCAAAACTCGTCTGAAATTCATGAAACTTGGCATGCTATCATGGAGCGGCATCAACATGCCATGGTACAAATTTTGTCCCATTTGGGGCAGGGTTGGGTATATGCTTCTCACAAACCGGAGCTTCTCACAACAATCATGATGGTTTTTGGTAGGGAACGCCCCACCTTTGGGGATGAAATGATATCCATTGCCTCTTATTGCTTTCAATTTTTTTTCTCATGTCAACATAGAACAACATGACTGTTGTGTGAATTTTTGTGAATTTCGGGGTTCGTTTGGACATTTTTTGCATTAACTGAGTTTTCAATTCATTTATGTGCATAATTCAAATTTGAACTACATGAACATGCTCCAGCACATATAAATTGGTTGAAAAGTCAAATATGTGTCCTTGGGTGCATGCTTAGGTCCCATGCAAGAAATGGGAATGAATTTCAAACACCAGGGCACCATTGATTGCCGGCAAAACATTGAGATGCCTGGTTTTTAAATTCACGTGACGCCACATGTCTTGGTTTTAATGGCTGTAGGAGGTTCCGTGTGGATAGCTGCTTGACGTTGACTGAACAGGAGGCGTGCGAGCGTCGTCCGGTGTGTAGGCTGGCCGAGAGGCGTGCAAGCTGTCCTCGAGTGCGCAGGCTCACCGGGAAGCATGTGAGCTGTACGCTGCGCAGGCTCACTGGGAAGCGAGCCCTTTGACTTCCATGGCCGTCCGCCTTGCTTGCATCCTCTCCATTAATGGTGCCCAAGCCACAGTTTAATTCACTTTTTAAATATAAAACACTCATCGGAAATGTTTTAGTTAGAACACCCGTATGCAAACTGATAGCTTCTCAAGGAAGCCAAGAGAAAATGTGTCGAGCGGGATTTCTGCAGCTCTTGATCGCAAATGATTTAGATAGAACACCCGTATGCAAAGTGAGAGCAACGCATGATTTGTTCATCCCTTCAACGCAAATGGTTGTTTTGGATGACCCGTGTGCAACCACGTACAAACAATTTGGTAAGATTTGCATCTGTCATATTGGGTATGTTGCCATTTGTCAAACTAGAAAGATTTACATTTGTTGATCTAGTAACGTTGCCATTTGTCAATACTTGTAACACTGCGATTTGTCAAAATATGGAGCTAGAAATCATTAGCACTATGTAATTTTTGCAACTAAAATTCAGTATTTAAGCATAGATTTTATTCATAGATTAAGCAATCGTTCTTAATTTATACAAACAGTTCAACTTGACAGCTAAACCGACCAAACTTCTCCCCAATTGTTGCCAACCACGTACTGAAATAACTAGTTCAACTATATATACTAGCTAATTTTAAGTACGTTGTACAGTTCGACCACACATCTATAGTCAGATGAACTGAACAAAATAGCCCCTAAATACTACTACTACCACAGAGGGGCTTTGTGCTACTTCCGGCAGCCTCTCCTCTGCCGAGCGCGCTCAGTAAGAGGCAGAGGAGGAGGAGGAGCCTACCGATGAGCTGGACAAATGCAATACGGTGCCTGCCGCTGCTGCACGTTTAGCGACACTCGCCGGCTCAAACGCCCACTGTCGCTCCAGACGATCCCTCTCGAAGCATCCGGACTGCTCGTGTATCTCTTGATTCCTCGCCTCTACGTCGGCGTGTGATGTGGCCACTGCTGCGGTAAGGCTCTTTGCATGCTCTACGAAGCGCTCCTCCTCCTCCTGCAGGAACTCGATGTAGCGCGCAAGGTCGCTGACGCATGTGCAGGCCTCCACCTCTGCCTCCCTCCTTCGGGCGGCGGTGGCAGAGCGGGTGATAATCTCGACGGTCGACGGTGGGTTGGCGGCCACGGTGGCTGACGATGGGGTGGCGGCCACGACCACCACCTCCTGCCTTCGGGCCGCGGTGGCGGAGCGGGTGATGGCCACGGTGGCTGGCAGTGGGGTGGCGGCCACGACGGCGGAGCGGGAGATGGCCCTGGCTTTTGACGGTGGTGTGGCGGCAACGGTGGCCGGCAACAGTTGTCGACGGGCAGCGGCAGTGGAGCGTGTGGTAGGTGTTCCGCGCACACCCAACAGGGACGCCACGCGCACTACACTACGCCAGGGACTGCACTGCCGTCGCGGTGTAGCCTCCCAGCTGGAGCTGTCCTCTGATGACGGCGGAGTGGCTGAGCGACGACGACGGACCGGTGCCATTGGCGATTGTGGGAGAAGTAGATGAGATAAGCTACAGGGAGGGAGGGGAAAATGCGACGCAGGACTCGCCGGCCATGAGGATTTTTATAGCAGGCCGGCAAGCATTGGGATTTTGGGGGATTTCACCAAGTCGGGTGGGAAGCTTGCGCGGGAACCTTCGAGGTTGCGTGGGAACGGGCTCACCGACGATTCATTGGCGCCACCGTTTGGCCAAAAGAATGCCCCCGTGTGCTGCGCAAGCTTGCGCTGTAAGCCGTCTGCGGCAGCGGGGTGACAAGACGTGCGAGAAGAGGACGAGAGGACACGTACACATACAGTTAATAAAAATACCGTTTTTGATTTAATTACCTACTATACCCCGTCCTTATTTATAAGGATGATTTAACTAATAAAATACGAATGCATGTCGCCATAGATTATATTATTGGAGTCGTATTTGAACATAGTTTCCAGCTATACAATTTTTGTAACATGCATTAACACTTTTTTGGTTAAATTTAAGGTTATACACTAGCAAGTGTTTGCCTGCAACACACACGGCTTATTCCATCACAAACATCTCTGATGGATCAACTGTCTACCATGTATCGCACATGCAACTCTAATCTGATTCGTGCTTGATGTCTCTGACATCGCTTGCATAGTTCATCTTATTTGCCACGTATGACTGTGTCGTCCTCTGCTCGCGTCCCTCGGCAAGCTCTGCTCGCCATTAGGCATCGCGGCGTGCTCTGTCGCGTCCGTTGGCGCGCTCTGCTCGCGTCCATCGGCGCGCTCGACTTGTGGATAACTTTTCCTTGAGGCAACCGTGGAGCGCTCTGCTCACATCCCTCCGCGCGCGCTCTACCAGCGGTTGGGTGTGCACACGATCACGTCGGGGCCCCCATATGCATGCGGTTACCCCGCGCGCGTTGCCATGTGATGCAGTTACATGCGGCATGATGGAGTTACATGCTGCAAATTAGAACTGCCATCAGGGCCTGCCGATATTCATGGTCGTCCAGCTTCCCCTTTAATTCCTGCAGCCATTATAACCTTAGTCTCTTCAACCTTTCGATCGTGCCCCACAACACAACAAGCACACCCACGACGACACATAGAGAGGGGATGTCCGGCGGCGCTCCAATGGAGTTCGGCGAGCATAGAGTGGAGACCCACGCGAGGGAGACGGATCTCTCGGTGGTGTACACCATCGACCCGGCCGTGGTGGACGACTACATCAACAGCATTGAGCAATTACTTGCTGGAGACAAGTACAAGGTGGTCGGCATCGACCTCCAGTACACCGCTAGTCGTCCCGACATACGTCAGAAGGTTGCCATCGCCCAGTTGTGCGTGCGCCATCATGTCCTCATCTACCACTACTGCATGGCCATAGAGCCTTGCGACCGTTTCAACAGGTTTGTCAACAGCACTGACTACAAGTTCGCCATGGTGGATACCAAAGACAATGTAAAAGCACTCAGTGTTACGGGCTTGGCCTGCAAGAACCTTGTCGAAATCTGTGACCACTATAGGGTCTGGGGCAGCACAAAGCAGGACTCCCTGGTCGAACTCGCCTCGGCCATCATCGACCCCTACTACGAAAAGATGAAGCAGGATGCCCAGAGAATAAGTCCCATATCCTGGCACAAGGCCTAGATGCGGCAACTGGATGAACCTCACCTCAGGTTCATGGCCAAGAGCATGTACACATGCTACGAGATGCATAGGCAGATCATTGACATGAGGAAGTGCCTTGTTTCCTAAATCGACGAGCCCGGATCGAGCCACAAGCAGAGCAAGCATCACAATAAGTAGATGATGATCAGATGATCATATATGCTAGTTAATCATGCATGTAATATATAGTTTACTTTATTGTGTGTGTCGAAATGTCATGTGTGTAGTAGCCACCTATGTAATTATGCATGTAATAGTTTACTTTGGTGTGTGCAAATGCCATGGTTGTAGTAGCCACCTATGTAAGTGCATGTTTAACTTGGTTATGCAAGCATGTCCTTATAAGTATGTGTGTATATATATGTTGTCGTTCCGTGTGCAATCCCATCGCACAACACGCACGTCTTATTAGCAGCAACCGTTTGTGTTATTATCGGTCTTCACACACATTTCTGATTACAGACCTGTTTGCCACGTATCACACACATCTTGTGTAACATCCACGATGCGGCTATATCTCCCACGTGTCGGAGCATGACTTAGAGGCATAACCGCATGGTAGGCATGTCGCAAAGAGGGGTAATATTTACACATCACATGTACTGAATAAGAAAGGGATAAAGAGTTGGCTTACAATCGCCACTTCACACAAATACAAGTTATACATACATCATCCAGAATACAATCAAGGTCCAACTATGGAACCAAAGTAAAAGAAGATAACCCCAAATGCTAGATCCCCGATCGTCCCGACTGGGCTCCACTACTGATAAAACAGAAAAGACACCAAACAAAGATCAAGATCTTCATCGAGCTCCCACTTGAGCTCACTTGCGTCATCCGCACTGGTATCATCGACACCTGCAACTGTTTGGAAGTATCTGTGAGACACGAGGACTCAGCAATCTCACACCCGCGAGATCAAGACTATTTAAGCTTATGGGTAGGATAGGGTAATGAGGTGGAGCTGCAGCAAGCACTAAGCATATATGGTGGCTAACATACGCAAATAAGAGCGAGAAGAGATGTGACGCCCCGAGACCGATGCTCGAGAAGACTTCCATATGTTCCGGGTTTCGCCGTGTGTTTCATTTGTGCCTGCCCTTTTATTTTTGCATTGCATCATGTCATCATGCCATCATCTCATAAATCTTTTGCAACTCAACTAAATAAATTGCATAGATCGTTGATCTATTTAACCGAGGGAATTCATAGGGTGAGTTCTCTTTATAACATATCCTCCCGATATTAGGGAGCTATATTAAATATTCCATTTTTGGAATCACCCATGAACACATTTGCAAAATATTTCCCCATGCCTTCGTCCCATGCATCATCTCCTTCTCCTTTCCTTCTATTTCCTGTCTTTTGATAGTCCCATTTTCCCCTTCTCTATTAATGTCCATTCTTTTCCTATAAATTCTAGACCGTGCCAGGAACACCTCCTCCGATTTTCAGATCCTTTGGACTTGTTTTGGTTGGATTCAAAAATGGCTCAAGTTTGTATCTAATTCAAACTTGAATTATTTTTCTTTCTCTAAAATATTGCCAAATCATTTTATTCTATTTGTGCCAAGTTCCGGCGCTCCAAGAATATTTTATTTTCTGAAATATTCTTTCCCTAACCCTCTCTTTTTTTCTTCTCTCTATTTGTTTTTTTGTTAAAGCAAATTAGAGAGGAGTGAGAGAGAGCAACAGGCCCATTCTCCTTCTAAGACCCACCAGGCGCCCTCCACACTGGGCCTCCTACGTCGGCCCACCTAGCCCATTTGCACCCTAGGCCCAGCGCCCTGCGCTAACCCTAGGCGCCCGAGCCAACCCCATCCCGATCGATCCTCTCCCTCGCATCTTCCCTCACGCCGCCAGAGGGATCGAGAGATCCCTCGACCTCTCCCCTTCGCCCGATACCTTCTCTCGCTCGCAGTTCCTCTCCTCTCCTTGCGCCTCGACCCGAACCCATCTCTCTCTCTGGATCCCGCGCATAGCCACCCAGTTCCTCTGTCCATCGAGCCACTGCGGGAGCTTCACCTCGCCAGCCGACGAGGCCACGACCATGCTGGAGCCTCCTCACCTCCCTCTGCTTCGCGCCTCCCGAGAGATGACTGGGATGTTCTTCCTCCCGCTAGAACCAGGAGCGACGCCGCCCTTGACCCGCCTCACCGTCGCCATGGCCGGAAGTCGCGCCTTGGTTGCTTCTTGTACCGCAGCAGCCGGCCTCTCCTCTCCTGCACCATCCCCGATGCCGGCAAGCCCGCCGCCGCGCTAGGATCAGCGTGTCCCCTGCGTTAACTCCGCCCGCCAGGAGCCCGCGACCCGTGCACCTCCTCCATGGTCTTCTTCCTCCTTGCCTCGAAGCCCCGCGCCCTGGGTTTCTTCCTCGAGCCCCTTGCCATGGTCACATGCCCCTCAATCCAGTAGGACAATGCCCTGCCTCGCCGCTGCTCGCCTCCAGCGAGCATCCGCAGAAGCTCATCCACCTCGCCATGCTCCTGTTTCCTCTCCAGTGCTGCCCCTGTTGCCTCTTGTTTTTGGCTGCAGAGATCCTTCGACGAACCGTGTACCTCGTCGTGACCGCTTCTTGTCGTTGGACTGCCGAGATGCAGCCCCAAGGCTCTTCATGATCGCTGCAAAATTCCGCCTCGGCACCACTTGCACCCCCATGATTCGGTGATCCTTCATCCGCACACCAAGACCGGACCCGTCAAGTACAACCACACCGTATTGATACGGGAACGACTACCGCCGACCTCCGAAGAATAGGGTTTTGCCGAGTACCCCTTCGTTTTGTCAAGACCATCAAGTCCCTCGACGACAAGTGCACGACTACGCGGATTGTACCAAGTACCCATTCGTTTCGACGAGACTAGCAAGTCCGAAGAACACCAAGTTCGACGACGCTCTCCGCCCGAACGACTACCGCCGACGCGTACCTCTCCATCGCCGTGGGTTTCATCAAGTTCAACAGTGAACCCCGAAGCCCTCGGATTCGTCAAGTCCAAGGGTGCAAGTACCACTCTGAACCATGTACGACGACCGTCGCCGAAGACCCGTGTAACGCGAACGTCAAGTTCGACTACCATCGCGTGAACCGCTACTTCCACTATGAACGTGAACGACTACCGTTGTGGAACGTCTACTTCCTCTACTTTGCACCGAACGAGAACTGTCCCGCTTGCATGCTTCGAAGGTATAACCTCGAGACGACGTCCGTGAACGAATGCTTGCGATGTTTGAGGTGCTCGTGTTGGCACTGTGTCCAAATTGTCACTCATTTCCTTGTAGCCGACTCGTGGGACACCCGGAATCCGGGAGCGCCCCACCATCTTTTGCATGCATCCGCACACTTCTCCTTTGCATCGGTATCTCAATCGAGTTACCAGAACCGAAATGCTGCCGTGGCACCGTTTTCGTTATTGTTGATGCGGCACCCCTTTTCTTTCCACCAAGGTGACAAATGCTTCATAATACTCTTGTCAACTTTTAATTAAAAATTGCAAAAAACTTGCAAATGTCATCCGCATCATGATAACAACATCAAGAATGTTAAAAATTGTTGTTTGCTTTAAATTACTAATGCATATGGGGATTTACCGGATTTGTTGTTTGTTATATCCGGCCTCATTTAAATTGTTAGATGGTATAGTTTTGTTATGTTTCACCTCTTGACATGCTTAACAACATTTAATATTGTTGAGTATCTAACCAAGAGTGAACTAAATAATTGATGTGGTGTTTTGTCAATATGCAACTCATTGCATATTGAGCTCCACTTAATTTGTAGAATTGTTTGTTGCATATTGCCATGCCTATTTAAACCGGACATGCATCATACTTGGTTGTGCATCATTCCATGTTTATGTGGTGGTTGTTTACTATGTTGTTTGCTTCTTTCCGATGTTGCTTCTTCGGGTTAGTTCCGATAACGTCGCGTTTGTGAGGATGCGTTCGACTACATTCGTTTGTCTTCTTCATGGACTCGTTCTTCTTCCTTGCGGGATTTCAGGCAAGATGACCATACCCTTGAAATTACTTCTATATTTTCTTGCTAGATGCTCGCTCTTTTGCTATGCCTATGCTGCGATACCTACCACTTCCTTATCATGCCTCCCATATTGTTAAGCCAAGCCTCTAACCCACCTTGTCCTAGCAAACCATTGTTTGGCTATGTTACCGATTTGCTCAACCCCTCTTATAGCGTTGCTAGTTGCAGGTCAAGATTGGAGCTTGTTCTATGTTTGGAACATGGTTATTTTGTTGGGATATCACAATATCTCTTATTTAATTAATGCATCTATATACTTGGTAAAGGGTGTAAGGCTCGGCCTTATGCCTGGTGTTTTGTTCCACTCTTGCCGCCCTAGTTTCCGTCATATTGGTGTTATGTTCCCGGATTTTGCATTCCTTACACGGTTGGGTTATAATGGGAACCCCTTGACAGTTCGCCTTGAATAAAACTCCTCCAGCAGGGCCCAATGTTGGTTTTACCATTCGCCACCTAGCCTTTTCTTTCCCTTGGGTTCTGCAGACTCAAGGGTCATCTTTATTTAAGCCCCGGGGAAAGTGCTCCTCTGAGTGTTGGTCTAACTTGTCAGCTGCCGGTGGCCACCAGGGGCAACTCTGGGCTGGCCTACCAAAACCTTGGACAATCCGGTGTGCCCTGAGAACGAGATATGTGCAGCTCCTATCGGGATTTGTCGGCACATCCGGGTGGCTTTGCTGGTCTTGTTTTACCATTGTCGAAATGTCTTATAACCGGGATTCCGAGCCTGATCGGGTCTTCCTGGGAGAAGGAATATCCTTTGTTGACCGTGAGAGCTTGTGATGGGCTAAGTTGGGACACCCTTGCTGGGTTATGAACTTTCGAAAGCCGTGCCTGCGGTTATGGGAAGATGGGAATTTGTTAATGTCCGGTTGTAGAAAACCTGAAACATTAACTTAATTAAAATGCATCAACCGCATGTGTAGCCGTGATGGTCTCTTCTCGGCGGAGTCCGGGAAGTGAACACGGTGTTGGAGTTATGCTTGACGTAGGTTGTTCTAGGATAACTTCTTGATCATAGATTTCTCGTACGTGCTTTGCCTTATCTTCTCGCTCTCATTTGCGTATGTTAGCCATCAAATATGCTAGTCGCTTGCTGCAGCTCAACCACATAACTTTTACCCTTCCTGTAAGCTTAAATAGTCTTGATCGCGAGGGTGTGAGATTGCTGAGTCCCCGTGACTCACAGATACTTCCAAAACCAGCTTGCAGGTGCCGATGATACCGTGTAGGTGACGCAACCAAGCTCAAGGAGGAGCCCGATGAAGATCTTGTCCTTTATGTTGTTTCGTTCTAGTTGATCAGTAGTGGAGCCCAGTCGGGATGATCGGGGATCTGTGTAGCATTTGGGGTAGTCTTCTTTTATTTTGGTTCCGTAGTCGGACCTTGATTGTATCTGGATGATGTAATGCTTTATTCATGTATTGTGTGAAGTGGCGATTGTAAGCCAACTATGTATCTCTTTCCCTTATGTATTACATGGGTTGTGTGAAGATTACCTCACTTGCGACATTGCTTACAATGTGGTTATGCCTCTAAGTCGTGCTTCGACACATGGGAGATATAGCCGCATTCTGGGCGTTACAAGTTGGTATCAGAGCCTTCCCCGACCTTAGGAGCCCCCTGCTTGATCGAATCGTTGGCGTTGTTGAGTCTAGAAAAATGTTTTGAGTCATTTAGGATTATATGTATCGGAGAGTTAGGAATTCTTTTTACTCCTCAGTCCCTTCGTCTCTCTGGTGAGGCATCCTGACGTAGAGTTTTGACTCTTCTCTTCTCAAATTTCACTAAAAAAAATTTAGGATCACGCGGGTATCTTGGAATCGTTCCGATGGTTTTGTGACGAGAACATTTTTCTTGGTGCCTCCTGACATTTAAAGGTTGTGGCACTGTCCCGGGGAGTTGAGCTCCGAGGTGTTGTCGTCACAATTTTATCGTTGCAATTCTGGTATACCTGAGTTTCGCCGACATCGAAAATCTCTTTTATGCAGTTATTGGTGAGATAACCTCAACGCCACCCAGTACTGGGGCGGGAGTTCGGGAGTATTGGCATAACTCGTATAACAGATGCTTTTCGAAGGTTGAGGTAGATGAATTCCGAAGGTTTCTTGGTTATGTGTTGAAGGATGGATACAACTGGATGTAGGATTTGTTAGTTTTGGGTGAGATATTATGCTTCCCCTGTATCCCCAACACCTGATTGCATAACCGGAAAGTTTCGGGAGTTTATAAGTGGGACTTCAAGTAGCTCTTAGGATATCTTTCCGACAGATGTATGATATGAAATTGGGGTTCGACGTCTAGTGGTCCGCCTATCCACGGTTGGTTTTACAGTGGTATCGTTGTGTCTTAAGGAGTCCTTGGCTATGCTGACTCGGGGATGCTTCGTGTGTCATGTGCAATGCCTTGTACATGATGGTGCTGTACGATCGAGCCCGTGTGGGCCCCACCACGAAAACATCGGACGAAATCTCTATCGTATGTTTGTTCTGGCTTATTCTGCAAGTCAATCCTTTGTTTTGTTTTCAGTTGTGGTATTCGAGTTGCTTCGAAGTCAAATGTTGATTCCATACCTTTCCTAAGCGGTGCTCTCATACCTCTATGTGAATACCAATCCCTCTCGATCTTCGAGATTGTCATGTCAATCCTTTTCAACCGGCGTGTTTCTCTTCAAGTGGATCCGATCACTCCAACTTTCGCGAGATCAACTAAAGTCTTCTCAATGTTGTTTGTCTCTTCCACCTCCAAGTTGCCTTTGTTTTTCCCACCCTCCCACCCTTTTTCTTCAAGGACTCAGATTTCTTAGTCAAGTATGCTTTTTTGATGGGAAGCCTCTCCATTCCTTTTCTGTCAATGTTCTTATCCGATGATTCTCATGAAGATTCTCTTCAAGTTCGTCATTCTTCATTCTTTTCTTCTCTGGTGGATTTAATTCAAGCTTTGTTCATCATATCTTGTTCCTCGTTTCAAATACCTTCTCATGCTGGTGCTCCTCATATTCATTCATTTCTCGCTATTCAATTGTTCCGGAGTGCTCAAGATATCTCGAATATTCGTGTTTCCACTCTATATTCGAGGATGTTCTCTCATTCTAGCCATTTAATTCAACCGGTGCATTCTCTCTTTTAAATCGTCCTACAGTGTTTCTTTTGAGTGGGTCCTAACCTACAGGTCTTTTCCCAGGATCTTACCTGACTCTTTTAATTTTACTGGAGCTATTCTCTAATCTTTTAAAGTTTGGCGTAAGAACGAGTTATCATCAGTCTGATGCCTTTCTCCAAGATCTCTCAAATTCTTATCACCGTTGGCTCAACCTTTAAATTCGTCATTCCGAAGTATCTCAACAATTCACGGCGGTGTTTCTCATCATCGTTCTCAGATTTTGAATGTCACATCCCTAGCTTCTGGTGCTGCCTGGTGTTTGCATCATGTTTAAATTTTGAAACTTGAACTGAGGGAAATTGGAAGCCTCAAAACCCTAAATAAAAGAAGGGCAAAAAACCCTAAAAATCTCATTCATTGTTCCAAAATGCTCTTCTTAAATGTTTGATAATTTTTGGCAAGGGTTCTGGTCCCAACCAAAATATTGAACATTTTTAAGGATTTATTTTTGGGACTTTGAATTTAATTCATTAGCTATTTGAATTTGAATTATATTCATATAATTAGAATATAATTTCAAATATCCCTGAAATATTTTATGAGCTTTTGGAAAAGTCCATCTAGCAAAATAAAAATATTCAGAGGAGCTTTTGGCATTGTTTGAATTATTTTTAAATTCAAAACAGTGGCAAAACGAAATTAAATAAAACAAAACAGAAGAAAAAAATAAAACAAGCAGAGAAAACCTTACCTGACGCAGCCCACCTGGCAGCCCGCTGGCCGGCCCAGCACTATGCTGGCCCGTGCCAGCCACCTGCTTCCTCCCGCCAGAGCAGGCACGCAGCTGCCTGTCGGCCGCGCGCGCCGCCGTGCGCCACCTCCTGCTTCCCCGGCCCTCCTAGACGATGCCACGGAGACACCCAGAGCCTCCCCTCGTTCTCCCCTCTCCCTCTGGACCGCTCCCCCTCCGTTGGCTCTCTCTTCCCTCTCTTCCCTGTGAGCCCCGAGCGCAGCCGTCGCCGCCGTTCGCCATAGCCGCGGCCACTGGCCACCCCACGCAATCCCGACGCGCCCAGAAGCTCCGCCACGTTTTCTTCTTCATCTTCGATGAGCCACGCAAACCGGGAGGGCCTGGAACATCGCCATCGCCGTCGTCTTCCACCTCGGGCTCCGACCACCGCCGCCGTCGATTCGCCGTCTCCACCGCCTCCCCGAGCACGCCGACCTTCTCTTCGAACTCACCGTGAGCCCCTGTCCATTTCCCCTCTCTCCCCGTGCCCGTCCGCGCCTTCTAACCACCCTGGCTGTCGGAGCCGACAGTTCCTCGCCGCCGGCGATGACGCAGACGAGGCTAGAGCCACCGTAGCTAACTCCCGAGCACGGCAACATGCTCAGCACTCTTCCAGGAGCCGGGCGCGCCCACCCGTGCGACCTGCCGTGCCCCCTAGCGCCAACCCCGACCTCGCCGTGCTCCGGCCACCGCCCCGCTCACCGCCGTCGCCAAATCCTACCTCCCCAGCACGAACGGATGCCACGATTCGATGCGCGCACACACCAGCTACACGTAGAGCCCCTCAGTCGCCGTTTTGGACGCCGGAGGAGGAATTCCGACCCCCTCCGCCGTCTCGGGCTTCACCGGCGACGAGCCGTGGACCAAGTCCGGTGGGTTTGACCCACTCTGACCACGGCGGGACCCCCCCTGTGTCCATGACAGGTGGGCCCAGCCCTGTTAGCTAATTAGGATTAGCACTAATCAAATTAGTTAAACTAATTACCCCCTGCTGACACTGACAGTGGGCCCCGTGGCTATTAATTTGATTAGTTAGAGTTAATTAACTCTGTTAGTCACCTGAGTCACTGACCAGTGGGCCCCACTGGTCAGGTTTGACCCGGACCAGTCCCTGTTGACCTGCTGACGTCACACTGACGTCAGGCTGACGCAATAATGAATTACTGGAATTATTATAATTCAGGAAATTCCAGAAAATTGTATAAACTTCTAAAATTCATAGAAATTCAACCGTAACTCCAAATTAAATAAATTATATATGAAAAATTATCAGAAAAATTCAAGGAATCCATCTGTACTATTTTCATGCATGTTTGAACAATGTTTGTCCTCTGTTTTGGACAAAACAAATAAAGGGCATTTAAATAATCATATATGGAGTTGGAATTTGAATCATGTATTCAAACCAACTTCATTTAAATCATAGCCAAGTGCATTAGCCCAAAACACATTCATATTGCCATGTCATGAGCATGCATCATATTGTGCATTGCATTAATTGTGTTCTTTCTTGTTTGCCGGTATTTGTCCCCCTCGGTAGACGTTGTTCCGACGTTGTGATCGTTGACACTGATGAAGACTCAATGCTATCTTCAGAAGTGCCAGGCAAGCAAAACCCCCTTGTTCATTCCGATAAAATCCCACTCTCTCGCTCCTGCTCTCTTTTACTGCATTAGGACAACAACGACATAACTGTTACTTGCTGCGGTAGCTGAACCCCTTTATCCTTTGCATGACCTGTCATTCCACAGTAAATAGATGAAACCCACTAGCATGAGTAGGAGTTGTTTGAGCCCTGTTGTGCCTACTCATTCATGTTTGTTTGTCATGCCTGCTACTGCTTAGAGTTGAGTCAGGTCTGATTCATCGGGGATGAATCAGAGGCGTGTGAACATGTCCTACTGTGTGTGAGCTAAGTGTGTGAACACGATTTGGTAAAGGTAGCGGTGAGAGGCCATGTAGGAGTACATGGTGGGTTGTCTCATTGCAGCCGTCCTCAGGAACTGAGTTCTGTGTTTGTGATCCATGAACAGTTACTACCACACATTGGGCTCCGGGCGCTCCAAGCTCTCTCGACTTATTAATCAACTTGATCTCTGTCCAGGAGTTGCAACTAGTTTCTGGTGTTTGTAGGTAGTGTTAGTAGTCTACCAAGTGGCACCCGGTACAGGTGGGCTTGGGACAGACTAGGCACAGTGGCACGGTGTACCAAGCGTACATCCACCCGTCGAGGTGGGCTTGGGAACCCTGCACACATCGTTTGGGGCCGTGAGCGACACCCCGGCCGGATCTCCTTGCGGATGGAACCCGAATAGGCGATAAACCTGGACTAGAGACTTGTTCGGTTAGTCAGGTTGTGGCCGACTCCCTCGCCCGGCTTCCGCTTGAAAGTTGCCGAGGTACATGACGTGTATAGGGAGATAAGTGGCGAAAGCGTGTGTGAAGAAGTACACCCCTGCAGGGTTATCATTATCTATTCGAATAGCCGGATTCCTCGGATATGGAAACTTGGACCCCTTGTACAGTTCATAGACAAGTGAAAGTGGATACTCTAAAATACGCAAGATAAGCGTGAGTGCTATGGATGGCGTTCTCGTAGGGAGACGGGAGCGGATCCATAGTGGTGTATTGATATGGTGAATATGTGGACTCGTGTGCGCCACCTCAAAAGAGTTACTTGCAGTCGTAGTTCAGGTTAGCCACCGAGTCAAAGCTGGCTTGCTGCAGTCAAACTCCACCATCCCCTTTGTTGATAAGGATGCATATGTAGATAGTTCTGATGTAAGTCTTGCTGGGTACATTTGTACTCACGTTTGCCTATTTTATGTTTTTGCAGAGAGACTTCAGTCTCTCTAGTAGTACCGCGTGGACTTCGACGTTTAGCTTGTTACCTCAGCTACGATCTTGTGCCCTCGGCAGGATCTGGTAGATAGTCAGGCTTCTCAGCCTTTTTCATTTATAGATGTCTGTACTCAGACATGATAGCTTCCGCTTGTGCTTTGACTTGTATGCTCTGAGTGTTGGGTCATGAGACCCATGTTTGTAATATCTCGCTCCTCGGAGCCTATTGAATAAAACTACTTGAGTCGTAGAGTCATTTTGTGATGCCATGTTGTATTGCACATATCGAGCATATTGTGTGTATGTTATTGAAATGCTTGGTATGTGTGGGATCTGACTATCTAGTTGTTTATCTTTAGTAGCCTCTCTTACCGGGAAATGTCTCCTAGTGTTTCCACTGAGCCATGGTAGCTTGCTACTGCTCCGGAACACTTAGGCTGGCCGGCATGTGTCCTTCTTCGTTCCTGTGTCTGTCCCTTCGGGGAAATGTCACGCGATGAATACCGGAGTCCTGTTAGCCCGCTACAGCCCGGTTCACCGGAGTCCTGCTAGCCCAGTGCTACAGCCTGGATTCACTCGTTGATGACCGACACGTTCGATGCTGGGTCATGGATGCCTGTCCCTGTAAGTTTGTGCCACTTTGGGTTTACGACTAGCCATGTCAGCCCGGGCTCCTTATCATATGGATGCTAGCGACACTGTCATATACGTGTGCCAAAAGGCGCAAACGGTCCCGGGCAAAGGTAAGGCGACACCCGTGGGAATACCGTGCGTGAGGCCGCAAAGTGATATGAGGTGTTACATGCTAGATCGATGTGGCATTGAGTCGGGGTCCTGACAGCGTTGGTATCAGAGCTTGACTGCCTGTAGGATTACCAAGCCCAACTGGTCGAAGTTGAGTCTAGAAATTCTTCAGTTATATAAGGGAATTGATTGTGGGATGGAACGTAAGGCTCTTTTTACTCCTTATACCTTATGCCCTTCTGATCTGAGTCATCCTATCTTTCCTACGGGGATTAAGAACTAGGCTATCTCTTCTTTCTATCAGGATCACGTGTTACTTATCCGTAGACTTATAAGATTGTTGGACTTAAGCCTCTGTTCAGTTCCTACTACTTCTGTATGTTAGCTGTTGATCTCCAAACCTTGATATTGTGCTTCTGAGTGGTTATGCCACCATTTTTGTGATTGTCTCAAATCTTTTTGAGCATTTACAGCCGTTATGCTGTCCGAGTCATCCCAGGTTTCTAAACAGTCTGATGCATTTGCAAATCCCTTCCTTCTGTTCCTAATGTCCTTTTGGGCCAGATTAAGCACACTAATCAGTGAGTTGAGGTACTTTATTGCCTTGACATATATGTTGGAGCTGGTATTATGACCCTAGGTGTCTTAGGGGATCATCTAGTAATTTAGCCATGATTTGTGTCCCAGTGTGATGATTCTGGCCTTTATTCTCGAAAGCATTCCGTGATGCTACTTAGTAGTAGGTATTCTATTCCTGGGTTTTCGAACCGAGATTCACTCTACTTACCTCAAGTTGATAGTGTTTGCTAGTTCCTTTAGGATATTAGTAACTTTGCGATAGTCCTCGAAGTTCGTGGTATTTCCTTCTTCCAAATACTATGAACCACTTTATGGCAGATATTTATTGGATCAAAAGATCACAATTAGAGTACTCTTGAGGAGTTCTCCATTCATAAATCGTGACTCTGCCAGTCCTACCTTTCCGCATGGGTTATCCGGAAGAAATGTTGAACTTGGTTCGACATACTAATCTATGCATCCACAACTCAGAAAATTATATGTTCATTTGAGTTGTCCCTCTTTAGTTGTTTTCTGGCCCTCGTCTATCAATTGATAGTCAAGAGTATGCGTGCAATCGTTCATCGATACCTATTACTCTTGTGGTCCATCAAGCCATTCTATTCCAGAATGACTAGGAGAAATGAACTCCAGTACCTCATCCATATCTAGGATTGGGTCAAAGCAATTGTGCTCCACAGATCAAAATGCCAGCCCAGCTTTTGATTCTGTTCTACCCTGAAGTATTACCGTCTTTATGTCAGGATTTTCATGAGGATTGCACCGGCTCTTGTGAATTCTTGATGTAGGGATACTTCTCGCCATCATTACTCATTCCTCGGTTTCGTGTTGTCGCAACCGGAATGCCGACAAGTGAACTATGATGTGTGAAGTCAATACCCCTAGCAACCGTGTTGCTTGGTAATTAAAGGGGCAATAATTTCATTCTTAGCGTGTTGGTTTTTGAATCATCATTCTAAGACTGATCGTGCTACCTAGTCCTTATTTCTGGTGCACTCCTCGATCAATGAGTTGGGATTGTGCCAATCCCTCGCTCTTGTGATCATATCATCTTGCCCTGAAAAGCAAGATTGTTCTCGAGCTTAGTAACATATCGGTGGTTCGTGATTTTCTGAATATCTTCTCAGAAGTATTACCAGGTTGTCACCTGACCGCTATGTTGAGTTCGTGATCAAGTTGGTTTATTCCTGTAAACCACCCCTTCTCCAAGAATATGTGTTGGATATTCCTGAGCTAGTTGGTTAAGCTAGACAACAACTTGGAGAGTTGGAAGATAAAAGCTTGCCTAACTTAGTTCGTTCCAAAGGGATATTCTTGTGTAGTGTGTGTTGAAGAAAGATGATATCTTCATCGATTGGTCCCTGTGATCAGTTGCTGGACCTATTGTCTTATCAATCCTTTGATTTGAGTGTGGGCTATCGTCAATCAAATCAGTACCAACGATGCTCGTAATGTTGTCTTACTCGTGGTTGATCCCTCGAGCATATACCATTACATCTTTTGGTCTGACCAATACTATCACCGTGTTCACATGATGGTGGAAGTCCAGTGATATGGAAATTCCGATGAGTTGTTGTTGAGCCCATCAGCAGCATTTTGTCTCCCCCCATGAATCATGTTGAACATCAACCTAGTGTTGAAAATTTTGTAAGCAATGCCTTCGTGCTCCGTTCATGAAGCATATGTTTGGATGAAAGAAGTGACTTCCTTTGATTCACGTGCATTTGATGTAAGTTGCCGCCGTGAATTCGAGAAAGTCTATTTTTGCTTCCTCTAGAATCATCCCAAGTCAGCCATGCGCGTGCAAAGTATTCTGTGGTCTGTTAGATTGATCATCTTCGTTCCATATGAATTCTGTAGCACACCAAGCCACTGACTGATTTGTTCCAGGAGAAGGAGTTCTTTTTAAGAGCTAACTCGGGCTTAATCAAGAACTTTGATATCCTCGATGATGGTTCCCAACCAGAACTCGGTAGTGTTTTATTATAAGACTACCATGTGGTCATGCTTGTCTGGGACAACATGTTCACATGTGTGTAGCAGAACCAGCTCATGTTTTGGAGCTTGCTATCGTAGTTCATTTCCTGAGAATCTCGCAACGTCATCTCGTCGATTGTGTTGCAAACTTTCATTTTTCTTCCTAGACTCGATGAGTCTGGATATCCTGACACCAACCAGATCTGAATCTCAGGCAGTTATGATGGTTGGAACATTTCCCAAGAACTATAATATTGGTCTCTCTGTAACCGGTAAAGTGGATGTCGTGGCTAACACACCCAGCCGGAAGACCCATTATTGTAGTATCTTGATTAAGGAGGTTGGCCACCTCCCCATAAGGATTTCGTAGGATTTACTCCCTAGTTGTTCCTTATGGATTTTTGTGTTCCTGAAGTCCGACCTTTACTTGATGTTCTAGATATCAAACCATTTCAATGAATGGGATACGCGAGCACATCAAGGAGAACATTAGAAGCGGAGTGCTAAATGTCTCTCGGTCGATCATCCAGATTTTGTTTCCTCAGCCTCGCCAAGGGTGAAATCTGAGAAAGTGTTATCTTCCTTTGCATCTGATCCATCATCATTCATCATGGTAGCAAGTTGTGTTGCCAGGATCCTTGACACGGATATTGGTAAAATATTGATGATTATGGAAATGCTCAAGTTCTTGAGAGCACGCACAAGCGCTACGTGTTATCATCGGCACTAACCGGGATTCCTCTCAGCTTCCTCGGCAATGCTATGACCTTTTCAAACAGTGAATTAACTCTCTATTGTTGGGTCTTCCCCAGTTACCAGAATCATTCCCAGCATTTGCATTTTGCTCCCAGCTTGCACCGCCATTGTGCCATTCTACCATGGGTCTCTTCCATTTCCGGTGATAAGGAAATTCATCCATTACGTTGTCTTCAACAAGGTAATCCACATCATCCAAGTCCGAGTATGCCATTCTACCGACCCCCTCCAAACGATCGCTCGAGAATTGCCTTAGGCTGGTTTAAAGAGTTTCAATGATCTCTGAATCAAAGGTAATTCTTTTTGCCACTTAAGGGTATATATCTACGAGTCACCTTCCCTAAGGTGCATCGTTATGGTATCATGGCAATTCAACTCCTCGCTACGTTGACAACCGATCACCACATTCTTAAGTCTGGAATTGTTGTCTACCTAGTGAACCTTTGTCATCTGCTTCACTCCATTCCTATGGATGTGTGCTTCGTCTCTCAGCTCAAGAGAGGTTGCTATGTCTCATTTCGTGAGTTAATCCTGAGTTGTTCGATCTTCGAGAAGATCGACCCTTCTAGAGTCTCCTTCTTCTCTCCATGTCATGTTGGCAGGATTTCTCAGAGCAAGACTTTGAGACAATGATGGTGAACGAATCAACGTTCAATTGAAGTGCAACCTGGATCGTGAAGATTGTGCTAGTTTACGTTCTCCCATCGTCTTACCCTACACTTGAATCTCGGGTCGAGATTCTTGTTTAGTGGGGGTGAGTTGTCACATCCCTAGCTTTTGGTGCTGCCTGGTGTTTGCATCATGTTTAAATTTTGAAACTTGAACTGAGGGAAATTGGAAGCCTCAAAACCCTAAATAAAAGAAGGGCAAAAAACCCTAAAAATCTCATTCATTGTTCCAAAATGCTCTTCTTAAATGTTTGATAATTTTTGGCAAGGGTTCTGGTCCCAACCAAAATATTGAACATTTTTAAGGATTTATTTTTGGGACTTTGAATTTAATTCATTAGCTATTTGAATTTGAATTATATTCATATAATTAGAATATAATTTCAAATATCCCAGAAATATTTTATGAGCTTTTGGAAAAGTCCATCTAGCAAAATAAAAATATTCAGAGGAGCTTTTGGCATTGTTTGAATTATTTTTAAATTCAAAACAGTGGCAAAACGAAATTAAATAAAACAAAACAGAAGAAAAAAATAAAACAGAGCAGAGAAAACCTTACCTGACGCAGCCCACCTGGCAGCCCGCTGGCCGGCCCAGCACTGTGCTGGCCCGTGCCAGCCACCTGCTTCCTCCCGCCAGAGCAGGCAGGCAGCTGTCTGTCGGCCGCGCGCGCCGCCGTGCGCCACCTCCTGCTTCCCCGGCCCTCCTAGACGATGCCACGGAGACACCCAGAGCCTCCCCTCGTTCTCCCCTCTCCCTCTGGACCGCTCCCCCTCCGTTGGCTCTCTCTTCCCTCTCTTCCCTGTGAGCCCCGAGCGCAGCCGTCACCGCCGTTCGCCATAGCCGCGGCCACTGGCCACCCCACGCAATCCCGACGCGCCCAGAAGCTCCGCCACGTTGTCTTCTTCATCTTCGATGAGCCACGCAAGCCGGGAGGGCCTGGAACATCGTCATCGCCGTCGTCTTCCACCTCGGGCTCCGACCACCGCCGCCGTCGATTCGCCGTCTCCACCGCCTCCCCGAGCACGCCGACCTTCTCTTCGAACTCACCGTGAGCCCCTGTCCATTTCCCCTCTCTCCCCGTGCCCGTCCGCGCCTTCTAACCACCCTGGCTGTCGGAGCCGACAATTCCTCGCCGCCGGCGATGACGCAGACGAGGCTAGAGCCACCGTAGCTAACTCCCGAGCACGGCAACGTGCTCAGCACTCTTCCAGGAGCCGGGCGCGCCCACCCGTGCGACCTGTCGTGCCCCCTAGCGCCAACCCCGACCTCGCCGTGCTCCGGCCGCCGCCCCGCTCGCCGCCGTCGCCAAATCCGACCTCCCCAGCACGAACGGATGCCACGATTCGATGCGCGCACACACCAGCTACACGTAGAGCCCCTCAGTCGCCGTTTTGGACGCCGAAGGAGGAATTCCGACCCCCTCCGCTGTCTCGGGCTTCACCGGCGACGAGCCGTGGACCAAGTCCGGTAGGTTTGACCCACTCTGACCACGGCGGGACCCCCCCCCCCCCGATGTCCATGACAGGTGGGCCCAGCCCTGTTAGCTAATTAGGATTAGCACTAATCAAATTAGTTAAACTAATTACCCCCTGCTGACACTGACAGTGGGCCCCGTGGCTATTAATTTGATTAGTTAGAGTTAATTAACTCTGTTAGTCACCTGAGTCACTGACCAGTGGGCCCCACTGGTCAGGTTTGACCCGGACCAGTCCCTGTTGACCTGCTGACGTCACACTGACGTCAGGCTGACGCAATAATGAATTACTGGAATTATTATAATTCAGGAAATTCCAGAAAATTGTATAAACTTCTAAAATTCATAGAAATTCAACCGTAACTCCAAATTAAATAAATTATATATGAAAAATTATCAGAAAAATTCAAGGAATCCATCTGTACTATTTTCATGCATGTTTGAACAATGTTTGTCCTCTGTTTTGGACAAAACAAATAAAGGGCATTTAAATAATCATATATGGAGTTGGAATTTGAATCATGTATTCAAACCAACTTCATTTAAATCATAGCCAAGTGCATTAGCCCAAAACACATTCATATTGCCATGTCATGAGCATGCATCATATTGTGCATTGCATTAATTGTGTTCTTTCTTGTTTGCCGGTATTTGTCCCCCTCGGTAGACGTTGTTCCGACGTTGTGATCGTTGACACTGATGAAGACTCAATGCTATCTTCAGAAGTGCCAGGCAAGCAAAACCCCCTTGCTCATTCCGATAAAATCCCACTCTCTCACTCCTGCTCTCTTTTACTGCATTAGGACAACAACGACATAACTGTTACTTGCTGCGGTAGTTGAACCCCTTTATCCTTTGCATGACCTGTCATTCCACAGTAAATAGATGAAACCCACTAGCATGAGTAGGAGTTGTTTGAGCCCTGTTGTGCCTACTCATTCATGTTTGTTTGTCATGCCTGCTACTGCTTAGAGTTGAGTCAGGTCTGATTCATCGAGGATGAATCAGAGGTGTGTGAACATGTCCTACTGTTGAGTGCTAAGTGTGTGAACACAATTTGGTAAAGGTAGCGGTGAGAGGCCATGTAGGAGTACATGGTGGGTTGTCTCATTGCAGCCGTCCTCAGGAACTGAGTTCTGTGTTTGTGATCCATGAACAGCTACTAACACACATTGGGCTCCGGGTGCTCCAAGCTCTCTCGACTTATTAATCAACTTGATCTCTGTCCAGGAGTTGCAACTAGTTTCTGGTGTTTGTAGGTAGTGTTAGTAGTCTACCAAGTGGCACCCGGTACAGGTGGGCTTGGGACAGACTAGGCACAGTGGCACGGTGTACCAAGCGTACATCCACCCGTCGAGGTGGGCTTGGGAACCCTGCACACATCGTTTGGGGCCGTGAGCGACACCCCGGTCGGATCTCCTTGCGGATGGAACCCGAATAGGCGATAAACCTGGACTAGAGACTTGTTCGGTTAGTCAGGTCGTGGCCGACTCCCTCGCCCAGCTTCCGCTTGAAGGTTGCCGAGGTACATGACATGTACAGGGCGATAAGTGGCGAAAGCGTGTGTGAAGAAGTACACCCCTGCAGGGTTATCATTATCTATTCGAATAGCCGGATTCCTTGGATATGGAAACTTGGACCCCTTGTACAGTTCATAGACAAGTGAAAGTGGATACTCTAAAATACGCAAGATAAGCGTGAGTGCTATGGATGGCGTTCTCGTAGGGAGACGGGAGCGGATCCATAGTGGTGTATTGATATGGTGAATATGTTGACTCGTGTGCGCCACCTCAAAAGAGTTACTTGCAGTCGTAGTTCAGGTTAGCCACCGAGTCAAAGCTGGCTTGCTGCAGTCAAACTCCACCATCCCCTTTGTTGATAAGGATGCATATGTAGATAGTTCTGATGTAAGTCTTGCTGGGTACATTTGTACTCATGTTTGCCTATTTTATGTTTTTGCAGAGAGACTTCAGTCTCGCTAGTAGTACCGCGTGGACTTCGACGTTTAGCTTGTTACTTCAGCTACGATCTTGTGCCCTCGGCAGGATCTGGTAGATAGTCAGGCTTCTTAGCCTTTTTCATTTATAGATGTCTGTACTCAGACATGATAGCTTCCGCTTGTGCTTTGACTTGTATGCTCTGAGTGTTGGGTCATGAGACCCATGATTGTAATATCTCGCTCCTCGGAGCCTATTGAATAAAAACTACTGAGTCGTAGAGTCATTTTGTGATGCCATGTTGTATTGCACATATCGAGCATATTGTGTGTATGTTATTGAAATGCTTGGTATGTGTGGGATCTGACTATCTAGTTGTTTATCTTTAGTAGCCTCTCTTACCGGGAAATGTCTCCTAGTGTTTCCACTGAGCCATGGTAGCTTGCTACTGCTCCGGAACACTTAGGCTGGCCGGCATGTGTCCTTCTTCGTTCCTGTGTGTGTCCCTTCGGGGAAATGTCACGCGATGAATACCGGAGTCCTGTTAGCCCGCTACAGCCCGGTTCACCGGAGTCCTGCTAGCCCAGTGCTACAGCCTGGATTCACTCGTTGATGACCGACACGTTCGATGCTGGGTCATGGATGCCTGTCCCTGTAAGTTTGTGCCACTTTGGGTTTACGACTAGCCATGTCAGCCCGGGCTCCTTATCATATGGATGCTAGCGACACTGTCATATACGTGTGCCAAAAGGCGCAAACGGTCCCGGGCAAAGGTAAGGCGACACCCGTGGGAATACCGTGCGTGAGGCCGCAAAGTGATATGAGGTGTTACATGCTAGATCGATGTGGCATTGAGTCGGGGTCCTGACATTGAAGACCGAAGAAGAGTTTCTCTTAATTCTCAGATTGTGAAGATTACCTCACTTGCGACATTGCTTACAATGCGGTTATGCCTCTAAGTCGTGCTTCGACACGTGGGAGATATAGCCGCATTCTGGGCGTTACAAGAGAGGCAACGCAACGGTCGTGAACTAGGAGTGATCAAGAAGTGATCCTGAAACTACTTACGTTCAAGCATAACATGAGACCGTGTTCTCTTCCCGGACTCCGCCGGAAAGAGATCATCACGGCTACACACGCAGTTGATTCATTTTAATTAAGTTAAGTGTCAAGTTCTCTACAACCGGACATTAACAAATTCCCATCTGCCCATAACCGCGGGCACGGCTTTTGAAAGTTCAAAACCCTGCAGGGGTGTCCCAACATAGCCCATCACAGGCTCTCATGGTCAACGAAGGATATTCCTTCTCCTGGAAAGACCCGATCAGTCTCGGAATCCCGGTTACAAGACATTTCGACAATGGTAAAACAAGACCAGCAAGACCGCCCGATGCGCCGACATCCCGATAGGAGCTGCACATATCTCATTCTCAGGGCAACACCGGATAAGCTAAGCGTACAGGTACCAACATAACCCAAGTTGCCAAGGGACGGTCCCGCACGGTGCTCTAGTTCGGACCAACACTTAGAGAAGCACTGGCCCGGGGGGTTAAAATAAGATGACCCTCGAGTTAATTACTCCCGAGGGAAAGGTATAGGTTGTTAGGCAAATGTAAAACCAAGGTTGGGCCTTTCTGGAGGAGTTTTATTCAAAGCGAACTGTCAAGGGGTTCCCGTAACACCCAACCGCGTAAGGAACGCAAAATCAAGGAACATAACACTGGTATGACGAAAACTAGGGCGGCAAGAGTGGAACAAAACACCAGGCATAAGGCCGAGCCTTCCACCCTTTACCAAGTATATAGGTGCATTAATTAAATAAGAGATATTGTGATATCCCAACATATCCATGTTCCAACATGGAACCAGCTTCATCTTCACCTGCAACTAGCAATGCTATAAGAGGGGCTCAGCAAAGCGGTAACATAGCCAAACAACGGTTTTCTAGGAAAGGTGGGTTAGAGGCTTGACATGGCAATATGGGAGGCATGATATAGAAAGTGGTAGGTATCACAGCATAGCAATAGAGCGAGCAACTAGCAAGCAAAGATAGAAGTGATTTCGAGGGTATGGTCATCTTGCCTGCAAAGTTCCCAGAGTTGACGAAAGCTTGATCCTCGTAAGCGTACTCAACACGTTCCTCGTTCACGCACTCGTCTCCCGGCTCTACCCAAGGCAAGGACACAAGCAAAGGAAAACAACAATCAACCATGGTGCAATGCGCAAGCAACATGATGCAAAACATGGCATGATATGCGGGATGTGATATGCAATGCATATGCGTGCTTTGGAAGGAAAAGACTGAACCAGGCCTCAACTTGGCAAACCAAGTGTGCCGCTGGAAAGATGAGATGATTTCGGTTGAAAATGATATGAAGATCACCGGAATCGGATGCACGGTTTACAAATGGCAAGCAAAACAAGAATGGCACAATTCTGCGATTAACAGCACGATGCCATCTAGAATGCAACAATAAACTAAGCTACTGCACTCCAACATAACAACAAAGAACACGATAGTGATCTACTCAAGATGCTTGACAAAAGATGAACACTGAGCTATGGCTAAATCACACAAGAGCAGGTTCAAACAAGCATGGAAAAAGTGCAAAAGATATCAGCATCACAGACTTAGTGAAAATACTAACATGCCAGGAATTAACATCAGGAAGCCATGTTTAGAGCAAGCCAACAACATGCTACAGGAGCTTATCATAGAAAAACAAGGCATTACATGAATATACTCAAATCATAGAACAAAAGTCCCTTACTGACCATGAGTCAAAAAGGATCAGAAGATATGACGGCACCCATATAAACATAGCAAGTTTCGTTAACAGATTCAGACTTAGCAGAAAACTGAGCATGGCAAAACGGAGTTATGAAGGCATCTTTGCGAGCTCGATTCACTCAACACAAGGCATTTCATGACAAGATAAGCATAGCATCAGCAATATGGCATGTTCAAGAAGCTAACCAAGGCAATAGCAAGTTCAAGCATGCATGGATCAACTACAACAACCATGGCAAAATTGATTAACATGTAAACAATCTGCCAGGAACATTTTATAGCAAAAGTAGAGCAAGATTAAGTCATTCTAGGGCACTCCATAATTGCAAACAGGGGCATGGATGGATAGAGCATAACCATATGTCCAAATCATCCTTACTGAAGCAACTCAAATAAAGCATGCATCTCACTGTAGCAACATGGTTACATGGCATCAAAATAACAGCAGACAAAGACTTAGCCAAAATTCTGAGATCCTGAAATCAGCAATTACACGAAGGCTATTTTGCATGCTTGTGCTAGTCACCACAAATATCTCAAAAATACAAGGCATGTACCCCTGTAAAGATGGCAAGGCATAGATCAAAACAGATGTAGGCACATGCCCATATGCAGCACACAACAAATGTAGCAAAAATGACAAATCCTCATACTCTGATAAGAATCAGCACCTAACATTTTATAGCACTCTTGAATCAACGATTTGGGCATCAAGATGGACTCAAACAAGCATGGCACAATGGAATGAAATCAAGAGCATCATCTAATGAACATTTTGATATATCATGCGCATGAAACGGAGCTACGCTGATGAAGTTATGATGCGTTGAACAGAGCAATAAAATATGAGGGGGAAATGACTTAGGGAAAATTAGACCTCTGAAATTCCCAGATCTAGGGTTTCGTCTTGCACGGATGTCGAGGTTCGACTGGAGTGGATCTCGTCGAACTGTGGCTCGCCGGAGTTGGATGAAGGTGCCCGGAGTAGATCCGCGAGCGGGATCCAGGGTCGGGTCACCGGAGTTTGCAACGGCCGGTCGCCGGAGTTGGGGTTGGCGAGCGCGCGGAAGAGGCGGCGCGGGCGGCGACGTATGACGCAGGGGCGGCGGATCCGAGCATGGCGGTGGCCGACGGCGGGCGCTAGGCGGCGGAGCGAAGCCGCGGCGGTGAGGGAGCCCGTGAGAGGAGCACGGGCGGCGGGCGAGGCTCCTCGGACGATGGCGCGGGGCACGGCCTGGGTGCGGCCCGGGCCGGGCCGGCCTCGGGCCCCGGCGGGCTTGGCGGCGGGGAGGAGAGAGAGGAGGCGCGGTGCGACACATGGCGGCGGTGGATTGGCTAGAGGCGGCGGCGGAGATGAGGTGGCGGCCTGCCATTGGTCCGCGCGACGTGGAGGGAAGCGGCGGACATGTCCAGCCGGTGGAAGATTTGTCCGGCGGCGCGGAGAGGAAGTTTGCTAGGGCTTAGACTGCGATTTTGGACGGGGGAGGTCTTTTTATAGGTAGGAGGATGTAGGAGTGTCCAAATGGAGTGTAGTTTTCGACCACGCGATCGTGATCCGATGGCGGAGGACATGCAAGAGGTTTGAATGGGTTATTGGGCCACTTTGGAGGGGTGTTGGGCTGCAACACACAAAGCCTTTACGGTTCCCGGTTAACCGTTGGAGTATCAAACGGACTCCAAATGGCATGAAACTTGACAGGCGGTCTACCGGTGGTGTACCAAGGCCGCTTGGCAAATCCCGATCCATTTCGAGAATTTTTAACACCCGCTCATGAAAAGAGACAAAAGAGGGCGCCGGAGAACGTAGGAGTGTCGGATTGAGAAATAGACAACGGGGAAAATGCTCGGATGCATGAGACGAATACGAATGCAAATGCGATGCACATGATGACATGATATGAAATGCATGACATGAACAAAAAGCAAAACGAAGACAAAACCCAACCATGAAGGGAAATCTCAGATCACATCTCTAGAAAAGGCAAGAGTCGGAGTTACGAATATGGAAAGTTGCATCCGGCGCATTACATCTTGTTAAGTTGAACCGTTTCTGTTCTCATGTCTCAACGCAAAGAGTTCATCCGAGTGAAACGCATGCCGTATATCGCACACACCTTGACCTGGCTTACCATTTCTTTTGTGTTGCCTAATCACAAACAGTTCATCCAAGTGAACCATATGTTGTGTATCGTACACGCCTTCATCTGGCTGCCCGTTTCTTTTGTTCCTCCTCATCGCAAATAGATTATTGAACTGAACCGTATGCCCATCACCGCACACGCAACTAAAACCTGAACCATGTTTGATGCATCCATCATCGCAAACTTTTTACACATTTCTAACGGTTTTCATACACCATCGTTTGCGATTATTGCATCACACACAGTTTCTCGAAGGGTCTCTAATCGTAGTGTCGCGTAAGCAGCATCTTGCAGTATTGTATCTCAATGTTTGCGGCCGAGTGACGGTGGCAGGATGTTTGAAATTCATTCCCATTTCTTGGATGGGACCTAAGCATGCACCCAAGGACAAATATTTGATTTTTCAACCAATTTATATGCACTGGAGCATGTGCATGTAGTTCAAATTTGAGTTATGCACATAAAATGCATTGAAAACTCACTTAATGCATAAAAATGTCCAAACGAACCCCGAAAAATCACAAAAAATAACACAACACTCTTGTTGTTCTATGTTGACACGAGAAATTTTTTGAAAGCAATAAGTGGCAATGGATATCGTTTCGTCCCCAAAGGTGGGGCCTTCCCTACCGAAACCATCATGATTGTTATGAGAAGCTCTGGTTTGTGAGAAGCATATACCAAACCTGCCCCAAATGGGACAAAAATTTTACCACGGCATGTTGATGCCTCTCCATGATAACATGCCAAGTTTCATGAATTTCAGACTAGTTTTGGATTTACTAGAATTTAAAAACAAGGTATCTCAATGTTTGCGGCCGAGTGACGGTGGCAGGGTGTTTGACATTCATTCCCATTTCTTGCATGGGACCTAAGCATGCACCCAAGGACAAAGATTTGATTTTTCAACCAATTTATATGCACTAGAGTATGTGCATGTAGTTCAAATTTGAATTATGCACATAAATGCTTTGAAAACTCAATTAATTCATAAAAATTTCCAAACGAACCCTGAATAATTTTAATTCTTTTAGGACACACATATAGTTGCATGTTCACTGCAGATAAAAGGTCTAGCAATTGAAAGACCGTCCATGGCCGCTGTAACCCCATTATGTAATTCAAATCAAGACGAAAAATCAAGTAGACCCCACACAGTTTACTATAACCAACCGTGTGAGATGCGGCACAAAATATCTTGGAGCACCGTCGGGGTATAGTACGCATACGGCTTACGCGAGAACACTGGTGCGCGTCGGTCCTAAACAAACGGTTTTTAACCCCTTTCTGGGACGGCATCCGAAACCGTCGCCAAGTGAGTGTGGGTGATAGGGGGGTCCTTCCCACACGAACTAGAAACCGTCGGGGATATGCCCTCCTGGCACACACGTTCTGCAAAATATGGCCGTGTGCGACCGGCGAGCGCGCAAATATGGAAATACATATAGTATAGCTAAAAATACAATTATACCGCGAAATTGTTTCAGGTCGCAAGTACATCCCACACAGTCAGTCCCCACTAAACGTTTCCGTTCGTATGTAGATCCCACACAGTCGCACCAAGGAAAACGTTTGCGCAAGGTGGCATAACGGAAACAGATTTGAAGAGAATGTCGTGTGTTATTGTTCATTGATCCAACACAGTTTATTCCTAGAAACTGTGTGCGATGCCTGAGGTCATCACCCACGGTGGTTTCTCATTAACCGTTTGCAATAGGAAAACCTAATTAGCAAGCTAATTGGCCAATTAGCAGGCTAATTGCCCTATTATTAATAATCCATTTACTAATCTAATTGACATTCATATTAAGCACATAATATATTCCATTTCCATATTAAGGAAGCAGGATTTCGTAATTGAAATCCATCAGAGTACAACATGATATAGCTTCAACACTCAGCTACCCTATTACACAACCGCACCAGCAGCAAGTTTCACATGCAACATCTAGAACCTTTCAAAATTAGCATCTTAGACGGTACATAGAGAGATGCATCTCATCTGGAAAACTGCTAAAGCGGAAGGCGAATATTGAGCCTTCATTCATGTTGAAGGTCTTTGCAACTTTAGGCCAGTGCCTGTGGATGATTGACCGTCCATCCTTCGACCTCCTCAGGAACACTTCAATATTGAACCGTGGCTGTTGTATGAAAAGTTTCCTCACCTCCTGACCACAGAGGTGATTTGAGAGGTAATCATCAATGAAGCCTGAAAACAAGAATGTGCATAAATATCTTCTCTATATTGGAAATTGGGCAAAGGAATACAAGAAGGCAAGGTATAATAGCTAGTACCATCTTGTAAACCTCAGTGCTTCCCATTGTTTCCCTCCAACACATATAAGGTAGTTAGTCATCAGGTTAAGTAAGGGTTCGCATGCTATCAGTAAAATATGTTGATGATAAATAAGGACATTGCAGATTCATCAGATTAATTCAAGCCACATGGAAAATCCATTTATCCAAATGAAGCATGATTAAGAACTAGGAAATATATCACTTGTATATGTTTCTCATGTATTAGGTGCAGCCAAATTCGATTTATTCCTCACATGGTATACAATAACAGAATGTAGCCACAACAATTGAACATCGCATTGCAGAATTGAACCAAGCAGTTAACTAAACACCACAACAAATGAACCAAACGTTAACTGATCACCACATTGCACAATATAACATACTCCTAATAGAAGATCAGACAGTTAACCAAACCAAGCATGCTTAACAACTTGGAAATATATCAATTGTATTTGTTTCTCATGTATTTAGTACAACCAAATTTGATTTATTCCTCACATAGTATACAATTACAGAATGCAGCCACAACAATTGAACATCGCATTGCAGAATTGAACCAAGAAGTTAACTAAACACCACAACAAGTGAACCAAGCCACAACAAATGAACCAAGCAGTTAAGTAAACACCAATTGAACAATATAACATACTCCTAATAGAAGACCACAGTTAACCAAACCAAGCATGCTTAACAACTTGGAAATATTGCACCATGAAGAATTGAACATCACATTTGCAGAATTGAACCAAGCAATTAATTGAACACCACATTGCATGACATATAGAACATATACACTATAGCAGAAGATTGCATGGTAAAAGTAGACAAGCTACTCCTCATTGTCGGATATATCGATGATGATTGGCTCCTTGGACATGGAAGAGGGCGAGGCCTCCGCATCGTGGGTGCCCTTGTTGTAGTGGTGAGTTGGCTGAGCCGCTTCGGGCACCAACCTGCTAGCTCTCGAGATGAGGTAAGCACGTGCACGTTGAGAAAACACCTCGTAGTCTTTGTCGAAGGCACCAACGGTGGCCCAGAGAAAACGCCATGAACTGTCATTTAAAGCAGCCAACCGCGTCACGGCGTCGGCGCATGAGGCGTCAACGGTGGCCTCGATAGTGAGGTGCTCCTCCAAGATTTGGGGGTCGGCACGAATGGCAGCCATCGCGACCTCATCCACACGTGCGGCCGCGATTTGCTTCTCCGCTGCCAAATGCTCCTTGAGGCCTTGGCTACACTGCGTGCACCATGCCTTAGGCTGGCGCTTATTTGGTGGAGGGGTCAGTGATTTGGGTGGAAGGTGTCGCGCTCGCGCCGGTGGTCAGGGCATGTGGGTTGTGGAAGGAGGAGGAGGATGGGGGTTGGGTGTGGATTACGTGCCAGGATAGGCGAGGCCGGGCAGCGTGAAGGAGGGTCGCCGGCGAGGAGGCGGCAACGCTGCAAGCAAGGAGTGAAGGTTTCAACTTGGGAAGGAAGGCGAAAAGGGGGGAATGTGGCTTTTGGTAAGGGGGAGGGGCGGGGAGGTAGATATTTTTGCGGAAGCCGAAAATTTGGAATCGCTTCAACCAAAAAACTGGCGCGCAAAGTGTCATCAGACACGGTCCCTTATTCAGACACGGTCCGAAGATATTTTGTGCTGCATCTCACACGGTTGGTTATAATAAACTGTGTGGGATCTACTTGATTTTTGATCTTGATTTGAATTACATAATGGGGTCATAGCGGCCATGGACGGTGTTTGAATTGCTAGACCTTTTATCTGCAGTGATCATAAAAGAATTGGAATTATTTAGGGTTCGTTTGGACATTTTTATGCATTAAGTGAGTTTTCAATGCATTTATGTGCATAATTAAAATTTGAACTACATGCACATGCTCCAGTGCATATAAATTCATTGAAAAATCAAATCTTTGTCCTTGGGTGCATGCTTAGGCCCCATGCAAGAAATGAGAATGAATTTCAAACACCATGGCACCGTTGATTGCCAGCAAAACAGTGAGATGCCTGGTTTTTAAATTCTAGTAAATCCAAAACTTGTCTGAAATTCATGAAACTTTGCATGCCATCATGGAGCGGCATCAACATGCCGTGGTACAAATTTTGTCCCATTTGGGGCAGGTTTGGGTATATGCTTCTCACAAACCGGAGCTTCTCACAACAAGCATGATGGTTTTAGGTAGGGAACGTCCCACCTTTGGGGACGAAACGATATCCATTGTGTGTGCATTCTAGGAACGGGGGTCCCCAGACTTGTCTGCCTGTGGCCCGCGGCGTGGCGGAGCCAGCAGGCCATACGGCCCATCTTCATCAACAAAGCATCCAAGTCCCTCGTGAGGGTCCAAGCCTCGCGAGGTGGACGACGCAAGACCTCCTCCCGAGCGTCCTAGTCAGGTAGGCTCGCGAGGGGCGGAGATATCAAGGAGACGCGAACCTCACGAGGCTCTCGTGACATGAGCCCTGACGATCGACACCAAGCGGGCGCCAGCGCGCGCAGCGTCCTTGTTTCCTCTTTGGTGCAAAGGAGGCAAGCGCAGCCGCGGAGTACCGAGGCATCAGGCAAAGGTTGTCGTTTCGGTGCAACAAGACCAAGAACAAGGACTGCAAGACGGAGGTCATCGTGGAGCCCAAGAC
Organism: Triticum aestivum; assembly: GCF_018294505.1. Taxonomy (NCBI): domain Eukaryota; kingdom Viridiplantae; phylum Streptophyta; class Magnoliopsida; order Poales; family Poaceae; genus Triticum; species Triticum aestivum. The sequence goes on from NC_057800.1 coordinate 234,168,299, forward strand.
GGCGTCACCACCAGAGCTTTGTGCAGGCGAAGACCGCTTTTGTCAGGATAGTTTGTACTAGCTATCCCCTTCAAATTTGCCCGCCATTGTTGGCTCCCTTCCCGCTCAATATTTGGGAAGAGGACCAGGGCCTCTATAAATAGGACTAGCCACCACCATAGTAGGGCCGAATCAGACCCAGAGATAGACACAAGTCCGAAAGCACAAGAACATCTCAACCTCAAGAGGCTGTTCTTCCCCTTGTATGATTCATCATTAGCCCAAGAGGCAATCCACCACCACCACACTGGAGTAGGGTATTACACCACAACGGTGGACCGAACCAGTATAAACCCCGTGTCTTTCTGTGCTGTGAGTTCGTCGAGTTCGTCCGCGAGATCTAGCGAGCTAGAGCATAGATCGGTAGGAGGGAAAGACTTCGCGTGCACCCCAGTGTTCGAACCTTAAGGGTTAGCCGGAGCCCCACATCTAACACATTGCCTCTTATTGCTTTCAAGTTTTTTTCTTGTGTCAACATGGAACAATAGGAGTGTTGTGTGAATTTTTGTGATTTTTCGGGGTTCGTTTGGACATTTTTATGCATTAACTGAGTTTTCAATGCATTTATGTGCATAATTCAAATTTGAACTACATGCGCATGCTCTAGTGCATATAAATTCGTTGAAAAATCAAATATGTGTCCTTGGGTGCATGCTTAGGTCCCATGCAAGAAATGGGAATGAATTTCAAACACCAGGTCACCGTTGATTGCCGGCAAAATAGTGAGATGCCTGGTTTTTAAATTCTAGTAAATCTAAAACTCGTGTGAAATTCATGAAACTTGGCATGCTATCATGGAGCATCATCAACATGCCGTGGTACAAATTTTGTCCCATTTGGGGCAGGTTTGGGTATATGCTTCTCACAAACCGGAGCTTCTCATAAGAAGCATGATGGTTTTCGGAAAGGAACGTCCCACCTTTGGGGACAAAATGATATCCATTGCCTCTTATTGCTTTCAAGTTTTTTCTCATGTCAACATAGAACAACAGGAGTCTTGTGTGAATTTTTTGATATTTTTTGGGGTTCGTTTGGACATTTTTATGCATTAACGAAAGTTTTCAATGCATTTATGTGCATAATTCAAATTTGAACTGCATGCGCATGCTCCAGTGCATATAAATTTGTTGAAAAATCAAATATGTGTCCTTGGGTGCATTCTTAGGTCCCATGCAAGAAATGGGAATGAATTTCAAACACCAGGGCACCGTTGATTGCCGAAAAACATTGAGATGCCTAGTTTTTAAATTCTAGTAAATCCAAAACTCGTCTGAAATTCATGAAACTTGGCATGCTATCATGGAAGGCCACCCAACATGATGTGGTATTTTTCGTGTCCATTTTGTGAGAAGGCGCACTCGAATAATGACAGCCAACAAAGGCATTTTGAAAAAAAATAGCTGCCACTTTAATATCTCAAACGCTTGTATAATTCAAACCGTGTGCGTTCGGTTAACCATTCACGTGATGCCATGTGTCTTGGTTTTAATGGCTATAGGAGGTGTCGTGTGGACAGCTGCTCGATGGAACGGGAGGTGTGCGACCGCAGTCCGATGCGCAAGCTCACCGGGAAGCGTACAAGTTGTTCAACGCAGGATCTGTGCATCTCTTCAACGCAAACGGTTCAGATTACGGTATGCAAATTAAAGCTAGAGTTCTGCGCTAAGCCAAGAGACACTACAATTTGTCAAAATATGCACCTAAAAATCAATGTCACCATCTATTTTTTGCAACTAAAATTTAGTAATTAAGCATATATTTCATTCATACTAGAGATTAAGAAGTTGTTCTCACCGGGAAGCGAGACATCATTGGACCGCCGCCCACCTCGCTCCCACTAGTCTATATTAATGGCGCCGCCGAGCGGCCGCACCCCCCATCCTCGCCACACACACAATTCCTCTCTCTCCGTATGCATCCTCGACGCCACTCTGAGTCCTCAAAGCCGTAAGTGTACGAGGATGCCGCCGAAGCGCCCCATCGGAGGGAGTGGCAACGCCGGGGCTGCTGAAGCACTGGAACACGGCATAAATATGGAGACAGAGGTTCCCGTCCCCACCGACGAGGTGGAGAACAAAGCTGCCAACAAGCGGAGGTGGGTCGAGAAAGAACCGTAAGAGACTCCAGCAGGCCTAGACTTCATCAACAACCTCCCCGATGATATGTTGATAGTCATCATATCCCTCCTCCCAATCAGAAATCGGGCGAGGACAGCGGCCGTTTCCCGACGGTGGCGCATCCTATGGCTCCGCACCCCTGTCGACCTCCTCCACGCCCACAAGCTCTGCCATGGCTATTGCCAAAGATTGGATGCGTTCTCCCAGATCCTCGGCAGTCACCATGGCCCAACCAAAGTCCTTATCGCGGGCAAGTTCCATTCCAATGGCAAGGAGCAAGCCAAGCTTGACGAGTGGTTCCGATCCCATGCCATAGATCAGCTCGAGAAGCTAAGTTATAATGATGGGCATATGAGCTTGCTGCCAACGTCCATGCTCCGGTTCGCGCCCACGCTGCGCCTCGCCAAGTTCATGAACTGCCATCCCCCCTTAATGGCGCGCCAGCTCTTTTTCTACCATGACTGAAGCACCTCGAGCTCATCGTCGTCCGCATCCCAAAGGATGACATGGAGCACCTGCTCCGTGGCTGTGCTACACTCGAGTTCCTTCGTCCTCAGGCGATGAATTGGTCGAGTACCTTGCACATCACCTCCAGGACTCCCTGCACTATTTATGTGTGTTGCTGGTGCTGCAACGAGAGATCAGAAAACATGGACCACAATATGGTCATCCAGGACACACATTCACTTGAGAGATTACTTGTAGTTGATCACCACGGTCCAACAAGAATCAATGTAATTTCTGCGCCAAAATTAAAAGTGGTGGGCTACTCGTCTGTCAAATACTACAATTTTCAGGTACAACAGTCGCCTTATATACCTCTCACTCTTGATATCAACGTTATAACTAGTTTTGAAGATGTATGTTTGTCTGTCATCCAGCGAAGCTTCACCCAGACTCTGGGCACAGTGAAGGTCTTCGCACTAGAATTTGTCGTCCCCAACATGGACCAAGTTTTCAGTTGCCTGAGATGCTTTCTGTGCCTGAAGAAGCTGTATATCGAGGTGATGTTCCTTTCCTGTTAAATGTTAATCATAAGGGAGTTCAATTTTCTGCACCTTTTCCAAAGTTTACAATGACTATGTACTATGATTTCTGAAGGAATTTTGGAGGATTCTAGGACATACACCCCCACCCCATATTGGTTGCTTCATTCATATGGTTACAATCATCCATAAGCATTTCTCTTTTGGATTCATCCGTACTAGTTTTCTTAGGGAATTTTTCATCCAGTCCAACCTCTTGTGAAGAAGGCTACATGTTTCTAGATTGTAATCAAATTAATGCCCATGTTAATCATGACAGATCGAAGATGGCACGTTGGTGCATTTGACACATCCTGCAAACCAAATGGGCGTGTAGCACTGTTCAAAACTGCATGTAGGCACTAACACATTCTCTTCTTTTGCAATGCATATTAGGCCCGGTGGAAGATATTGATAATGACAATCACATCGAATGCCTGATTTGCATATCTCAAATATTACTTTGAACTCCTACCGAGGGACCCCACCGGAGATTACACTCGCCATGTTCTTTCTTGCCACAGCAAAGGTGCTGAGGGTACTGAGGTTGAACATGCATTTAATTAGGAAAGATCAATGGTATGATTATCTGAGGCGACTGGTACTGCGGAATGGAAGTGCCTCCAAAAATGCCAAACTTTGTATTGGAAGAGCATATGGCAAAGCAATTGGAAGTTATTGTGTCGAACCCATACATGACTTGTCGGCGGCTGATCCCTTTTTAGAAATGGCGCAGCTTGCAATGTTTGAATTTGAGCGTTGTAATCTTTGAACTTGAACCTTGGAATATTTATGGTATTTGTTATATTGAACCGTTTATGTTCTCTTGTCTCAACGCGAACTGTTCATCCGGGTGAACGGCATGTCATACATCACACACACCTTGATCTGGCTGACCGTTCCTTTTGTGTTGCCTAATCACAAACAGTTCATCTGAGTGAACCGTATGTTGTACATCCCACACGCCTTCATCAGGCTGCCCGTTTCTTTTGTTCCGCCTCATCGCAAATGGTTCATCCGAGTGAACTGTATGATGTACATCGCACACACCTTGATCTGGCTGAGCTTTTCTTTTGTGTTGCCTAATCACAAACTGTTCATCCAAGTGAACCATATGTTGTACATTGCACACGCCTTCATCAGGCTACCCGTTTCTTTTGTTCCGCCTCATCGCAAACGGTTCATTGGACTGAACCGTATGCCCTGGATCGCAGACACAACTAAAATCTGAACCGTGTTTGATGCATCCTCCACTGCGAACATTTTGCTCCTTTTTGATGGTTTTTTACATCCCCGTTTGTGATTAATGCATCGCACACAGTTTCATGAAAGGATCTCTGATTGTAGTGTCGCGTTAGCAGCATCCTGCAGTAGTGGAAGGTGCGACAGCTACAATCCACAGCCCGCTCTGAATAAGGGACCGTGTCTGATGACACTTAGCGCGCCAGTTTTTCGCTGAAGCGATTCCAAATTTTCGGCTTCTGCGGAAATATCTACCTCCCCGCCCCCTTACCAAAAGCCACATTTCCCCTGTTTCCTCCTTCCTTTCCAAGTTGAAACCTTCACTCCTTGCCTGCATCACCCCCTCCTCGCCGGCGACCCTCCTTCATGCTGCTCGGCCTCGCCTATCTAGGCAGGTAATCCACACCCAACCCCCATCCTCCTCCTCCTTCCACATCCCACATGCCCCAACCACCGGCGCGAGCGCGACACCTTCCACCCAAATCACCGACCCCTCCACCAAATAAGCGCCGACCTAAGCCATGATGCACGTAGTATAGGCAGGATATCAAGGAGCATTTGGCAGCGGAGAAGCAAATCGCGGCCGCACGCGCAGATGAGGTCACGATGGCTCCCATTCGTGCTGACCCCCAGATCTTTGACGCCTCATGTGCCAATGCCACGACGCGGCTGGCTGCTTTAAACAACATTTCATGGCATTTTCTCGAGGCCACCAGCGGTGCCTTCGACGAAGACTATGAGGTGTTTTCTCAGCGTGCACGTGCTTACCTCATCTCGAGAGCCAGCAGGTTGGTGCCCAGAGCGGCTCAGGCAACTCACCACTATAACGAGGGCACCCACGATGCGGAGGCCTCGCCCTCTTCCATGTCCAAGGAGCCAATCGTCATCGAAATCTCCGACAATGAGGAGTAGCTTGTCTTATTAGCTCACTATAAGGACCCATGTCCAGTTTGTGCTAGCTAGTGCCTTTCCTTAACAAATTCTAGTGAATTGTGCTATCTACTCTTACCATGTAATCTTATGCTATAGTGTATATGTTCTATATGTCGTGCAATGTGGTGTTCAGTTAACTGCTTAGTTCAATTCTGCAAATGTGATGTTCAATTCTTCAGGGTGCAATATTTCCAAGTTGTAAAGCATGCTTGGTTTGGTTAACTGTCTGATCTTCTATTAGGAGTATGTTATATTGTGCAATGTGGTGCTCATTTAACATATGGTTCATTTGTCGTGGTGTTTAGTTAACTGCTTGGTTCAATTCTGCAATGCGATGTTCAATTGTTGTGGCTGCATTCTGTTATTGTATACCATGTGAGAAATAAATCGAATTTGGCTGTACTAAATACATGCGAAACAAATACAATTGCTATATTTTCCAAGTTGTTAAGCATGCTTGGTTTGGTTAACTGTCCAATCTTCTATTATGAGTATGTTATATTGTGCAATGTGGTGCTCAATTAACGTTTGGTTCATTTGTTGTGGTGTTTAGTTAACTGCTTGGTTCAATTCTGCAATGCGATGTTCAATTGTTGTGGCTGCATTCTGTTATTGTATACCATGTGAGGAATAAATCGAATTTGGCTGCACTTAATACATGAGAAACATATACAAGTGATATATTTCCTAGTTCTTAATCATGCTTGGTTTGGATAAATGGATTTTCCATGTGGCTTGAATTAATCTGATGAATCTGCAATGTGCTTACTTTTCATCAACATATTTTACTGATAGCATGCGAACCCTTACTTAACTTGATGACTAACTACCTTATATGTGTTGCAAGGAAACAATGGGAAGCACTGAGGTTTACAAGATGGTACTAACTATTATACCTTGCCTTTTTTATTCCTTTGCCCCATTTCCAATATAGAGAAGATATTTATGCACATCCTTGTTTTCAGGGTTCACTGATGATTACCTCATAAACCACCTCTGTGGTCAGGAGAGAGGAACGTTTTCATACAACACCCATGGTTCAATATTGAAGTGTTCCTGAAGAGGTCAAAGGATGGACGGTCAATCATCCACAGGTACTGGCCTAAAGTTGCAAAGATCTTCAACATAAATGAAGGCTCAATATTCACCTTCTGCTTAAGCAGTTTTCCAGATGAGATGCATCTCTCTATGTACCGTCTATGATGCTAATTTCGAAAGGTTCTAGATGTTGCATGTGAAACTTGCTGCTGGTGCAGTTGTGTAATGGGGTAGCTGAGTGCTGAAGCTATATCATGTTGTACTCTGATGTATTTCAATTATGAAATCCTGCTTCCTTATATGGAAATGGAATATATTATGTGCTTAATATGAATGTCAATTAGATTAGTAAATTGATTATTAATAATAGGGCAATTAGCCTGCTAATTGGCCAATTAGCTTCCTAATTGGGTTTTCCTATTGCAAACGGTTATTGAGAAAACACCATGGGCGATGACCTCAGGCAACCCACACAGTTTCTAGGAATAAACCGTGTTGGATCAATGAACAACCACACACGACATTCTCTTGAAAACTGTTTGCGTTACGCCACCTTGCACAAACGTTTTCCTTGGAGTGACTATGTGGGATGTATATACGAACGGGAACATTTAGCGGTGACTGGCTGTGTGGGATGTACTTAGGACCGGAAATGATTACGCCTGTATACTTGTATTTTTTAGCACTACTGAATGTATTTCTATATTTGAGTGCTCGCCGGTCACACACGTCCTCATTTTGCCAAGCGTGTGTGCCAGGAGAGCATATCCCCGACGGTTTCTGGGTCGTTTGGGAAGGACCCCCCTATCACCCACACTCACTAGGTGACGGTTCCGAACGTCGTAGCGAAAAGGGGTTAAAAACCGTTTGTATAGCACTGACGTGTACGAGTGAGTAGGAGAACCAAGCTACAATACGTAAACGGCACCTGCACACAAATAACAAATACTCGCAACCCGACGTATTAAAGGGGTTGTCAATCCCTTTCGGGTAATGGCGCCAGAAATTGGCAAACGGACGTGAGAGAGCTGTAATAATTGATAGATCGAACAGCAAATAAAAAATGCAAGAAGGTATTTTTGTATTTTTGGTTTAATAGATCTGAAAATTAAAGGCAAATAAAATAGATCGCAAATGCAAATAATATGAGAAAGAGACCCGAGGGCCGTAGGTTTCACTAGTGGCTTCTCTCAAGAAAAATAACAAACGGTAGGTAAACAAATTATTGTTGGGCAATTGATAGAACTTCAAATAATCATGACGATATCCAGGCAATGATCATTATATAGGCATCACATCCAAGATTAGTAGACCGACTCCTGCCTGCATCTACTACTATTACTCGACACATCGACCGGTATCCAGTATGCATCTAGTATATTAAGTTCATGGAGAAACGGAGTAATGCCATAAGAATGATGACATGATGTAGACAAGATCTATTTATATAGAAATAGACCCCATCTTGTTATCCTTAATGGCAACGATACATACGTGTCGGTTCCCCTTCTGTCACTAGGATCAAGCACCGGAAGATCGAACCCATCACAAAGCACCTCTTCCCATTGCAAGATAAATAGATCAAGTTGGCCAAACAAAACCCAAATATCAGAGAATAAATATGAGGCTATAAGCAATCATGCATATAAGAGATCAAAGAAGACTCAAATAACTTTCATGGATAAAAAGATAGATCTGATCATAAACTCAAAGTTCATCTGATCCCAACGAACACACCGCAAAAAGAGTTACATCATATGGAACAGACCATTGTATTGAGAATCAAACGAGAGAGAGGAAGCCATATAGCTACTAACTACGGACCCGAAGGTCTACAAAGAACTACTCACGCATCATCGGAGAGGCACCAATGGAAGTGGTGAACCCCTCCGTGATGGTGTCTAGATTGGATCCGGTGGTTCTAGACTCTGCGGCGGCTGGAATTGATTTTCGTCAACTCTCATAGGGTTTTTGGATTATTGGGGTATTTATCGAGTAAAGAGGCGGGCCAGGGGCACCCGAGGTGGGAACAACCCACCGGGGCGCGCCTGGGCCTCCTGGAGCACCCTGGTGGGTTGTGCTCCCCTCGGAGCACCCCCGAGGTGCTTCTTCAGCCCATTGGTTGTCTTCTGGTCCAAAAAATCCGTAAAAAGTTTTGCTGCGTTTGGACTCCGTTTGGTATTGATTTCCTGCGATGTAAGAAACATGCAAACAGCAACTGGCACTTGGCACTATGTCAATAGGTTAGTACCAAAAATGATATAAAATGACTATAAAATGATTATAAAACATCCAGGAATGATAATATAACATCATCGAACAATAAAAAATTATAGATACATTGGAGACGTATCAGCATCCCCAAGCTTAATTACTGCTCGTCCTCAAGTAGGTAAATGATAAAAACAATATTTTTGATGTGGAATGCTGCCTAACATGTTATCTCATATTCTTTTCTTTATAGCATGGACATTTCGACTTTTATATTGTAAAAAGCAATAGTCTATTTTTGACATGATAACTTAAATACTCAAGCATATCAACAAGCAACCAAGTCTTCCAAAATATCAACGCTAAAATAAGTTATCCCTAGCCCATCATGCTCAATCATTGATCCATTCATAAAACACACTTGCATATTAGGTACACCCAATGCTCAAGTACGATCATAGTGCCCCCTAGTTGGTGCTTTATAAGAGAAGATGGAGACTCAAATTCAAAAATAAATTGCATAAAGAAAAAGAAAGGCCCTTCGCGGAGGGAAGTAGGGATTTGTAGAGGTGTCGGGCTCAAAGCAAAAATTTAGAGATAAAAACATTTTGAGAGGCATAATTTTCCCACCAACAAAAATGACTTAGAGTTCCCAACACTTTCCATGCTAGATGTATCATAGGTGGTTCCCAAACATAAATTAAAGTTTATTCCTTTTTCCACCATACTTTCACTTTCCATGGCTAACCGTCTCCACGGGTACCTTCCATACCAACACTTTCCAAGGAATTTATTATTTGACAACATAAAGTAAATTCATTTTTCATTTCGGGACTGGGCATCCCTAATACCTTTGCCATACTCTGGTGCAATGACAAGTGAATAAACACTCATCGTGAGAATAACACATCTAGCATGGAAAATATTAGCCACCCCTCACCGCCTCGTGAGCGGTACGAGCACACAAAAGAGAAATTTATTTTGAATATTAGAGATGCAACATACAAATTTGCTTAGAACGACAAAAAAATACCGCATATAGGTAGGTATACTGGACTCATGTGGCAAAACTGGTTTAAAGGATTTTGGATGCACAAGTAGTGATCATACTTAATGCAAAATGAAGGCTAGCAAAAGATTGAGAAGCGACCAACCAAGAAACGAATAACCTTATAAGCGAGTATTAAGCATAATTAACACCGAATAATGCACCACAAGTTGGATATAATTTCATTGCATAATTATTGACTTTCGTGCTTGCATAGGGAATCACAAACCTTAACACCAATATTCTTACTAAAGCATAATTACTCATCAACATGACTCACATATCACATCATCATATCTTAAAACTATTACTAAGAATCAAGCTTATTTTGTCCAATGATCTTCATGAAAGTTTTTATTATATCCTTCTTGGATATATATCACTTTGGAAGTAATTTTCATGTGTTGCTTTTGACAAGCTCAAAAAAATATAAGTGAAGATCATGAGCATAAAATTTCTTTCTCACGAATTAATTTAAGTGAAGCAAGAGAGAATCTCTTGAAATTTTTTACTAACTCTCAAATAAATCTCAGTGAATCAAGAGAACATTTATTCAAAAATACTAAAGCACATCGTGCTCAAAAAGATATAAGGGAAGCACTAGAGCAAATCCATAGCTCATAAAAATTATAAGTGAAGCATAGAGAGCAATTTTAACAAGTCATGGCATAATTGTGGCTCTCTCAAATAGGTGTGTCCAGAAAGGAATCAAGACTTAAAACACAAAATAAAACAAGCAAATACTCATATCATACAAGACGCTCCAAGCAAAACACTTAGTATGTGACGAATAAAAATATAGCTTCGAGTAAAAGACGAATGGTCGTTAGAAGAAAGAGGGGATGCCACTCGGGGCATCCCCAAGCTTAGTTGCTTGCTCTCTTTGGATAATAGCTTGGGATGCCGGGGCATTCCCAAGTTTAGGCTCTTCTTACTCCTTATTCCTTCATCCATCGTAAGATAACCCAAAACTTGAAAACTTCAATCACGCAAAACTCAATAAAACCTTTGTGAGATCTGTTAGTATAAGAAAAATATCACTACTATAAGTATTGTAGAAAAGAAATTCATATTTTATTCTTGCATTATATCTAGTGCATTCCAACTTTTCTATGGCAAAAACTCATCAAACAAAACCACATAGTCATCAAAACAAGCACACAACGCAAAGAAAATGGAATCTGTCAAAAATAGAACAGTGTGTAGCAATTTGGATATTTCAAATACTTTTGTAACTCCAAAAACTCTGGAAAATTAGGACGACCTGGGCAATTTGTATATTAATCTTCTGCAAAACGAATTGGTATATCATGCTCTGGTTAAAAATGATAATTGGTTTCATGAGCGCAAAAGTTTCTGTTATTCATCAAGATCAAACAACTATCACCCAAGAAGATCCTAAAGGATTTACTTGGAACAAACACTAACTAAAACACAAAAAACACAATCATAATAGTAGCATAGTTGTGCAAACACTCAAGAACAGAAAGAAAAAAGCAAAAATAAATTTTATTCATTGGGTTACCTCCCAACAAGTGTTATTGTTTTATGCCCCTAGCTAGGCATAAAATTTCAATGATGCTCGCATGAAAGATAGTAACTGATACAGGAAGAGAGCATCATGTAGCATGTGAAAACACATTTAAGTCTAACATACTTCCTATGCATAGGCATTTTATAAGGAAACAAATTATCAAAACAAGCAAAGACTAGCATATGCAAGGAAGAAGAATAAAACATAGACAATCTCAACATGAAGAGAGGTAATTTAGTAGCAAGAGAATTTCTACAACCATATTTCCCCCTCTCATAATAATTATATGCGAGATCATATTCAAATTCAACAATATAGCTATCACATAACATATTCTCTATATGATCCACATGCATGCAATGCTAACACTCTTCCAAAATAGTGGGATTGTTTTTACCTAAAGTTGACTCTCTTCCAAACCCACTTTTAATATTATCGCGCGCATATTCATCATGAGTTTTAAATAAATTTTTAAGATCATAAATATCATTATCACCCCAATCAAGATGATTGCAATAAGTAGCGAACATAGCAATATTAGCATCCCCAAGCTTGGGGTTTCGCATATTATTAGCAAAATTGACATTAATAGAATTTATAATAACATCATTGCAATCATGCTTTTCATTCAAGGAGCTATCATGAATCACTTCATAAATATCTTCATTCAACACTTCATCACAATTTTCAGATTCATAAATTTCAAGCAAAACTTCACAAAGATAATCTAATAATTGGTTCATCATAATTGGATCTTCTAAAAAGATTAGCACGTGGATGAGGATCCATATCAATAGATTTTTGGCAAGCAAAGATGCAAGCAAATAGAATGCACATGGTAATGGAAGCAAAGATACAAAACAAGAGATCTGACGAGAAAAAGGCGAACAAAAAAGAGGGCGAATAAAACGACATTTTTTTGTGAAGTGGGGGAGAGGAAAACGAGAGGCAAATGGCAAATAATGTAAATTGCGAGGAGATGAGATTTGTGACTAGGAACCTAGTAGATGTTGAAGATCCTCCCCGGCAACGGCGCCAGAAATTCCTTTTTATGCGGCTTGAAGCTACGTCACTATTTCCCCAAAGAGGAAGGGAAAATGCAGCATAGTAACAGTAGGTATTTCCCTCGGTGATGAGACCAAGGTTATCGAACCAGTAGGAGAACCAAGCAACAATACGTAAATGGCACCTGCACACAAATAACAAATACTCGCAACCGGGCGTATTAAAGGGGTTGTCAATCCCTTTCGGGCAACGGCGCCAAAAATTGGCAAACGAACATGAGAGAGTTGTAATAATTGATAGATCGGACGCCAAATAAAATAAATAAGAATAAATTGCAGCAAGGTATTTTTGTATTTTTGGTTTAATAGATCTGAAAATTAAAGGCAAATAAAATAGATCGTAAATGCAAATAATATGAGAAAGAGACCCCGGGGCTGTAGATTTCACTAGTGGCTTCTCTCAAAAAAATAGTAAACGATGGGTAAACGAATTATTGCTGGGCAATTGATAGAACTTAAAATAATCATGACGATATCCATGCAATGATCATTATATATGCATCACATCCAATATTAGTAGACCGTCTCCTGCCTGCATCTACTACTATTACTCCACACATTGACCGCTATCCAGCATGCATCTAGTGTACTAAGTTCATGGAAAAATGGAGTAATGCAATAAGAATGATGACATGATGTAGACAAGATCTATTTATGTAGAAATAGACCCCATCTTGTTATCCTTAATGACAACGATACATACGTGTCGGTTCCCCTTCTGTCACTGGGATCAAGCACCGTAAGATCGAACCCACTACAAAGCACCTCTTCCCATAGCAAGATAAATAGATCAAGTTGGTCAAACAAAACCCAAATATCAGAGAAGAAATACGAGGCTATAAGAAATCATGCATATAAGAGATCAAAGAAGACTCAAATAACTTTCATGGATAAAAAGATAGATCTGATCATAAACTCAAAGTTTATCTGATCCCAACAAACACACCGCAAAAAGAGTTACATCATATAAATCTCCAAGAGACCATTGTATTGAGAATCAAACGAGAGGGACGAAGCCATCTAGCTACTAACTACAGACCCGAAGGTCTACAAAGAACTGCTCACGCATCATCGGAGAGGCACCAATGGAAGTGGTGAACCCCTCTATGATGGTGTCTAGATTGGATCTGGTGGTTCTGGATTCTGCGGCGGCTGGAATTTATTTTCGTCCACTCCCATAGGGTTTCTGGAATATTGGGGTATTTATAGAGTAAAGAGGCGGTTCAGGGGGCACCTGAGGTGGGCACAACTCACCGAGGCGCGCATGGGCCTCCTGGCGCGCCCTGGTGGGTTGTGCTCCCCTCGGAGCACCCCCAGGTGCTTCTTCGGCCCATTGGTTGTCTTCTGGTCCAAAAACATCCACAAAAAGTTTCGCTGTGTTTGGACTCCGTTTGGTATTGATTTCCTGCGATGTAAAAAACATGCAAAAACGGGAACTGGCACTTGGCACTATGTCAATAGTTTAGTACCAAAAAATGATATAAAATGATTATAAAACATCCAAGAATGATAATATAACAACATGGAACAATCAAAAATTATAGATACGTCGGAGACGTGTCAGCCACCTCGTGTGCCCTCCGGACTCCGTTTTATCCTAGAATACTTGTTTTGCATGGTAAAAATTCATTATATAATCTCCTGAAGGTTTTGACCACTGTATCACGGCAATATCCTCTATTCTTGTTTCGAGCTTTTTTTCTGACAGATCTAGATCGCCATGACGTCTCCAAGCGCTCCCAAGGACAAGTTCTATGAGAAGGTCATCAGCCCATACCTTCCGGAGGTGCTGCAACACCCTCAAATCATTGAGTTGCTTGAGGGGATGCTGCACATCCGGGATGTTCAAGGGCCAAGGGGGACTGAAAGCGTGGAGGCCAGGCTCGAAGCAATGGACTAGCAAGTCTTCAAGTGCGAAGGGATGGTGGAATGCGAACTCAACGCCAATCACTCCATGATCATGTAATTCACTCGTGACCACAAGTGGACACCAAGGACATTAGAGAGGCCATCTTCAAGCTTCATGAGAAAAACGAGCATCTCCAAGCCCAGATCTATGACCCGCAAAACTAAAACTATGAGTATGAATACAGATTTAAGAGGATGAGTTTGGCTGCAGATTTGAGGATCCCGGAGACCCGTTCATCCTTTTATGATGGTGAGCCTATGCCTTGGAAGACGGAGGACAAGCCCTCCACATCATCAACCTCATCACCACCCCCTCCGAAGAAGGAGACTTGAGTACATGGGAATGGGCACTCCCCTTGGCTTGTGCCAAGCTTGGGGGAGGTGCCCTGGTATCGTATCACCATCACATATTTATCTTTATCGTTTTTCTTAGTTCGATCCTTTTAGTTTTATCATTATCTAGTAGAATAAAAGTTTTAGTATGATCTAGTCTTTGACTTTTGCTTTGTGTTCCCTCTATGTAATCGAGTCCGAGAGTTGTATAGTAAAGATTAGTTTTGTGTTGAGGGCTTTGGTTTCTTGCCTTGATCTTGGAAAAGAAAAGAATAAAAGAAGGAAAAAATATATAATGATCTTATGGAGAGTGATGGTTTCACATATAGGAAGTATGTCGCATGAAATTTGTTGAGGGTTGACAAACATAGTTTTGGTCATTGTTGCAATTAATAGGAAGTAATAAAGAAAGAGAGGTCTCACATATAAATATACTATCATGGACATCTTTTGTGATTGTGAGCACTCATTAAAATAATATATGCTAAAAGGTTGATGTTGGACAAGCAAGACAGCATAATGGGTTATGTTTTCTTATATCCCAATAGAAGTTATATTGTCATGGATCCTCCAACAGGTTGAGCTTGTTTCTCATCCTATGCTAGCCAAATCTTCTGCACCAAGTAGAGATGCTACTTGTGCAACCAAAATCCATCAAACCAGTTTTGCCATGAGAGTCCACTATATCTACCTATGGATTGAGTAAGATCCTTCAAGTAAGTTGTCATCGGTGCAAGAAATAAAAATTTCTCTCTAAATATGTATGATCTTTTAGTGTGAGGAAAATAAGCTTTATATGAACTTGTGATATGGAAGAAATAAAAGCGACGGACTACATAATAAAGTTCTTTATCACAAGCGACAATATAAAGTGACGTTCTTTTGCATTAAGATTTTGTGCATCCAGCCATAAAAGCGCATGACAACCTCTGCTTCCCTCCGCGAAGGGCCTATCTTTTATTTTACTTTCTACCTTTATACAAGAGTTATGGTGATTTTCACCCTTCCTTTTATATTTTCTCTATTTGGCAAGCACTCTGTGTTGGGGAAGATCCAGACATATATATCCACTCGGATGTAAGTGCTCATAAATTATTACTGTTGACGTTACCCTTAAGGTAAATGGTTGGGAGGAGAAAGTATAAGCCTCTATCTTCCTATGTGTTTGATTGAAACTTTGATCTCATAAATATCACGTGGGTGTTAGCAATTATGAAAGATTAAATGATGGTTGAGTATGCGAACTTGCTAAATAAAAGCTCTTATATTGTCTCGTTCCGATGTTATGATAAATTGCAATAGTTCCAATGACCAAGATAATAGTTTGTTGGTTTTCAATAAAGTTTTTGATTCATACTTTACCTTGTGAATGAATCGTCACTTTAGCATAAGGAGTTATATGACAATATGTTGTTGTTATAAAGATGATCATGATGCCCTCATGCCCGTATTTTATTTTATCGACACCTTTGTCTCTAAACATGTGGACATGATTATCGATTTTGGCTTTCGCTTGAGGACAAGCGAGGTCTAAGCTTGGGGGAGTTGATACGTCCATTTGCATCATGCTTTTATGTTGATATTTATTGCATTATGGGTTGTTATTTCACATTATGGTACAATACTTATGCCTTTTCCCTCTTATTTTACAAGGTTTACACAAAGAGGGAGAATGCCGGCAGCTGGAATTCTAGACCGGAAAGGAGCAAATCTGAGATACCTATTCTGCACAACTCCAAAAGTCTTGAAATTTTAAGGAGAATTATTTTGGAATATATAAAAAATATTGGGCGAAGAAAATACATAAGGGGACCCACCAGGTGGCCATAAGCCTGGGGGCGTGCCCTACCCCCAAGGCACGCTCCCAGGGCTTGTGGGCCCCCTGGCCATCGTCTGGTGCCCATCTTCTACTATATGGAGGATTTTGAAGCAGAAAAAAATTATGAGAGAGCTTTTGGGACGAAGTGCCGCGGTCTCAAGGTGAAACATGGGCAGAAGCAATCTAGGGCTCTGGTGGAGCAGTTTTGTCGGGTTAACTTCCCTCCGGGAGGGGGAAATCAAAGCCATCGTCATCACCAAACGATCCTCTCATCAAGGGAGGGTCAATCTTCATCAACATCTTCATCAGCACCATCTCCTCTCAAACCCTAGTTCATGTCTTGTATTCGAAAGAATTCCACATAACCCCCTGAAGTTTCACAAACCGATCAGTTTACCCCCTAAGGTCTAAAACCAGGTATTTCCCAAGCTTTCCCAAACCATGTGAATTACCCCCTAACCCTGATTAGAGTGGTTTTGAAGGTGGTTTTGGCCCTCATCTAAGCACGAGCCATCATCATACAACTTGGGCACAATGCGTCGATGCCTAACATTAATTATCAGTAGCTCGCCGAGTCACATTCTTCTAGCTTCGTGAACTTCCTAGTCTCCAGGTCACCATGCAGCCTTCACGAAGCAAGCACCATCTTCCACCCCCGCCAGACTTGAAGGCATTCCTTCGATCAGGTGAAGATTGCATCGTAGATGCTACTTCTCTGGCCTAGCGCATGCTGCCAGGGCTCGCGGGATCGGTCTAGCCGTCTGCACCGTTGGGCTCTTGCTGCGCGGATGGGGCTGCCGCACCGGCGTGCAGAGCAACCATCCAACAAACGCAAGTTCTAGATTTGGCGACCCCTCGCTGTACGCGCGGATCGAGTGCGGCAAGGCTTCATACTCAAGCTCTCCGTGGCAAACAGATAGAGTGGTCGAGTTCATCGACAAGTAAGGCATTGGCACCGGAAGCAGCAAGGAGCCGGAGCGTCGCTCACGAGATGCACCTTATTTCTAGAACGCTCTTTCGGATACAATATGCACGTGCAGACCTACTGGATTGATTCGAGGACAAGCACTCACGTACACGCAAGAAGTATGTACCACTATGTCTGAGGCAGGTAGGACTAACATAATCTTGATTAGCTCTAGCAGTGGACATAGTTATCTGCCGGCGGAAGCCACAGGCTGCCCATGGCGCGAGCTTGATGAGTTCTTGTCAACGGAGGAAGAAGCAGACACGACCGACGAGAGCGCTACTGAGGCGACTAAGGCGCACGAGGGATGCGATGGCAAACCGAGTTTGCATCAAGCAAGAACACAGCCCTCGTGCCAGGGTGGAGATGGTGTGCCACGTCACCAAAACCGCTTGCAAAACCACTCCAATCAGTGTCAGGCGATGATTCGCATGGTTTAGGAAAGCTGAGGGGGTTAAATACCCGGTTTTACATCTCAGGGGGTAAATTAGCCTGCTCGTGAAATGCTAGGGGGTCATGTGGACTTCTTTCCTTGTATTCTTGTCCCAAAACCTCAGATTGGTACCTATGGGTTGCTAGTTGTGTTGATTACTCCTTGTAGTTGATGCTAGTTGGTTTATTTGGTGGAAGATCATATGTTCAGATCCTTAATGATATTCAATACCCCTCTGATCTTGAACATGAACATGTTTTTTTAGTAGTTACGTTTGTTCCTGGGGACATGGGAGAAGTCTTGTTATAAGTAAACGTGTGAATTTGGTATTCGTTCGATATTTTGATGAAATGTATGTTGTCTTTCCTCTAGTGGTGTTATGTGAACGTCGACTACATGACACTTCACCATGATTTGGGCCTAGGGGGAGGCATTGGGAAGTAATAAGTAGATGATGTGTTGCTAGAGTGACAGAAGCTTAAACCCTAGTTTATGCATTGCTTCGTAAGGGGCTAATTTGGATCCACATGTTTCATCCTATGGTTAGATTTATCTTAATTATTCTTTCGTAGTTGTAGATGCTTGTTAGAGGGGTTAATCATAAGGGGAGGCTTGTCCAAGTAAGGACATCACCCAAGCACCGGTCCACCTACATATCAAATTATGAAAATACCGAACGTGAATCATATGAGCATGATGAAAACGAACTTGACAGTAATTCCATTTGTCCTCCAGAGTGCTTTGTTTTATATAAGATTTTGTCCAGGCCTATCCTTTGCTACAAAAAGTATTGGGCCACCTTGCTTCACTTTGGCTACACTTATTACTTGTTACCGTTACGAATTATCTTATCACAAAACTATCAATTACCGATAATTTCAGTGCGTGCAGAAAATACCTGATGTATGCTAGAACTACGTCGGTATTTCCCCAAAGAGGAAGAGATGATGCAGCACAACAATGGTAGGTATTTCCCTCAGTAATGAGACCAAGGTTATCGAACCAATAGGAGAACCACGCAACACTACATGAACGGCACCTGCACACAAATAAGAAATACTCGCAACCCGACGTATTAAAGGGGTTGTCAATCCCTTACGGGTAACTGCGCCAGAAATTGGCAAGAGGACGTGAGAAAGTTGTAATAATTTGATAGATAGATCACCAAATAAAATAAAGTGCAGCAAAGTATTTTTGTATTTTTAGTTTAATAGATCTGAAAATTAAAGGCAAATAAAATAGATCGCAAATGCAAATAATATGAGAAAGAGACCCGGGGGGCGTAGGTTTCACTAGTGGCTTCTCTCAAGACAAATAGCAAATAGTGGGTAAACAAATTACTGTTGGGCAATTGATAGAACTTAAAATAATCATGACGATATCCAGGCAATGATCATTATATATGCATCACATCCAATATTAGTAGACCGTCTCCTGCCTGCATCTACTACTATTACTCCACACATCGACCGCTATCCAGTATGGATCTAGTGTATTAAGTTCATGGAAAATCGAGTAATGCAATAAGAACAATGACATGATATAGACAAGATCTATTTATGTAGAAATAGACCCCATCTTGTTATCCTTAATGGCAACGATACATACGTGCCGGTTCCCCTTCTGTCACTGGGATCAAGCACCGTAAGATCGAACCCATCACAAAGCACCTCTTCCCATTGCAAGATAAATAGATCAAGTTGGCTAAACAAAACCCTAATATCAGAGAAGAAATACGAGACTATAAGCAATCATGCATATAAGAGATCAAAGAAGACTCAAATAACTTTCATGGATAAAAAGAAAGATTTGATCATAAACTCAAAGTTCATCGGATCCCAACAAACACACAGCAAAAGAGTTACGTCATATGAATCTCCAAGAGACCATTGTATTGAGAATCAAAAGAGAGAGAGGAAGCCATCTAGCTACTAACTATGGACCTGTAGGTCTACAAAAGACTAGTCACGCATCATCAGAGAGGCCCCGATGGACATGATGAACCCCTCTGTGATGGTGTCTAGACTGGACCTGGTGGTTCTGGAACTTGAGGTGGCTGGAATTGATTTCCTTCGACTCCCCTAGGGTTTCTGGAATATTGGGGTATTTACAGAGCAAAGAGGCGGTTCGGGAGGCCACCGAGGTGGGCACAACCCACCAGGGCGCACCTGGGCCTCCAGGCACGCCTTGGTGTCTTGTGCTCACCTCGGGCTCCCTCTTCGGTACTTCTTTGGCCCATTGGATGTCTTCTAGTCCAAAAAAATACACAAAAAGTTTCGCTGCTTTTGGACTCGGTTTGGTATTAATTTCCTGCCATGTAAAAAACATGCAAAAAAGAGCAACTGGGACTTGGCACTATGTCAATAAGTTAGTACCAAAAATGATATAAAATGATTATAAAACATCCGAGAATGATAATATAACAGCATGGAACAATTAAAAAAATATAGGTACGTTGGAGATGTATATCAGCATCCCCAAGCTTAATTCCTGCTTATCCTCGAGTAGGTAAATGATAAAAACAGAATTTTTGATGTGGAATGTTGTCTAACATGTCATCACATATTCTTTTCTTTATAGCATGGACATTTGGACTATTATATGGTTCAAAGCAATAGTCTAGTTTTGACATCGGGACTTTAATACTCAAGCATATCAACAAGCAACCATGTCTTTCAAAATATTAACGCTAAAATAAGTTGTCCCTAGCGCATTATGCTCAATCATTGATCCATTCATGAAACACACTCGCATATTAGCTACACCCAATGATCAAGTATGATCATAGTGCGCCTTAGTTGGTGCTTTATAAGAGAAGATGGAGACTCAAATAAAAATAAAAATTGCATAAAGTAAAAGAAAGGCCCTTCGCGGAGGGAAGTAGGGATTTGTAGAGGTGCCAAAGCTCAACACGAAAAAGATAGAGATAAAAACATTTTGGGAGGCATGCTTTTCCTGTCAACGAGAACGATCGAGTAATTCCCAATACTTTCCATGCTAGATATATCATAGGCGGTTCCCAAACAGAAATTAAAGTTTATTCCTTTTTCAACCATACTTTCACTTTCCATGGCTAGCCGTATCCACGGGTGCCTTCCATACCAACACTTTCCAAGGAATTTATTATTTGACAACATAAAGTAAATTCATTTTTCATTTCGGGACTGGGCATCTCTAATACCTTTGCCTTACTCTCGTGCAATGACAAGTGAATAAACACTCATCGTGAGAATAACATATCTAGCATGGAAATATATTAGCCACCCCCTACCATTTCATGAGCGGTACAAGCACACAGAAGAGAAATTTATTTTAAAAATTAGAGATGGAACATACAAATTTTCTTAGAACGGCAAAAGAATACCGCATATGGGTAGGTATGGTGGACTCATGTGGCAAAACTGGTATAAAGGATTTTGGATGCACAAGTAGTGATCATACTTAGTGCAAAATGAAGGCTAGCAAAAGATTGAGAAGTGACCAACCAAGAAACGAATAATGTCATTGTCGGCGTTCTGGGAACGGGGGTCCCCAGACTTGCCTGCCTGCGGCGTGGCTTAAAAGGGGGCCCGGCATGGCCCATCTTCATCAACACAGACCCAAGACCCTCGCGAGGGGCCAAGCCTCGCGGGGCGGACGACGCGGAGCTTCCTCAGGCACGGCCTCACCAGGCTGGCTCGTGAAGAGGCGGAGAGATCAAGGCGGGGTACCTCACGAGGTGCCCGTGACGCAAGCCATGACGACCAAGGGCGCCAGGCGGGTACCAGCCCGCGCAGTGTCCTCCTTTCCTGTTTGGTGCAAAGGGGGCAAGCGCAGCCGCGGAGTACCGAGGCATCAGGCAAAGGTTGCCATTTCGGTGCAACAAGACCAGGACCAGGAGGACTGCAAGACAGAGGTCATCGTGGGGCCCAAGACGGCGTCACCACCAGAGCTTTGTGCAGGCGAAGACTACTTTTGTCAGGGTAGCTAGTACTAGCTGTCCCCCTTCAAATTAGCCCGCCATTGTTGGCTCCCTTCCCGCTCAATATTTGGGAAGAGGACCATGGCCTCTATAAATAGGACCAGCCACCCACAGAGGAGGGGGGTTCGATCAGAGAGAGAGAGAGAGAGAGAAGGGTGGCTGAACTCCTCCCAGCAGTTCATCGCCCCAGCCAAGAACAGACCCTCGCAAGGCTGTTCTTCCTTGTATCATTCATCATCATCAGCCCAAGAGGCAATCCACCACACCACACACTGGAGTAGGGTATTACACCACAACGGTGGTCCGAACCAGTATAAACCCTGTGTCTCTTGTGTTGTTCTTTCCATAGCTTAGATCTTAGCAAGGCAGAGGGGTGCAGGTATGTAGGAAGTGAGATCTCCGCGTGCACCCCAGTGTTCGAACCTCAAGGGTCTGCCGGAACCCGAAATCCGACATTTGGCGCGCCAGGTAGGGGTGCACCGGAGTTTTCTCTTCCGCCACCGCCACGGCCTGCCTCGCGATGAGTAGCGTGTCGCCCGCTCAGGCCGCTGGCGCCAGCACGGGGGCCAGGGGCTCCGAGCCCTGGCCCCAGCCCTGCAACGGGTACGGTGGCCGGACGAGTTCAAGCCAACGATGTCGCCGCGCTATGGCGGCGCGACAGATCCGCTGGCCTTCTGGCTGGCGAGCGAGGAGGCCCTCCTCGAAGCTGGAGGTGACGATAGGGTCATGGCCAACTGGCTCCCCATGGCCCCCACCGGCACTCCGCGCACATGGCTGCTCCACCCGCCGGCAGCCTCCGTGGCCTCTTGGGAAGAGCCACGTGGCCTCTTCCCCGCCCATCGCGCTACACCAACACCCTCGGTCGTCGCGGCCCTCCTGGGCGGCTCGCAGGCGCCGCCTACAAGTCACCACGTCAAGCCGTTCATCCGCCGGGTCAGTGCCACTTCCACGCGGCAGGGGGCTCTCCCGGACCGGGCGGCGCCCAAGGCCGGCCTGACCTTCAGCTCGGAGGACCACCCTCCCAACTCGGCCTACTCGGGTGCGCTCCCCATGCTGTGCACCCCCACCATATGCCAGGTGGCCGTCACCAGAACTCTCATCGATGGCGGTGCGGGCCTCAGCATGCTCTCAGTCGAGGCCTTCGACCTCCTCCACATACCCCAGGAACGGCTGCAACCCAGCCAGCCCTTCTCAGGCGTTGGGGGCGGATCATCCAGCTCCTTGGGATAGATCCAGCTCCCAGTAACCTTCAGCACCTACAACAACTTCCGTACGGAGCTGGTTGACTTCGACATCGCCCCCATCGGCCTCCCCTACCACGCCATCCTTGGCTACCCAGCGCTGGCCCAATTCATGGCCGTGACGCACCCGGCGTACAACCTCATGAAAATGACCGGGAGCAGCGGTGCCCTCACCGTGCACGGGGACACCGGAGACGCGCTGCAGGTGCTCAAGCTCTCCTTCAAGACGGCGGCGTCGGCACGGCCCGCCGACTTGGAGACCCCAGAGCCCAAGGGGGCTGCACCCGCCAAGAAGAAACAGTTGTTCACCCAGGACAAGGCAGAAACGAAGAAGATACCCGTCGATGAGGACGGGTCCACCAACACCACTTTCACCATGGGCGCCAACCTCGAACCCGAGCAGGAGGAGGCCCTGATCGGGTTCCTGCGCGCAAACAAGAAGGTATTTGCTTGGGAGCCTGACCAGTTGGCAGGGATCCCTAGGAGAGTAATCGAGCATCACCTCAATGTGTGCCCCAACGTGCACCCTGTGAAGCAGAAGGCCAGGCGGCAGTCCACAGAAAAGCAGGCCTTCATCATCCAAGAGACCCGCAAATTAGAAGCCGCTGGGGTCATTCGCGAGGTCCGATACCCGGATTGGTTGGCCAACCCTGTCGTTGTGCCAAAGAAGGGAGGGAAGGAGTGCATTGTGTCGACTTCACCAACCTCAACAAAGCTTGCCCGCAAGATCCGTTCCCGCTTCCCCGCATCGACCAGATCGTCGATTCCACCGCGGAATGCGACCTGCTATGCTTCTTGGATGCCTTTTCTGGGTATCACCAGATCAAGATGGCGGTGGAAGACGTCGAAAAGACAGCCTTCCTAACCCCGTGTGGGGTGTACTGCTACACGTGCATGCCATTCGGGCTGCGTAATGCAGGAGCGACTTTTCAGCGGCTGATGCACATCACCTTGGGCCCGCAGCTCGGGAAGAATGTTGAAGCTTACATCAATGACATCGTGGTAAAGTCTCGGGAGGCCAGGACTCTGATACAAGACCTGGAGGAAACCTTCGCGAGCCTCAACGCAGTGAACCTATGGCTCAACCCAGAGAAGTGTGTGTTCGGAGTCCCCTCGGGCAAGCTCTTGGGTTTCCTCGTGTCCCACCGAGGCATCGAGGCTAACCCGGAAAAGGTCAAGGCGGTGGAAGACATGAGCCCGCCAAAGACCCTCAGAGAAATGCAGAAGCTCACCGGGCGTGTGACCGTGCTAGGGCGCTTCATCTCCAAGTTGGGGGAACGAGCGCTGCCCTTCTTCCAGCTAATGAAGAAAAAGGGGCCCTTTGAGTGGACTGAAGAGGCCGACAAGGCGTTCCAGGATCTCAAGAGATACCTGACCAGCCCACCGGTCATGGTGGCTCCGCGCCCTCAAGAGCCCCTGGTGCTTTACCTCGCCGCCACTCTGTACTCTGCTAGTGCAGCCCTAGTGGCGGTTAGAGAGGAGCGTCGAATCAAAACCGCAGCAGCAGCCCGGGACAAGGCAAAGCATGAACAAGGAAGACCCACAGAAACCGCCACCGCGGCTGAGGAGGATCAGCCGCTGCAGAGGAGTGCACCGGAGGCGGAAGAGGCTCCTCCCCCAGATGGCCAACCCCAGGAGGCCTCGTCACCTCAAGAGGCGCCATGGTCTCCGAAGGGAGCCGCCAGCACTGATGTGCCCAACCTCGTAGAGCACCCGGTGTACTTCGTCAGCACGGTGTTGCGGGATGCGAGGGCACGGTGCCCCATGCCTTAGAAACTCCTCCTCGCGCTACTGGTGGCCCCGTGCAAGCTGAGGCACTATTTTCAGGGTCACCCCATCAAGGTCATCTCGTCATACCCCCTGGAGAGAGTGCTCAGGAGCCCTAACTCAGCTGGAAGGGTCGCTGAGTGGAACATAGAACTGCAAGCGTTTCAGCTCGAATTCAACACGACCAGAGTCATCAAGGGAGCAGCGTTGGCGGATTTCGTGGCAGAATGGACGGAGGCGCCAGGCCTTAAGGCCGACGAGGATCGGTCCCTATCCCCGGGAAGCGAGGCGCCAGAAGGCTGGGTCATGTACTTCGATGGGGCGTTCTCCAGGCATGGCGCTGGGGCTGGGGCGGTGCTTATATCGCCCACTCAGGACAAGCTCTATTACGCTGTGCAGCTCTATTTCCAGCATGGTGAAAAGGTCTCCAACAACATAGCGGAGTATGAAGGTTTAATAGCGGGCTTGAAGGCTGCAGCTGCCCTGGGAGTGAAACGCCTCACCATCAAGGGCGATTCGCAGCTCCTTGTCAATTTCTCCAACAAGGTGTACGAGCCGAAGGATGAGCACATGGAAGCCTACCTTGCGGAGGTCCGCAGGATGGAGAAGCGGTTCTGGGGGTTGGAGTTGCAGCATGTGCCCCGTGGCACCAATCAGGAGGCCGACGACATCGCCAAACGGGCATCCAGACGGTTACCTTAGGAGCCTGGCGTTTTCGATGAGCGTCTCTTCAAGCCCTCAGCCCTGCCGTCATTATCAAACATGGCTCAGCCCCGGGAGGAACTCCCCCAGCCACCTGCCTCAGGACCTCCGGCCTGTGGCCCGGCCTCAGGAGCACGCCTGCTCCTGACGATGGAACCTCAGGAGGGATGTTGGATCACGAAGCTCCGGAGTTACTTAACGCAAGGGACCCTGCCGGAGAAGGAGGAGGAAGCGGAGCGAGTGGCACGCCAGGCCACGGCATACTGCATCAAGGATGGAGAGCTCTACCGGAAGCGACCAAACGATGTATCCCTGCGCTGCATCTCCAGGGAGCAAGGGAAGGAACTGCTAGAAGATATACACGGCGAAGACTGTGGACATCATTCATCATCACGGACCCTCGTCGGCAAGGCATTCCGCAGTGGGTTTTATTGGCCCACCGCGCTCAATGATGCCGTCGAACTAGTGAAAGCTTGTGAGGCCTGCCAGTTCCACGCCAAGCAGATCCATCAGCCAGCAGGAGGCCTGCAGACTATACCCCTTTCGTGGCCATTCGCAGTCTGGGGGCTGGACATCTTGGGCCCGTTTCCTCGGGCGCCAGGGGGCTACCGCTACCTCTACGTTGACGTGGACAAGTTCACCAAGTGGGCTGAAGTAGAGGCTGTCCGCACCATTCCCGCGGGTTCCGAGGTCAAGTTCATCAAGGGCATCATGAGCCGGTTCGGGGTGCTGAACCGCATCATCACGGACAATGGTTCGCAGTTCACCAGTAACCTCTTCAAAACATACTGTGCTAACCTTGGAATGCAGATATGCTACGCTTCGGTGGCGCACCCCAGAAGCAACGGCCAGGCCGAGCGAGCCAACGCGGAGGTCCTGAGGGGCCTCAAGACCAGGACGTTCAAGAAGAAGCTGGAGGCCTGCGGCAGAGGTTGGTACGACGAGCTTCAGTCCGTGTTGTGGTCCATCCGCACAACCGCGACCAAGCCAACTGGAGAGACCCCGTTCTTCCTGGTCTACGGAGTCGAAGCGGTCCTCCCTCACGAGGTCAGACGTCGCTCCGCGCGGGTCCTGGCGTTCGACGAGGCGCAGCAGGACGCCATGCGGGGGATGGACCTCGTGCTGTGGGAGGAACGTCGCCGAGAAGTCGCGCTATGAGCGGCGAGGTACCAACAAGCACTGCGGCGATATCACTGCCGCAACATCCGCCCCAGAATTCTTGAGGTAGGAGACCTCGTGCTCAGGCGGGTTCTCTCCAGGGAGGGGTTGCACAAGCTCTCTCCCATGTGGGAGGGCCCGTTCAAAGTTGTTCATGTTTCCAGGCCCGGCTCCGCGTGCTTGGAGACTCAGGAGGGGGTGCCAGTCCAGAACGCATGGAACATCCAGCACCTTCGGAGGTTCTACCCCTAAAAAGGCCCGGAGCCTGTGAAGAAGGCGAATGCCTGTGAAGCCATCGCATTTTGGAAAAGGCCCGAAGCCTGTGAAGAAGGCGAATGCCTGTGAAGCCATCGCATTTTGGAAAAGGCCCGGAGCCTGTGAAGAAGGCGAATGCCTGTGAAGCCATCGCGTTTTGGAAAAGGCCCAGAGCCTGTGAAGAAGGCGAATGCCTGTGAAGCTGTCGCATTTTGGAAAAGGCCCAGAGCCTGTGAAGAAGGCGAATGCCTGTGAAGCTGTCGCGTTTTGGAAAAGGCCCAGAGCATGTGAAGAAGGCGAATGCCTGTGAAGCTGTCGCGTTTTGGAAAAGGCACGGAGCCTGTGAAGAAGGCCAATGCCTGTGAAGCTCGCCACCTGTGACACTCTCACGTAATAATGAGTTGGGGCAGTACACGCCCCGGAGTCTCAGGAGCGCCGGCCTCAGGCCCTGGGGCTCCCTCCCACGCCCAGTGGCAGCACTTAGCTCCGCGCTGGTGAGAAGACGTCGAAGACTAGATTAGGTGCCGGACGCGGCTTTTCATTTGCTTTCCGCAGTTGGCTTGCTCCTTCTCATTCGAAGTTTTATTGAAGTTGTTGTCGTCTTTGGCTTGTGGTTCTTCGACTTTTCGCTCTCCCGCCTCGATTTCTCTTTTGCAAGGCCTCACGAGGGAGGGGGATAGCCGAGCGCCCTCGCGAGTGTTCCTATCCTAGTCATTCAAAGGTTTCTCGACCTGGGTCCATTACAGGAGCACCCCTCCAGTCCGTGCCCCACGGGCACCGCGACACGAACACATGCCCTGGGTCGGTCGCCCTCCTACCCACGCGCGGGCACGTAGCCGGAAGGCACGATAGCGGAAGCAAATGATGATTAACGGCAATAACCCAAACACGCCCCCGCGGGGCTCCACGCTACTGTCTTTTTGCGCAAGAAAAAGGAAAAGAAAGAACAAATCAGGCGCAGCTCGCCTCACACCGGCCTGCAGGGAGGACTCGAGCCGCCCACGGGGCTCAGGCAGACTCCCTCTCGCACTTCACCGGGGCGCGACGGCGGGCAGACACGCCACCGCCTCCCAAGCAGATACAACGGCGTGGAGGCTGACCGCGGCCACCGCTGGAGGAGTCGCCGCTTGAAGAAGAACCGGAGAAGCTTGAGGAACCCTGAGCGCCGCCAGTCACCCGAGCGCTGTCCTCTCCATCGTCGTCGGAGCTGGGTTCCCGGCTGCGGTCGTCATCCTCAGGGCAGCACCCCGCGCGGCGACCATCCTCCCCAAACACCCTCACATAGAGGGTGGCATCACCGTCAAACTTGAAGTGCAGGGTGCACCGACGCCTCAGGCCGCACGCGCGGGCAAACGTCTGCCAACCGCGGGCCAAGGCCAAGCTCCCAGCTGCGGGGACCTCCAGTGAAGCCTATGAGGCCCGGCTGCAGCAGCCGCCAGCCTGGAGCCAGAGGCCGCCCGGGGCGCCCGCCGGGAGCTCACCGAGGAGGAATCGAGGAAGTGGAAGCCGGGTTCTAGTCGGCTCCGCCGACCACACAACGAACTCCGGCAGCACCTCTGCAGCGTGAAAGCGCGGCCTAGGGGGACGCGCGACCGAAGCGCACCCCCCCGGCCGCAGCAGTCCGACCGTCACCATGTTGGGAATCGTCTCCGCGGCCGCGGGGAGCTGCCGTGGAGGCCACAGGATGCTTGCGAGGGCGCCCTCGGCCGCACTTGGGTGGGGAAGAGGCAGGCTCTACCCAGCGAGCCTTCCCCTTCTCTGCGGCCGAGAACCTCCTCGACGGGGCCATGAAGAAGAAGGAGAAGCAAGGGAGAATGAACTGGAAGGGCGCGCGCCAATCCATACTTATAGTTGGCGACGGCCAACCGTTGGCCCCCACTATCACAGGTAATCATGACCCGCTTTGCATGCAGGGACTTGTCCAATCCATGAAGTTGCCGAGGCGCCATGGGGAAGTGGAGACGCCCATGTCCAATCAACCGCCACGCGGCGCCCAGACCGCAGGCTATTAGGGCCCGCGGCGCTTCGCTCTTGCCCTTCCGCCTCCCTGCACGGCCAAGTCCGGGCGTGCCTTAGGCCCGGGGGCTACTGTCAGCGTTCTGGGAACGGGGGTCCCCAGACTTGCCTGCCTACGGCCTGCGGCATGGCTTAAAAGGGGGCCTGGCATGGCCCATCTTCATCAACACAGACCCAAGACCCTCGCGAGGGGCCAAGCCTCGCGGGGCGGACGACACGGAGCTTCCTCAGGCACGGCCTCACCAGGCTGGCTCGTGAAGAGGCGGAGAGATCAAGGCGGGGTACCTCACGAGGTGCCCATGACGCAAGCCATGACGACCAAGGGCGCCAGGCGGGTACTAGCCCGCGCGGTGTCCTCCTTTCCTCTTTGGTGCAAAGGGGGCAAGCGCAGCCGCGGAGTACCGAGGCATCAGGCAAAGGTTGCCATTTCGGTGCAACAAGACCAGGACCAGAAGGACTGCAAGACCGAGGTCATCGTGGGGCCCAAGACGGCGTCACCACCAGAGCTTTGTGCGGGCGAAGACTACTTTTGTCAGGGTAGCTAGTACTAGTTGTCCCCCTTCAAATTAGCCCGCCATTGTTGGCTCCCTTCCCGCTCGATATTTGGGAAGAGGACCAGGGCCTCTATAAATAGGACCAGCCACCCACAGAGGAGGGGGGTTCGATCAGAGAGAGAGAGAGAAGGGTGGCTGAACTCCTCCCAGCAGTTCATCGCCCCAGCCAAGAACAGACCCTCGCGAGGTTGTTCTTCCTTGTATCATTCATCATCATCAGCCCAAGAGGAAATCCACCACACCACACACTGGAGTAGGGTATTACACCACAACGGTGGCCCGAACCAGTATAAACCCTGTGTCTCTTGTGTTGTTCTTTCCATAGCTTAGATCTTAGCGAGGCGGAGGGGTGCAGGTAGGTAGGAAGCGAGATCTCCGCGCGCACCCCAGTGTTCGAACCTCAAGGGTCTGTCGGAACCCGAAATCCGACAGTCATAAGTGAGCATTAAGCATAATTAACACTGAATAATGCACCACAAGTAGGATGTAATTTCATTGCATAACTATTGACTTGCGTACTTGCATAGGGAATCACAAACCTTAACACCAATATTCTTACTAAAGCATAATTACTCATCAACATGACTCACATAGCACATCATCATATGTCAAAACTATTACAAAGAATCAAGTTTATTTTGTCCAATGATCTTCATAAAAGTTTTATTATATCCTTCTTGGATATCTATCACTTTGGGACTAATTTTCATGTGTTGCTTTTGATAAGCTCAAACAAATACAAGTGAAGATCATGAGCATAATATTTCTTTCTCCCAAATTAATTTAAGTGAAGCAAGAGAGAATTTCTTAAAAAATCTACTAACTCTCAAATAAATCTAAGTGAAGCAAGAGAGCATTTCTTCAAAAATATTAAAGCACGCCATGCTCAAAAAGATATAAGTAAAGCACTAGAGCAATTCCATAGCTTATAAAGATTTAAGTGAAGCATAGAGAGCATATCTAACAAGTCATGGCATCACTTTAGCTCTCTCAAATAGGTGTGTCCAGCAAGGATTCAAGACTAAAAACAAAAATCAAAACAAGCAAAGACTCATATCATACAAGACTCTCTAAGCAAAACTCATAGTATGTGACGAATGAAAATACAGCTTCGACTAAAATACCGATGGTCGTTAGAAGAAAGAGGGGATGCCACTCGGGCATCCCCAAGCTTAGTTGATTGCTTCTCTTTCGATAATAGATTGGGATGCCATGGGAGTCCCCAAGCTTAGGATCTTCTTACTCCTTATTCCTTCATCCATCATAACATCACCCAAACTTGAAAACTTCAATCACACAAAACTCAAAAAAAACTTCGTGAGATCCGTTAGTATAAGAAAACAAATCACTACTATAAGTACTGTTGCAAACCCATTCATATTTTATTTTTGCACTGTATCTACTGTATTCCCACTTTTCTATGGCAAAAACTCTTCAAAGAAAATCATAGAATCATGAAAAAAAGCACACAATGCAAAGAAAACAGAATCTGTCAAAAACAAAACAGTCCGTAGCAATCTGGATATTTCGAGTACTTCTGTAACTCCAAAAATTCTGAAAAAATAGGACCGCGTGAGAAATTTGTATATTAATCCTCTGCAAGAATAATTGGTATTTTATCACGCTTCTGTTAAAAATGATAATTATTTTTGTCAGCGCAAAAGTTTCTGTTTTTTAGCAAGATCAAATCAACTATCACCCAATATGATCCTAAAGGCTTTGCTTGGCACAAACACTAATTAAAACACAAAAAATACAATCATAACAGTAGCATAATTGTGCAAACACTCAAGAAAAGAAAGCAAAAGACAAAAATAAATTTAATTCATTGGGTTGCCTCCCAACAAGCTCTACCGTTTTACGCCCCTAGCTAGGCATAAAGCAAAGGTCTAAGTCTTGTCATCCGTAGTTTTGGCAACTTTTTTAAGGGCTTTTTCAAACCCGGGAGGCTCTTTGTGCATCCCTAAATTCTCAGGAAAAGAAGCCATCTGGAGATCTAAAATATCCAATCGCTTATTGCAAAGAGTAATCAAGGTATTCATGCGATTGATATTACCATTAAGATGTTTGAGGGGTTCATTATATTTTTGTAATTCAACCATATGTTTGTGCAAATCACCAAGTTTATCCATCATTTGAACTCCTACTAGGGTGAAGGAAAACCCCTTATTTTGAGGTGGAACCCCCAGAATTCCTTCTAAGATTTCATAGGCAGCATTAGCATCAAGCTCAATGAAATTCCCTTTAGCGGCAAAGTCTAAGAGTTGTCAATGATGCAAAGCCAAACCTATCTAAAAATTGCGAAGCAAAATCTTTGCGTCCCCCTTTAGGTTGCAAACATGATAGGGTTCCATTAGCCTATACCAAACATCTTTCAAATTTTCTCCTTGTCGTTGCTTGAAGTATAAAACTTCAAAGTCTCGTGACAAAGGAGGAGAAGAGATGCTAGCCATTATGGCTAGAAAGCAAGAACAGGTATAGATCCGGCAAGGAAACTACGAAAGAAAAAGAAGGTGAATAAAACGGTAAATTTTTGTGAAGTGGGGGAGAGGAAAGCGGGAGGCAAATGGCAAATAATGTAAATTGCAAGGAGATGAGATTTGAGATTAGGAACCTGGTAGATGTTGATGATGTCTCCCCGGCAACGGCGCCACAAATTCCTTTTGATGTCTGCTAGAACTACGTCGGTATTTCCCCAATGAGGAAGGGATGATACATCACATCAACGGTAGGTATTTACCTTAGTGATGAGACCAAGGTTATCGAACCAGTAGGATAGCCACGCAACACTATGTGAATGGCACCTGCACACAAATAACAAATACTTGCAACCCGACGTGTTAAAGGGGTTGTCAATCCCTTTTGGGTAATAGTGCCAGAAATTGGCAAGAGGACGAGAGAAAGTTGTAATAATTTGATGGATAGAACACCAAATAAAATAAAGTGCAGCAAGGTATTTTTGTATTTTTCGTTTAATAGATCTAAAAATAAAAGCAAATAAAATAGATCGCAAAGGCAAATATATTAAAGAAGAGACCCAGGGGCCGTAGATTTCACTAGTGGCTTCTCTCGAGAAAAATAGTAAACGATGGGTAAACGAATTACTGTTGGGCAATTGATAGAACATCAAATAATCATGACTATATCCATGCAATGATCATTATATATGCATCACATCCAATATTAGTTCTCCTGCCTGCATCTACTACTATTACTCCACACATCAACCGCTATCCAGCATGCATCTACTGTACTAAGTTCATGGGAAAATGGAGTAATGTAATAAGAATGATGACATGATGTAGACAAGATCTATTTATGTAGAAATAGACCCCATCTTGTTATCCTGAATGACAACGATACATACATGTCGGTTCCCCTTCTGTCACTGGGATCAAGCACCGTAAGATCGAACCCATCACAAAGCACCTCTTCCCATTGCAAGATAAATAGATAAAGTTGCCCAAACGAAACCCAAATATCGGAGAAGAAATAGGAGGCTATAAGCAATCATGCATATAAGAGATCAAAGAAGACTCAAATAACTTTCATGGATAAAAAGATAGATCTGATCATAAACTCAAAGCTCTTCGGATCCCAACAAACACACCGCAAATTACATCATATGGATCTCCAAGAGACCATTGTATTGAGAATCAAAAGAGAGAGAGAGGAAGCCATTTAGCTACTAACTATTCACCCATAGGTCTACAAAAGACTACTCACGCATCATCGGAGAGGCACCAATGGACATGATGAACCCCTCCGTGATGGTGTCTAGATTGGATCTGGTGGTTAGGGAACTTGCGGCGGCTAGAATTGATTTTCGTTGACTCCCCTAGGGTTTTTGGAATATTGGGGTATTTATAGAGCAAAGAGGCGGTTTGGGAGGCCGCCAAGGTGGGCACAACCCACCAGGGCGTGTCTGGGCCTCCAGGTGCGCCCTGGTGTCTTGTGCTCACCTCGGGCTCCCTCTTTGGTACTTCTTTGGCCCACTGGATGTCTTCTGGTCCAAAAAAATCCATAAAAAGTTCCGGTGCGTTTGGACTCCATTTTGTATCGATTTCCTGCGATGTAAAAACCATGCAAAAAACAACAACTCACACTTAGCACAATGTGAACGAAATAAGCCCTAGAGGCAATAATAAAGTTGTTATTTAATTTTCCTTATATCATGATAAATGTTTATTATTCATGCTAGAATTTTATTAGCCGGAAACTTGATACATGTGTGGATACATAGACAAAACAAAGTGTCCCTAGTATGCCTCTACTAGACTAGCTCATTAATCAAAGATGGTTAAGTTTCTTGACCATAGACATGTGTTGTCATTTGATGAATGGGGTCACATCATTAGGAGAATGATGTGATGGACAAGACCCACCCATTAGCTTAGCATAATGATCGTTAAGATTTATAGCTATTGCTTTCTTGATGACTTATACATATTCCTTTGACTATGAGATTATGTAACTTCTGAATACCGGAGGAACACCTTGTGTGCTATCAAACGCCACAATGTAACTGGGTGATTATAAAGATGCTCTACAGGTGTCTCCGAAGGTTTTTGTTGGGTTGGCATAGATCGAGATTAGGATTTGTCACTCCGAGTATCGGAGAGGTATCTCTGGGCCCTCTCGGCAATGCACATCACGATAAGCCTTGCAAGCAATGTGACTAATGAGTTAGTTGCGGGATGATGCATTATGGAACAACTAAAGAGACTTGCCGGTAATGAGAATTAACTAGGTATGAAGATACCGACGATCGAATCTCGGGCAAGTAACATACCGATTACAAAGGGAATGACATATGTTTTTATTGCGGTTTGACCGATAAAGATCTTCGTAGAATATGTAGGAACCAATATGAGCATCAAGGTTCCGCTGTTGGTTATTGATCAGAGATGTGTCTCGGTCATGTATACATAGTTCTCGAACTCGTAGGGTCCGCACGCTTAACGTTCAATGATGATTTGTATTATGAGTTATGTGTTTTGGTGACCAAAGATTGTTCGGAGTCCCAGATGAGATCACGGACATGACGAGGAGTCTCGAAATGGTCGAGAGGTAAAGATTGATATATTGGACGATAGTATTCGGACACCGGAATGGTTTCGGGGTGTTTCAGATATTTATCGGAGTACCAAGGGGTTACCGGAACCCCCGGGGAAAGTAATGGGCCACATGGGCCATAGGGGAGAGAGAGGGCACCCCACAAGGGGTGGCACGCCCCCTCCCCCCCATGGGGAGTCCAAATTGGACAAGGGGAGGGGGTGCGGCCCCCCTTTCCTTCTCTCTCTCCCTCTCCCTCCCCCTTTCCCCCTCCAAAAGAAGGAAGGGGTCCGACTAGGATTAGGAGTCCAATTGGGTTCCCCCCCACTTGGCTTGCCCCTAGGGCCGGCCTCCTCCCCTCTCCTCCTTTATATACGGGGGCAGGGGGCACCCCGAAGCACATCAATTGTTTCTTAGCCGTCTGTGGTGCCCCCCTCCACCGTTTACTCCTCCGGTCATATTTTCGTAGTGCTTAGGCGAAGCCCTGCGCAGATCACATCACCATCACCGTCACCACGCCGTCGTGCTGATGAAACTCTCCCTCGACACTTTACTGGATCAAGAGTTCGAGGGACTTCATCAAGCTGAACATGTGCTAAACTCAGAGGTACCGTATGTTCGATACTTGATCAGTTGAATCGAGAAGACGTTCGACTACATCAACCGCCTTAAACTAACGCTTCCGCTTTTGGTCTACGAGGGTACATGGACATACTCTCCCCCTCTCGTTGCTATGCATCTCCTAGATAGATCTTGCGTGATCGTAGGAATTTTTTTGAAATTGCATGCTACGTTCCCCAACACTATGTCAATAGGTTAGTACCAAAAATGGTATAAAATGACTATAAAATGGTTATAGAACATCCAAGAATGATAATATAACAGCATGGAACAATCAAAAGTTATAGAACTTTGGAGACGTATCAATACCTCGCTGAAAACCGCTTGTCATTTCCTTCTGCTCCTCGTTGGGTTCGACACTCTTACTTATCGGAAGGACTACAATTGATCCCCTATACTTGTGGGTCATCACAATTCTATTAGCTCATAGCGCCTAAATAAATACTATGGACCTCCCGGCAAATATCAAAGCCCTCTATTATTTATATTAAGTCCTCGGAAAGTATTTCCGCCTATACACTATTACCCTATATTATCTGAAACTCTTTCGGTAACCCCGAAACGCTTATGGTTTCTCTCAAAACTATTGTCTCTATTATCAAAACCTTTACATTAATATTTTCTCATATTCTTAAGTTCTGTAAAACTCAAGAGATCATAATGCCTTAAGCATGTGACCCTGTGGTTTCGGTGAAATATAGACGTGAACAAAAATACTTACGTTCAATAATCATTAGCAGAATCATGGACACCCATATAGGCCCCTACACTCATACAAATGATATCCGAGTGAACCTTTGGTTACCATATGTTATTCCTTTTGCTTCATGATACGTTAAAAACCCCAAGGTGAGATATATCAATATCCCCTTGACATCAACACATGCCCACTATACCAATCTTCCTCGTTATCGATTTTGTTCTCTTTCCTCGTTCTCATGTTCTGGCATCCCCGTGATCAATTCACAATGTGTCTGACCAGACAATGAAGGATGTCAGCACATCGAAAGGAACCTAAGAATATCTCTCCATCGTCGGAGGAACAAATCTTGGTCTCGAGCTATCTAGTCCCTTGTCCTACGTTTCCGGTGAACCCATAAGTTGTGTTATGCTTACCCTATTACGGATGACGTTGGAACAACCCTAAAGTGCATCGTGCTATATGGAGTTACTCGATACTCTCATGGTCTAAGGAATCATACATACGTGAACTCTCGTGTTATGGACTATAGAGTTCAAATGTTATAATCCCTAAGTATAACATACAACTTTGGTCAATTCAACACAAGTGTTCTACCAACATCGTGCTCTCAATATTTGTTCGCGTCAGTGTTACACTTTGTTGGAAATATGCCCTAGAGGCAATAATGTTGTATTACTTATTTCTAAATTTATAATTAAGAGTTTATATTCTATGATATAACTGCTATGATTCTGGAATATGTGACTTGGAGGAAAACTCATAAGCACGCGTGGAATGATAAATGGTAAAACTTGATTCCTAGTATTGCCTCTAGGACTAGCTCAAGTGTTGTATAGTGATCATGTTTTCTGGATATTGGGATATCGTTAAGTGTAATGATAGTCTTAAAACAACAT
The DNA here is from genome assembly GCF_018294505.1 of Triticum aestivum. Lineage (NCBI taxonomy): Eukaryota > Viridiplantae > Streptophyta > Magnoliopsida > Poales > Poaceae > Triticum > Triticum aestivum. The sequence continues at coordinate 234,204,939 of NC_057800.1, forward strand.
TGAGGGTATGATGTTAGAAGAACGATCATATGAAATTGACCCAACTTGTTTGTTATACTTTGAGATGCAATCGTCACAAGTTTATTGCTATAACATGGATAGTTAAGGTATGCTTTAGTTCCTTAGACCATGAGACTATTGTAATCACTTCTTACTGAACGATGGACTTTGGGGTTGCTCAAACGTCATCTATAACACGGTGATCATAACAACAACTTTCAGGTTCAACCGAAAGTATGGCAAGGGCTAGATAGCTCAAGAGTGGGATTTGCTCGTGCGGCGATGTAGAGATATTCAGGGCCCTCACGGTGTGATGCATCCATCATCGTCTGGCCAAACACAGGTGACTAGGTCACAAGGATGCTGGAACACATATCAACGAGAAAAAGAACAAAATCGATAACGAGGAGGCCTATATAGTGAGCATGAGAATGACTCAAGAGGATATGCGATATATCTCACCTCGGGTTTTGTAAAGTATCACGAAGCGATAGCACATGATAACCACATGTTCACTTGAATATCATTCTTGTATTCATAGGGATCAATATGAATGTCCATGGTACCGCTATTAATCATTGAACGAAAGAGAGTTTCGTTCATGTCTACGTTCTACAGAACCTTCAGGGTCACACGCTTAAGGAAATTACTATATGTTGAGTGTTAATGGAGTAAGATTTATGAGAAAATATTCATGAAATAGTTTTGGGAATATTAGAATTAGTTTTGAGAGAAATCAGAAGCGTTTTGGGGTTTATCGAATAATACGGGGAATTGATATATAGGTCGAAAATGTTTTCAAAGATATGAAATTAATAATAAAAGGTACTAATATTGATTAGGGGGATTTTAGAATTGAATAAACATCAACGAACCAAAGAAAATACTATAAGGCCAAGTGGTGGAGGGCCCAATAACACTTGCGTCCCTGGCTTGTATGACAAGCTAGATGGGTATGAATTGGAGAGGGAGGAGGACTCCTCCCCTAGGCCGGTGCACAAAGAAGGGGAGTCCTCCTCCCATGTGTGGCGCCCCTCCCCTCTCCCCTACACCTATATATACTAGAGGAATTTTCCCATTGAGACACACAAGTTTTTGGAGCCTCCTCTAGTTCTCTAGTTCTAATTTTAATTTAGAGTTCTTCTAATTAGAGCTAGACCTAGATCTCTCTAATACTTATAACAAAGAAGCCCTATGTGGTTCTCTTCTCATCCCTCTAATTCTTTGGCGACGATTATGTCTGGATGGTGAAGCGTTGCCGGATCGTGAGGCCTATACAACTGCAATCCGTAGAGAGGTTGTGCTTTTGGTCTTCGGTTCGAGGGATCGTTCATGAACGGTTTGAGGGACTTCATCAACGATCTACACCAACTCTTCTCCCACTGCAACTCGAAGTTGGTAATGATAGGATCTAAACCTCTAATGCATCTTCATAGTGTTCATTGATCGTTATCGTAGGATGAAAATTTTGTTTTCTACTACCTTTCCCAACACACTTAACTATGCCCATGATCAAGAAAACAGAACCATCATGTAATACTTGAGCTAGTCCTAACGGCCTGACTAGGAATCTTGTTTTACTGTTTATAACTCTACACGTGCTTATGAGTTTATCTCTGAATCACATTTTGAAAACCATAACAGTTATAGCATAGAATATAAACATTAATTATAAACTTGAAAATAAATAATACTCAAATAGTATTACCTTTATGACATATTTTGAACGGATATTGCTATTGAGTTGGGTTTTTACGGATATCAAGTAAGTTTTGGAATATCCAATTCTAAGCTCAGGCTCATCTGATCAGGGATGGACCTGGTGTATGGCCAGAGGGGCGATGGCCTAGGGCCCAGCCCTGGAGGGGGCCGGGCGCATGATCTGGTATCTAGCCAAAAAATAGAGAAAAGGGAAGAAAGGAACAACGTGATGGGATGGCCCAATTGATCCCTAGTGCTAGGAAATCATCCGCACGAATGTTGCATCTCACATGCATCGATGGGAGCAACTAATTAACGAGAGCTCCTTCGGGAGCCTCACAATGATCAGCGCCACTAGGCATGCTCTCAGCCGCCCGCCATGTGTCACGCTCTGGGCGCTCCCTTCGGATTTTTTTATTTTTTCGCACGTGTTTTCGGCTTTATAAATGGGTTTTTTCGCCGTTTCGGTTTTCCACCGGTCTTTCTTAGCTTTTAAAAAAATCAAAAAAATTTGCATGAAAAAATGTGTTTTTCTTTTTTTCTCCCGCGAGAGTCACGGTTTTGATTCCGCGAGAGGCACGGTTTTGCTTTCGCGAGAATCACGGCCGTGCCTCTTGGAAACAGAAAAGAAAAACATTTTCTATTTTTTTCTTCTGTGAGAAGCACGGTTTTGCTTTCGCGAGAGGCACGGTTGTGCTTTCGCAAGAGTCACGGCCGTGCCTCTCGGAAACGAGAAAAACACATATTCTGTTTTTTTTCCTTCGTGAGAGGCACGGTTTTACTTCCGCGAAAGGCACGGTTGTGCTTTCGCAAGAGGCACGGCTGTGCCTCTCATAAATAAAAAAAACAGGTTTTATGTTTTTTTTCCTTCCGTGAGAGGCGCGGTCGTGCCTCCTTGGAAAAAGAAAAAATGTTTCTCTTCTTCTTTTTTCTTCCGTGAGAGGCACAGTTTGGCTTTCGCGAGAGGCACGATTTTGATTTCGCAAGAGGCACAGGCGTGCCTCTTTCGGAAAGGGAAAAAACCCGTTCTCCTGGTGAAGTTTTTTCATCCAGTTTTTTCATGAAAATAAAGTTTGTCAAAACCCTAAACATGAGATCTAGTTTTGAAGATATTGACCCCAGGAATTCAACAGTGAAAACGGTTCGAGATTTGGACGCACGGTTTAAGAGATAAAACTGTAGGATCGGAAGTATGTCTAGAGGGGGGTGATTAGACTACTTGACCAAATAAAAATCTAGCCTTTTCCCAATTTTAAGTTTTGGCTGATTTTAGCAACTTAGCACAAGTCAAGCAATCAACCTACACATAAGAGTATAGCAGCGGAATGTAAAACATTGCATATGAAGGTAAAGGGAGGAGTTTGGCGGGAGCAAACGCAATGTAGACACGGAGATTTCTGGCGTGGTTCTGATAGGTGGTGCTATCGTACATCCACGTTGATGGAGACTTGAACCCACGAAGGGTAACGGTTGCGTGAGTCCATAGAGGGCTCCACCCACGAAGGGTCCATGAAGAAGCAACCTTGTCTATCCCACCATGGCCATCGCCCATGAAGGACTTGCCTCACTAGGGTAGATCTTCATGAAGTAGGCGATCTCCTTGCCCGTACAAACTCCTTGGTTCAACTCCACAATCTTCACAGAGGCTCCCAAGTGACACCTAACCAATCTAGGAGACACCACTCTCCAAAAGGTAATAGATGTTGTATTGATGATGAACTCCTTGCTCTTGTGCTTCAAATGATAGTCTCCCCAACACTCAACTCTCTCTCTCTCACACACACACAGATTTGGATTTGGTGGAAAGATGATTTGAGTGGAAAGCAACTTGGGGAAGGCTAGAGATCAAGATTCTTGTGGTTAGAATGGAATATATTGGTCTCAACACATGAGTAGGTGGTTCTCTCTCAGAAAATGTATGTTGGAAGTGTAGGCATGTTCTGATGGCTCTCCTTGCTAATGAAGGAAGGGTGGTGGGGTATATATAGCCTCCACACAAAATCTAACCGTTACACACAAATCACCAAACTCGGTGGGACCAAATCATGAAACTCGGTCAGACCGATTTAGTTCAAAATGTGAACGTTAGGATTTTTGGTAGGAACGACATGATCAACTCGGTGGGACCGATTTCATTAGGGTTAGGGCATAACGTAATCTCGGTGAGACCGATCACATAAACTCGGTAGGACCGATTTCTATAATAGGCAAACGGAGAGTTGGCCAGGCAAACTCGGTGGGACCGATTCGCTCATTTCGGTTGGACTGAAATGTTACGAAAGGGAAATAGAGAGTTTGCATTGTGAACTCGGTCGGACCAATCGCTCATCTCGGTTCGACTGAAACGTTACGAAGGGAAACAGAGAGTTTGCAATCCCATCTCAGTGAGACCGAGATCCCTATCGGTGAGACCAAAGTAACTAGGGTTTCTGGCAGAGGATATGTCAAGTGAACTTGGTGGCGCCGGATAGATCAAATCGGTAGGGCCGAGTTTGACTTTTGGTTTGGGACATATGTGGATATGAGAAAGTGGTTGAGGGCTTTTGGAGCATATCACTAAGCATTTTGAGCAAGCAAGCCATTAAGCAACACCTCATCCCCTTTTAATAGTATTGGCTTTTCCTATGGACTTAATGTTATCTTGGATCACTAAAATGAAAATGTAGAGTCTTGAGCTTTTGAGACAATATGTGTCCTTAGCATTTTGAGGGGTCCACATTCCTAATCCATGCCATGCCAATCATTGAACTTTCTGAAATGATCATCTTGAAATAGCATTAGTTCAATGAGCTATAAGTTGTTAGGAATTACCAAAACCACCCAGGGATAGTTGCACTTTCAATCTCCCCCTTTTTGGTAATTGATGACAACATATAGATCAAAGCTTCGACAAATGATAATAAGATTTAAATTACATCGTCGCTTTGAGAAGTATATGATAAGCAAGAGCTCCCCCTAAATTTGTGCATTATTTAAGATTTGCTTTTGAATGCAAATGCACAATCGATTAGGATAATGGGTCACTCTTCCATGTCACATACATCTTGGTGGAGCGCTCAAAATGATAGGAATTAAAACATGCACTCATCACCAAGCAAAGTGAATGATCATATATGAGATATAAAAGATAATATCATCCAAGCAAGCATTAAGGTAGAATATGATCAAACACATGATCATACAAGTATCTCACGCACAGACATAAAGTATTAAACAAGCACACACAAGAGTATCAACCAAATAGCAATAGGGACAAAAGAAGCAAAACACTCTCTCGAAGCCTATGATCTATACATTTCTCCCCCTTTGGCAACAAGTTACCAAAAAGTTTGAAAATGCATAGTGTTATGCGTCTCTCTAGGCTTGATCTTCGGGAGGTGGTGTAGAGGGGACTCCAAGGACGAAGGCATCAGTTGATGTTGTTGGAGCTGGTGGAGTGGTAACTGGAGGTGGCACTAAAGCTGTTGCTGCTGGTGCTAAAGTAGTTGCTCTAGTGTCAGCCATGGGCACTGCAGTAGACCTATGACCTCTAGGCACTCTCTGAAAAGCATCTGTAGTAGCCTTCCCTCTCTTCTCCTATGTTTCCTCCTGGAGCTGCTCAACAGCTGTCTGCATCTCAGTTGTTCAAGATAAAGATCATAAAATTTGGTCTCTATGATCCTCTCCAAGCTCTCCTGATTCTTGTTCAGGGTGGTCAAGCCCTTCTCAATCCTCAAAGTTGCTTGAATTAGATATGCAAGCTGATCTTGTTTTTACTTTAGAAAAACTTGAGATGCCTCCTCAACACTTGGCATCTTTGCAGCCTTCTCAGCCTGTGCCTTTGCTCTCTTCTCTTGTGCTTGCACAGATGTGGGATCATCCTCATTCATCACAATTGTATTATCTTCAAATTCTGGTCTCAAAGGTAAGTGCTCCTTGTCCAACAAATAAGTGCATGTGCCCATCTTGGAGTTGATGAGCACCTGAATGTGTGGTGCATGCCCACAAGATCTCTTTTGATCAGCAGTTGTCCTCTTGATTGTTTCAACAATTAGGCTCATAACTTTGAATTTCTGAGGCACATCAAATATCTGCAGCAAGATGATTGAATGGCCTCTGATCATCTTCTGATCTCTAGATTTGGGCAACAAAGTATGCCTCAAGATTGTGTTGATTGTAGGTAGACCAGACAACAAGTAATGTACAGATCCAAGCTTATATGTTTCCAAAGCTTTGTTTGGGATCTCTTTGTACATGTTGGTCATAGAGTTGTGGTATTTCTTCTTCTTGGCATAGACATCCAAGTCATCTTCATGCTCTTCAGGGGCATTTATCAACTTGGCCCACTCGTCAACTGTTGACTAGTACCTTGTACCCTCAGAGATCCATACAATCCTACCATCTGGATAAAGATGAGCAGTGGAGTAGAATTTCATGATGAGTTCATCATTCCATTTTGTTAGCTCTTGACCCACAAACTCGTCAACACCACATGCTCTGAAGCTCTCATGTACACCTAGAAAATAATCTTCATTCTCATCAATGTACTCCCAATCAGCCCACTTCATGTCACAAACTATATGCTTATTTTCAAGCAAAATGGTCTCATAGAAATCTTGTTGTTCTTTGGTGTGGAACTTATAGCCCACTGCAGTCTTCCTCCTCAAAATATATGCATCATATTGTCTCCAAATTCTCAGACATGCATCCTTCCTGATGCTCATATCCTCTGCCACTGGATGACTGTCATTATGATCTGGAATCTTTGGCTTAAGTTTCCTTAGCACTTGAGCTTCAACATCTTCTTCTTACATCTCAGGCACTGGGGCCTTGTTCTTTTCTTTAGCTGGGATGTTCCTAGTGCTTCTCTTGGGCTTAGAAGTCTTTTGATCTTGAGCAGCAGCCTTGGGGGCAGTCTTGGGCATCCTCTTCATCTTCATCTTCTTCAGCTAGATCTCTCACTGTAGAGGATCTACCAATGACTCTGGCAGTGGTCTTCTTGACCCTCTCTTTCCTTTTCTTACTCTCTCCAGTAGCCTCTTCAGTTGGCTTAGAGGTTTCAACAATTGAGACCCTGGCTTTTAAGGTTGGCACCCTCTTGGCAGGGGCCTTCTTATGTGATCTAGGCTTTGTTATAGTAGCAGTACCATATTCCTTCTTCAGCACTTTCTTTTTGGAGCTTACTTCCTCCTCAGTGGCCACATAGTCCTCATCCTTAGAATCTGAGGTTTTCTTCTTCCTTGATCTAGTGGCTGCCTTGGCCAAATTGCTTGGAGTGCTCCTGCTGCCATCATCATAGCTGCTAGAGGGACTAGTGCCCTCACTCATGTGCACTTGCTCTTCTGATTTGTTCTGGCTATCACTCTAGTTAGATATTCTGGCAAGCAAACTGACAGCAAACCCTGTGAATTGATATAGATGAGGTAGAGTGGATGAGCATCACAAAGTGCAGAGTTTTTGCAAAACAGATGAGTCAAAAACTTAGTTTTAGTTCTCCACAGAAATCATTTCGGAGCTACCAATTTGTTAAACTCGGTGACACCGAAGCAACTTTTGGAGTCTAAACTAGTGAACTCGGTCGGACGGAGCCACAGTTCGGTGGCTCCGAGATTGCTAGGGTTTCACAGAGAGTCGAACTCGGTCGCACCGATTTGTAACTTTCGGTCAGACCGAAAAGTGCAAGCGCAATGGCCTAAGCCAAATTGGTGAGACCGATTTCTACAACTCGGTCGGTCCGAGATGAGTTCGGCGGAAACCTAACCCTAAATTTTCGAATCAAACCTAATCTAAGGAACATTTTCTCTGGATAGATTGATTTCATACGTGGTAAAGAACATGGCATTGCATTGTGCTAAGAATCGGAGTAAGCAATTAGCACGAAAGATCAAACTCGTACCCTAGTTTGGCGGTGAGTTCGCTACGGCGGCAATGGAGGGGTTGAATCCCATTGACGGCGATGGAAACCAGCGGCGGGGGGTCACTGGCGACGAGAAGACGATCAGGAGACCCAAGACCGCAGAGCAGGACACGCGCGGGCTGAGGAGTTTTGAAGAAATTTCCAAAATTTCACCCGTGGGTTTATATATCCCGACTTTGTCGGTGTGACCGAGTGGAACAACTCGGCGGCACCGAGATGCAGAATCGCAAGCGGTTACTGCAACTCGGTGTGACTGAAAAGTTCAAATCGGTTGCACCAAGATTGAAAACCTAGATTGTTGGGGATATGACTATCAGATATGACCCGCCCAGGAGGGGTCGGGTCAATCACAATGGCGGTTCATCTAAATGAAGCCCAAGAGTATACAAGATGGCGGTTCACAGTTAGGCTTGTAAGAGGCCCAAGCCCAGAGGTGGCTTAAGGCCCGTAAGTATAAACCGCCATGTATGTGTAGACTTGTAATGTAAGGCATTTAAGATACGTCACCGAGCCGGACACATTGTATGAACCGGCCGGCACTCTGTAGGCCGCAGGGCGTCAACCCATGTATATAAGGGGACGACCCGGTGGTGGCTTAGGGCAGAGAAAAACATCGGATCGAAAGCCAGGCAAGCGTGTTTGCTCCCTGGTAATCGAAACCCTAGCAATACCACCTCAAACTGGAGTAGGCCTTTACCTTCACTGCAAGGGGCCGAACTAGTATAAACTCCTCGTGTCCTTTGTCTCGTTTTAACCCCTTTAAGCTAACCTCGTCACGATGGCTCGACAACTAAGTCCTTCCATGAGGACAACTGTCGTGACACTTCCATGACAGTTGGCGCCCACCGTGGGGCCAGAGCACGGTGGTTTTGAGTTCTTAAAGGGCAGCTTCGAAGGGCTAAAGGGATACGCTGTGGGCCGGATGACCAAGAGTTGCCGGGGCAAGCTCTACATCGATGATGCAGGCTGGGGTCCCGAAGCCGGCTCAATTGAGTACGGGTACTGGGTCCCCTTTGGCAGAATCCACGTCTTCATCGGCAAGATTGGCGAGTCGGGCCCTGAGCCGGACATCTGCACTGACATCATCGAGACGGTTCAGCATGCATGACCCGCCCGGGCTCGGCCCGCCGTCAGACATGTCTTTGTTGGGTTCACCCATGCGACTGAGTTGGAAGGCTCTGTCTCTGGCGGTGAGACCGAAATCTTCTCTAAGGATGAATCCACAGGCGAGACCAATTCAATGTATCAACTGCAAGATGGACGGCTTGGGGGTTGTTCCGATGGCGACAGTATTCTAGACCCCCATGAGCCGCCGAATAGGGTGGCTATCTTCATGGCAGGCACCCAGCCGGTTCTCAGCTCAACAGCCGCCGCGGCTATAACATCTGGTGCGGCAGCAATGACAACTGCAGGTGTTGGCGGGTCAGCCCGCCCGATGGCTCAAGTTTTAGCAAATCTATTGGATGCTCTAGCGAATCTGATGGAGGTTGAGGTAACCCCAGACAACCAGGAGCAGCACAAAAGTAGAGATAGCCAGGTTGCGTGACGAGATAGCGTAGGCTAAAGCTGACTTAGCGGCAGAAAACGCTAGGATGGCTGCAGAGCGGGCCGTTTTGGAAGCCCAAGCACAGCGGATTCAAGCAGATTCATATCGGCTCATGGTAGATCGGAACGCTTCACACGAGGTCTTGAGGAGAAAGCACTGGAGTCGTTTGCCCTTGGTTTATGAGTCGAGGGACCTCTTCAACACCCCTAGAGCAGGGGCTAGTAACCCGCCGGTGGTGAATCGGATGGTTGACCCGGCAGGCCAGCCACATATGAACAGCACTCTGCCTCAGCGTGTGGTGACACCACCGGGTCATTACTCCACCCCTCTGGACAACATGATTGCTACAGCTACACGATTGGCGACTCTACCTGACGAGGGTGAAACTCCAGCGGCGGTTGAAACCCGAAGAGCCAGGGAGCTTCTTCAAACAGCTTTGGTACAGTAGCAGGCTTATTCTTATAGTCGTGATCGGCTTCATGCGACCCCTCGCCCGAGCTGGAGCTACGGCAGGCACATTGACTCGCTAGCGGTCTCAAGTACTAAACAGCGCCGTAACCAACCTCAAAGGCATGACCTGGCGCACAATGGAGTCAACGCACAGAATTTGGTGGACCAGGCCAAAACACGTCGGGAGGCTGAGCTGGCGGCTCAACTGGCGGCTCACCAGCACGCGCCGGTTTACCCGACAGCTTCAATTGAGGCAGGTGTGACTTCCAAGGCTTCCGGTGTGCTGTGTCTAACGGCAGCTATACAAAACGAGCGTCTCCCAAGGACTTCAAAGGCCCTCGTAAGGTGCCTAATTATACAGCCGATCAACCCCCTAAGGCATGGGTGGAGAGTTATGAGATGGCCATGGAGATGCGGGATGTTAGTGAAGCTGCTTAGGCCAAGTACTTCACCATGATGTTAGAAGGGACGGCTCATACCTGGTTGAAGGGATTGCCGGCTAATTCCATCGGGTCATGGGCAGAGCTGAAGGCCCGGTGAGGGAGTCCTGGATTAGGGGGTGTCCGGATAGCCGGACTATACCTTCGGCCGGACTCTTGGACTATGAAGATACAAGATCGAAGACTTTGTCCCGTGTCCGGAAGGGACTTTCCTTGGCATGGAAGGCAAGCTTGGCGATACGGATATGTAGATCTCCTACCATTGTAACCGACTCTGTGTAACCCTAGCCCTCTCCGGTGTCTATATAAACCGGAGGGTTTTAGTCCGTAGGACGAACAATAATCATACCATAGGCTAGCTTCTAGGGTTTAGCCTCGCTGATCTCGTGGTAGATCTACTCTTGTACTACCCATATCATCAATATTAATCAAGCAGGACGTAGGGTTTTACCTCCCTCAAGAGGGCCCGAACCTGGGTAAAACATTGTGTCCCCTGCCTCCTGTTACCATCCGCCTAGACGCACAGTCCGGGACTCCCTACCCGAGATCCGCCGGTTTTGACACCGACATTGGTGCTTTCATTGAGAGTTCCTCTGTGTCGTCACTTTTAGGCCCGATGGCTTCTCCAATCATTAACAGCGATGCGATCCAGGGTGAGACCTTTCTCCCCGGACAGATCTTCGTATTCGGCGGCTTCGCACTGCGGGCCAATTCGCTTGGCCATCTGGAGCAGATCGAAAGCTACACCCCTGGCCGTCAGGTCAGATTTGGAAGTTTAAACTACACAGCGGACCTCCGTGGAGACTTGATCTTCGACTGATTCAAGCCGCAGCCAAGCACGCCGCACTGTCACGATGGGCATGATCTAGCTCTGCCGCCGAACAGTGCCCTGGAGGCCGCACCCGCACCAGCTCCGACCCTTAATTCAGAGCCAACTGCGCCAATCGAGGATGGGTGGTTGGACACCGCCTCGGGGGCTGCAATCTCTACGGCGATCGAGCCGAACACCAGCCCTATTCTCTGCGAAGCACGTGACTCCAAGGAGCCAGACTCCTCTCCAGAGTCCGAGCCCTCCGCGCCCCTACCGATCGAACCCGATTGGGCGCCGATCATGGAGTTCACCGCCGTGGACATCTTTCAGCACTCGCCCTTCGGCGATATTCTGAATTCACTAAAGTCTCTCTCTTTAAGAGAGCCCTGGCCGAGCTATGGTCAGCAAGGTTGGGATGCGGATGATGAAGAAATTCAAAGCCCACCCACCACCCACTTCGTAGCCACTGTCAATGATTTAACCGACATGCTCGACTTCGACTCCGCAGACATCGACGGTATGGACGCCGATGTAGGAGACGATCAAGAACCAGCGCCTATAGGGCACTGGAAAGCCACCTTGTCGTATGATATATACATGGTGGACACCCCAAAAGAAGGCAATGGCGATGGAACAGCGGAGGATGACCCCTCCAAGAAGCAGCCTAAGCGCCAGCGTCAGCGGCGCCGCTCTAAATCCCGCCAAAGCAAAAACAGTGATTCCAGCATGGGAGATAATAACACCCCGGACAGTGCCAAAGACAACCACCTCCAGCAAGATTCAGCACAGGAGGATGGAGAAGCCAGCCCTCATGAGAGAGCAGCAGGCAGAGAGGTCGAGGATGATAATTATATGCCTCCCTCCAAAGACGAGGAAAGCCTCGACAACGACGAATTTGTCATGCCGGAGGATCCCGTCGAACAAGAGCGTTTCAAACGCAGGCTTATGGCCACGGCGAGCAGCCTCAAGAAAAAATAGCAACAACTTAGAGCTGATCAAGATTTGCTAGCCGACAGATCGACTGAAGTCCTTGCGGCCGAAGAGTATGAACTCGAATGCCCCTCCAAGAGCTACCCAAAGCGCAGGTTGCTACCCCGACTAGAGGAGGAAGCACCTAAACCTACATCACCAGTGCATGATGCGGCCGATCGGCCACCCCGTGGCCGCGACAGAGAAACCTCTCGGCCCTCCACTCAAGCCGCACCCCGGCGCCGCTCAAATAATACCAAGGCATGGGAAGATGCGCCAGACCTAAGAGATATATTGGAGAACAAGGCAAGGAAAACAAGATCGATCTACGGATCGCATGGGCGCCCCACGGCATGAGATGGTAATCGTCACTCCGGATACAGTCAATCTGGTCGGGCCGAACACAGTAGACAAACCTCATTTGAGTTGCGTCGTGATATAGCCCAATATAGAGGCGCCACACACCCACTCCGTGAGAGTTTCAAACCCGTGAACATCGAATCATATGATGGCACAACAGATCCCGCGGTGTGGATCGAGGACTATCTCCTTCATATCCACATGGCCCGCGGTGATGACCTACACGCCATCAAATACCTCCCACTCAAGCATAAAGGACCAGCTCGGTATTGGCTTAACAGCTTGCCAGCAGAATCAATTGGTTGCTGGGAGGACCTGGAAGCCACATTCCTTGACAATTTCCAGGGCACTTATGTGCGACCACCAGACGCCGATGACCTTAGCCACATAATTCAGCAGCCACAGGAATCGGCCAGACAATTCTGGACACGGTTCCTAACCAAGAAAAATCAAATCGTCGACTGTCCGGACGCAGAGGCCCTAGCAGCCTTCAAGCATAACATCCGCGACGAGTAGCTTGCACGGCACCTGGGACAGGAAAAGCCGAAATCTATGGCAGCCCTCACGACACTTATGACCCTCTTTTGCGCGGGAGAAGACAGCTGGCTAGCTCGCAGCAATAACATGACCAAGAGCCCTGGTAATTCGGATACCAAGGACAGCAGTGGCAGGTCGCGTCGCAACAAGCAAAAGCGCCGCATTAACGGCGACAATGCTGAGGATACGACAGTTAATGCCGGATTCAGAGGCTCTAAACCCGGTCAGCGGAAAAAGCCATTCAAAGAAATACTCCGGGCCCGTCCAGTTTGGACCGAATACTCGACCGCTCATGCCAGATACATGGCACCCCCGAAAAACCAGCCAATCACACCAACAGGGATTGTTGGGTGTTCAAGCAGGCAGGCAAGTTAAATGCCGAAAGCAGAGACAAGGGGCTGCATAGCGATGACGAGGAGGAGCCCCGGCCGCCGAACAACAGTGGACAGAAAGGTTTTCCCCCACAAGTGCGGACGGTGAACATGATATACGCAACCCACGTCCCCAAGAGGGAGCGGAAGCGTGCGCTAAGGGACGTATACGCGATGGAGCCAGTCGCCCCAAAGTTCAACCCATGGTCTTCCTGCCCGATCACTTTTGATCGAAGGGACCACCCCACTAGCACCCGTCATGGCGGATTCGCCGCATTGGTTCTAGACCCAATTATTGACGGATTTCACCTCACTAGAGTCCTTATGGACGGCGGCAGCAGCCTGAACCTGCTTTACCAGGATACAGTGCGGAAAATGGGCATCGATCCCTCGAGGATTAAACCCACTAAAACGACCTTTAAAGGCGTCATACCAGGTGTAGAGGCCAACTGTACAGGCTCAGTTACACTTGAAGTGGTCTTCGGATCTCCGGATAATTTCCGAAGCGAGGAGTTAATCTTCGACATAGTCCCGTTCCGCAGTGGCTATCACGCACTGCTCGGGCGAACCGCATTTGCCAAGTTCAATGCGGTGCCGCACTACGCATACCTCAAGCTCAAGATGCCAGGCCCTCGAGGAGTCATCACGGTCAATGGAAACACCGAACGCTCTCTCCGAACGGAGGAGCATACGGCGGCTATCGCAGCGGAAGTACAAAGCAGCCTCTCAAGGCAATTCTCCAGTCCGGCCATTAAACGTCTGGACACCGTCAAGCGCGCCCGAGTAACCTACAACAAGACCGCCGGGCACGTTCCGAGCAAGCGTAGCAATGCGGCCCCAACCCCAGCCCTCGCGAACTTGCGAAACCAGTGTTGCGCATACATAACTACGCTCTGGAAATACCATGGGAAAAAGGGGAGGGGCACCATCACGGCACGCCCGAAACGCGGCTTAAACCGCACTAGGGGCTGCCGATTTCTTAATTTTCTCTTATTTTCAGGACTCCATTCTTCGGAAGGCTTGTCCGGTAGTACAATTGCCGCACAAACGATACAACCAGGGAAGCAGAAAACTACGCCGCACTATGGAACTCTAAGGTGGTCTCTATAACGAGCAGTATACCTGTTTCACATAACATTCCGCAGCTTGCCCCTGGAAAGGACATGTTAAATAGTCCCATCTTTTGCTTATTGCAGTATTTGTATCGTTCTGCTTTGATCGCAGCTTTTTTAAATAAACAATGCATAGCTTCTGTCTATTATTGCATTACTCTTTTTTTACGAATATATGTTCATTAATGACATGTTGCACCCGTACACTTTGGTACGGCCAATACGCCAGGGGCTTAAGTACCCCACAATACGGTGTGAGAAGTCCGAACACTTTCACAAGTGCGGCACCCCGAACTTATAGCATTATATGCATCGGCTCCGAATCATGTCTTGGGTCAATAGTTGGGTTTGCCCGGCTCCTATGTTTTGGTACCTTACGTTCCGTTATATCGGCTAAGGTAGCACTAGGAGAACTGCTGCGATTGTGCCCCAGTTGAGCTGGGCTAAGCACCTCAGTAGAGAAAGCTAAAACTGACCGTCATGATGAGGCGAGAGCTGGTCGCTGTTCGAGAGGTTTTCGAGTCCCTAAAGACTTATGCCGCTTAGAGCGAGGAGTCGGCTTTGTCTGGCCTAGGCGTGGATAGCGCCCCGAACTCGGTCTTCCGAACACTAGGGGCTTCGCCGAAATTTAAAATTATAGAATTCTATGGCTAAGTGAGAGTGTTCAAGCATTATAGTCCGATTGCCTTGTTCGTTGTGTTGAGCGCCTCCCTCGAAGGACCCAAGAATGGGAAAAAGAGCGCTCATGTTTATCCCGAACACCCCAGCACTCGTGCCATGGGGGCAGAAGCCGACGACTCGCCATCTCTCAAATTTGATAAACGGCCGCACAGAAGGTAATATTTTAAATTCAAAAAGCATTGCTTAGCGCACATGAACAAGTTTTCAGCGCACAGGACAAAACGAGCGAGTTTACTGAAAAATTACATCCATGGAACATTCATCCGCCACAAGGCGGGCACCCTTCAAAACGCCCTCATAATACATCTCGGGCTTGCGATGCTCCTTGCCCGGCGGTGGCCCGTCCTTCACAAGCTTCTCAGCATCCAGCTTGCCCCAGTGCACCTTCGCACGGGCAAGCGCCCTACGGGCACCCTCGATGCATACAGAGCGCTTGATGACTTCGAGCCTTGGACAGGCCTCCACCAGCCGCCTCACCAGCCCGAAGTAGCTCCCAGGCATGGCCTCTCCAGGCCACAGCCGGACTATGAGGCCCTTCATGGCCTGTTCGGCCACCTTATGGAGCTCGACCAGCTGTTTCAGCTGGTCGCTTAAGGGCACCGGGTGTTCGGCCTCAGCATACTGAGACCAGAACACCTTCTCCATCGAGCTCCCCTCCTCGGCTCGGTAGAAGGCGGCGGCATCCGACACGCTACGGGGCAAGTCTGCGAATGCTCCTGGAGAGCTCCGGATTCGGGTAAGTAACAAGTAATTCACTTTTACGTGCTTGCTTTGCATAAAGAATGCCTTACCCGCCGCTATCTTTTTTATTGCCTCAACCTCCTGGAGGGCCTTCTGGGCTTCGGCCTTGGCAGACTTGGCATCTTCAATGGCCGCCGCGAGCTCAGACTCTCGCGTCTTCGAGTCAAGCTCCAAACTCTCATGTTTTTTCATGAGAGCCTGGAGCTCTTGCCGCACCTCGCCAACCTGCGTCTCATGCTTCTCCCGCTCGGTGCGCTCCGTGGCCGCCCTCTTCTCGGCCTCGGACAGCGCTTGCTTAAGGGTCGCCACCTCAGTTGTGGCCCCTACAATAGCCGCGTTAATCCTGTCACTTTTTGCAATTGCACCTTTCACATATTTCAATAAGGTATTTCTTACCTTCCGTCTCCTCGAGTTGCCTCTTGGCATGGCCGAGCTCGTTCTCGGACCGCTCGAGGTTCTGCTTCAGCGTGCCCACCTCCGTAGTCAGTGCGGCGGATGCTAGCAGCGAAGCATGCATACGCATATTGACATACTTTTGTTAGACTCCTGCGAACGTTATTAGATCCTCTATTCGGCTTTTCTTTCCGAACGCCGAATAGAGCATCAGGGGCTATTGTCTATGCGGTAATATTTTTACATATTCTTTACTTACCTCGAAGCCTGTTAGAAGGCTGGCACAGGCTTTAGTCAGTCCGCTCTTGGCAGACTGAACCTTCTGGATCACCGCACTCATAATAGTGCGGTGCTCCTCGTCGATGGAGGCGCCATTAAGCACCTCCACCAAATTGTCCGGTGCCTCCGGTTGGACGGAGGTCACCGGCTCGGTAGGCTTGCTCCTCTTGGAAGGAGGCTGCCTACCGGAGTCCGGAACCGTTGAAGGTTCCGGCGCGGTGTCCGGCTCAAAGCCAAACTTGGAACCCTTGGGGGTTCTATCCCCTTCACGCCTGGAGTCCGGGAGGTTGGCTTGCGGTGCCTCCAGGACCACCTCCTCCTAGCACGGAACCTGTTGGGACGCCACCTCGGCGTCGTCTGTAGGATGGAAGGAGGTAGACATCGGAAGCGAATTCACATCCGACGAATCCAGGGAACCGCTCGACGACACGTCAAGCCGGTCTTTGGGTGGACTGCATAAACATGTTCGGCGTAAGGAAAAGCTGTGCAATGGGGGAATACTATGAATCACTCTGGTATCCGGATACTTATGATCTCACCAGGGGCTTGGCCCTGTGCGGCCACTCCTCTTCACCGTTGTCGGCGTTGGTGGAGTAGTCCAGAGGAGGGGTCTTCCCCTTCATGGACCCTTCTGCCTCCCCAGTTGGGGCGACCTTCCTTTTCTTCCCTCCCCCCGCTGGAGGGGGAGAGGTCTCTTCTTCCTCCTCTTCGTCTTCATGGGAGGAGTGCGCCATGGAGTCGTCGGATGATGAATCCGACACCTCCTGGCACCGGGCACTCTTTCGAGTCCCCGTGGCCTTCTTCTTGGCCTTCTTCTCCGGCACCACATAGGGTGCCGGAACCATCAGCTTCGCCAAACGAGCGTCCGCTGGGCCTTCGGGCAAAGGAGCCGGACAGTTGATCTGTTCGGACGTCTCCTACCAATCCTGTCAAAGGTAAGAGAGCTTAGATCCCGCATGGAGTCAAACTATGAAAAAGTAAATACCCTGTAAAAGGTAAAAACAGCTTACCGCGCGAGCGTGACGCTGCGTGCTGAATCCGCGATCCTTGGTAGCGGATGCGGGGGCCTTGGCGCCCTTGAAAGGCACCTTCCATGCATCTTCGTACATCGTGTCGAAGAGCCTGCTCAGAGTTTGGTGCCGCGCCGGGTCGAACTCCCAGAGGTTGAAGGCCCGTTGTTGACACGGGAGGATCCGGCGGATGAGCATAACCTGGACTATGTTGACAAGTTTGAGCTTCTTGTCCACCAGGGTTTGGACGCATGTTTGGAGTCCGGTCGGCTCTCCTTTTTTACCCCACGACAGGCCCGTCTCTTTCCAGGCGGCGAGCTGCATAGGGGTCCGGATCGAAACTCAGGGGTTGCGACCCATTCAGGGTCGCGCGGCTCGGTGATGTAAAACCACCCCGATTGCCACCCCTTTAGGGACTCCACGAAGGAGCCCTCGAGCCATAGGACGTTGGGCATCTTGCCCACCATGGCACCTCCGCACTCCGCCTGGGTGCCGTGCACCACCTTCGGCTTGACATTGAAAGTCTTGAGCCATAGGCCGAAATGGGGGCGGATGCGAAAGAAAGCCTCGCACACGAGATGAACGCCGAGATGTTGAGGACAAAGTTCGGGGCCAGATCGTGGAAATCCAGGCCATAGTAGAACATGAGCCCCCGGACAAATGGGTGGAGAGGGAAGCCCAGTCCGCGGAGGAAATGAGGGAGGAACACCACCCTCTCATGGGGCCTAGGGGTGGGGATGAGCTGCCCCTCTTTGGGAAGCCGG
Organism: Triticum aestivum; assembly: GCF_018294505.1. NCBI lineage: Eukaryota > Viridiplantae > Streptophyta > Magnoliopsida > Poales > Poaceae > Triticum > Triticum aestivum. The sequence goes on from NC_057800.1 coordinate 234,223,000, forward strand.
TGCGCAATGTCGTTAGACAAGTATCCGGCCTTCCTCAATCTTTTGATGTGTCCCTCCATGACGGAGGAGACCATCCACTTGCCTCCCGCTCTGGACATGGCTGGAGAAGGTTGAGGTGGGGTGTGCGGACTTGGGCGCTGGAGCTCGAGTGCGCGGAAATGGATAGGCAAAGGAGGAAGAAGGCGTGGATGAAAAGGTGGATCCTTATCCCCTTATATGGGTGGGACGCGACTATGCGTCCCCACCAGCCTGGTAAAACTCGCTTATCTCCCAAGCGCCGTAATCAATGGCGCGGTTGGGTTACCCACGCCCGTATTGATGAGAATCCCGGAATAAGGGGACACGATCTCTGCTTTGACAAGACGTGCCAAGGAAACCGCCTCGCTAAACGCGCTGAGGTAGGAACAGTAAAACGATTCGAATAAAGACTTGGCCGTGGTGTGATGTCACGCTACGGAATACGTCAGCAGATTAGATTTGTGTAAATATTATTCTCTCTATGGCAATATGTGGAAACTTATTTTGCAGAGCCGGACACTACCTTTGTGTTCAAAATCTTCTACGAAGTACTTGGAGGAGGAACCCGCCTTGCAATGCCGAAGACAATCTACGCACCGGACTCGTCATCATTGAAGCCTGGTTCAGGGGCTACTGAGGGAGTCCTGGATTAGGGGGTGTCCGGATAGCCGGACTATACCTTCGGCCGGACTCCTAGACTATGAAGATACAAGATCGAAGACTTCGTCCCGTGTCTGGAAGGGACTTTCCTTGGCGTGGAAGGCAAGCTTGGCAAGACGGATATGTAGATCTCCTACCATTGTAACCGACTCTGTGTAACCCTAGCCCTCTCCGGTGTCTATATAAACTGGAGGGTTTTAGTCCGTAGGACGAACAACAATCATACCATAGGCTAGCTTCTAGGGTTTAGCCTCTCTGATCTCGTGGTAGATCTACTCTTGTACTACCCATATCATCAATATTAATCAAGCAGGATGTAGGGTTTTACCTCCATCAAGAGGGCCCGAACCTGGGTAAAACATTGTGTCCCCTGCCTCCTGTTACCATCCGCCTAGACGCACAGTCCGGGACCCCCTACCCGAGATCCGCCGGTTTTGACACCGACACCTGGTTTATCCAGAATTTCAAAGATACGTGTAAGCAACCTATGTCGATTGTGGATTTGGTTTCATGTGTGCAGGCTGAGGGCGAGTCAACAACCAGCTGGGTGCGCCGGGTCTCGACCATCATACATTCTTAAGATAGTATCAACGTCGGCTCATCAGTTCTGATGTTGGAGAAAAATTGTTGGTTCATTCCACTCAAGCAGAAGCTTGGACGGCTCAAGCGTCATTGCAATGACATGGGGGAGTTAATGGCGGCTCTTGTAAAATATGCCAACTCTGATGGTACCAAGGACCCCGATTTTGAGGATGAAAGATCGGGAAAGGGAAAGAAGAGTAACGGCATGAAGGGACAACAGTATAACTCTACCAATGAGGGTGGCAACGGTAAGTGCAAAGCTGATGACTTTGTGGCTAACACCGATGCGCACAATTATAACAAGCGTCGTAAGGGACATATGGCTCCAAGGACAGGATTTGACCTTGAGGCAATGTTAAATCAGCCGTGTCTGAAACACGGAACGGATCGGAAGATGGCTACTCATTTGTGGAAAGATTGCAGCATAATGAGAAGCTTTAGGGAGTCCATCCAGCGCCACCACGGCCCGAACGGCGGATCAGGGTTCAGTTCTCATGGTCCGGGTCATGGAGGCGGCGGTTCAAGTTCCGAGTTTCAAGGTCACGGTAACCAGGGTGGTTATAATCAGTAGAGTAATCAAGGGGGTCAACAGCAACAGCAGTCTGGTTATCAGACCAACCCGAAGCAGTTGAATAGTGGGCAATATCATGTCTTCACCACTAGCTTATGTAAGCGGGACCAGAAGCTTCACAAGAGGGCCGTGAACGCAATTGAGTTGGTGGTGCCGCGTTATTTGTGGTGGTCAAAGCAGCCTATTGTGTGGAGTCGTGAGGATCATCCGTCCCGGGTCGATAATCCAGGTCACCTGGCTCTGGTAGTGGCACCTCAGGTTGGGGGTTATAAGTTTACTAAGGTACTCATGGATGGAGGTAGCAGCATTAACATACTTTATTATGAGACCTTCCGTCGCATGGGACTGACAGATAAGAATCTTAAGCCGTCAAACACTGTCTTCCATGGTGTCGTGCCGGGTAAGTCAGCCTATGGGGAAGATATCATTAGAAGTTGCCTTTGGAGATGAGCACTATTCCAGGTCTGAGACGTTAACCTTTGAAGTGGTCAAGATCAAAAGCCCTTATCATGCTCTGTTTGGGCGGCCGGCTTATGCTAAGTTCATGGCGAGGCCCTGTTATGTCTATTTACAGCTTAAAATGCCAGGTTATAAGGGCAGCATCACAGTGCATGGGAGTCGCAATGTGGCCTTGGAATGTGAAGAGGGTGATGCGTCTTATGCGGAATCAGTTTGTGCAACAGAGGAGCTAAAATTTTACAAGGACAATGTTGAACCGGCATACATGACGTCTTTGAATAAACTGACCACAGAGCATGATCCTTCATTAAAATTTAAGTTGGCGGACGATACTAAGATGGTTGATTTCATCCCTGGCGACTCATCTAAGCAGTTCAACATCAGCGCTAATCTGGGTCCAAAATAGGAAAGCGCGCTCATCGCGTTCATCCGTGAGAACCGGGACATCTTTGCATGGACGCCTTCAGACATGTCGGGTGTACCGAGGCAACTCACTGAGCACACTCTTAATATTGATCCGAAGTTTAAACCGGTCAAGCAATTTCTTCGCCGGTTTAATGAGGAGAGGCGGAAGGCCATTGGCGAGGAAGTGGCCTGGCTTTTGGCGGCCAGGTTTATCATTGAGGTTTTTCATCCAAAGTGGTTGGCTAATTCGGTGCTGGTACTCAAAAAGGACGGCACTTGGCGAATGTGTTTGGATTACATAGACTTAAACAAAGCTTGTCCGGCTGATCCGTTTGCTCTCCCTCATATTGATCAAATCATTGATGCTACGGTAGGTTGTGAGCATTTGAGTTTTTTGGATGCTTATTCTGGTTATCATCAGATCAATATGGCAGTTAAGGACTAGGAGAAGACAGCCTTCATTACTCCGTTTGGAGCCTTCTGCTATGTGTCTATGCCTTTTGGGCTCAAGATGCCCAGGCGACTTATCAGCGGTGTGTGCAAAATTGCCTTCACAATCAGATTGGGCGCAACGTTCATGCTTATGTAGATGACATTGTGGTGAAGTCAAGAGAGAAGGAGACCCTGATTGATGATTTGAAGGAGACGTTTGACAATCTTCGGGTCTACAAGATGATGCTCAACCTGGCTAAGTGTGTCTTTGGTGTGCCAGCAGGCAAGCTCTTGGGTTTCCTGGTTTCTAACAGAGGCATTGAAGCTAACCCGGAGAAGATCAAAGCCATTACTTCATTGGCTAAGCCGACATGTGTTAATGATGTTCAGCGTCTGGCGGGTCGTATTGCGGCTCTGAGCCGGTTCATAAGCCGGCTGGGTGAGAAGGCTATTCCTCTTTGGCAAATGATGAAGAAGACAGATCACTTTGTTTGGAATGGTGCTGCTAATCAGGCGTTTGAGGATCTGAAGAAACAGCTGGTTGATCCGCCCATGCTTGCTGCCCCTGTTGATAAAGAGCCTCTGTTGTTATATGTGGCTGCTAATAGACGGGTTGTTAGTGTAGCCATCATGGTGGAAAGAAAGGAGGCAGACTAAGGCATAGCCTAGTGGTGGGAAGGGGTTGATGCCTTCCCACCCACCCAGGTTCAAGGCATGGTACTTGCAATTTGGGTTTGTTACACCAATTATACTGTAGGGGGTTCCCTTATAGTCTTTCTGTCAAAAAACGGCCGGTTTATTACATCAGTGAGGTGCTCATCGAGTCCAAACAGAGGTACCCACACTGGCAGAAGCTTGTGTATGGGGTTTTCATGGCAAGCCGGAAGCTTAAACAATATTTTCAGGGTCATCCCATCACTGTGGTTAGTTCTACTCCTTTAGGAGATATCATCCAAAATAGGGAAGCCACAGGCCAGGTTGCTAAATGGGCCATTGAGCTTGGTCCTCATGGTTTAAAGTATGTATCATGCACGGCCATCAAGTCTCAAGCACTTGTGGATTTCATCAATGATTGGACAGAGTTACAGGCACGTGAGGAAAATCCGAATAACACATATTGGACTATTCACTTTGATGGATCTAGACAGTTGGAGGGCTCGGGGGCTGGAGTTGTTTTGACTTCCCCGTGAGGTGACAAGTTTCTTATCTTCTCCGGTTAATGTTCCCTTGTACTAACAACGCGGCTGAGTATGAGGCCTTACTCCATGGTCTTCGGATGGCTAAGGAGATGAGCTTTAAGCCGGGTGAGGTGCTTTCGCGATGCAGATCTGGTGGCTCAGCAAGTTTCTGGTACTTCGGATTCCAAAGATCTGCTGATGGCGGCTTATCGATGAGAGGTTGATGCCATTGCAGGTCACTTCAATGGTTACCAAGTTGAGCATATTGATCGCCGGAAGAACAAGGCGGCTGATACTTTAAGCAGGCTAGGGTCTCAGCATAAGCCAGTGCCACCTAACACATTTCTGGAAATCTTGCTTGACCCGTCTGTTAAATTACCCATAGAAGAGGATCTTGTTGTTCTTGACCCGGAGGAGCAATTGGTGATGGCTCTTCATGTTCTCCCTGATTGGACGGTTCCGTATTTGGCTTACATGACCCAAGGTGAGTTTCCAGAGGATGAAATCTTGGCCAGACAGATAACCCGGCGGTCTAAGTCGATGACGATTTTCAATGGGGAGTTGCACCATCGCAGTGTCACAGGGGCATTTCAATGTTGCATCTCTCCTGAAGAAGGTTGTGAGATTTTACGAGAGATCCACGAAGGAGATTGTGGTCATCATGTTGGTTCTAAATCTCTTGTAGCCAAGGCCTTCCGTCACGGGTTCTATTGGTTGACGGCTCACGCTGAGGATTTGGTAAGAAGATGTGACGGCTGTCAGAAATTTTCACGATGAGCTCATGTGTCGGCTCAGGAATTGAGGATGATTCCAATTACTTGGCCATTTGCAACTTGGGGGCTTGATATGGTTGGGCCTTTTAAAAGGTCCAAGGATAAGAAGACCCACCTCTTGGTGGCAGTTGATAAGTTTACTAAATGGGTTGAAGCGGAGCCGGTTAGTAAATGTGATGCAGCAACGACGGTTCAATTCATGAAGAAGGTGATCTTCCGTTTTGGTTTTCCACACAGCATTATCACAAATAATGGCACTAATTTATCTAAAGACGCCATGGAAGATTTTGTCAACGTGAGCACATCCGGCTTGATGTCTCCTCCGTAGCTCACCCTCAGTCCAATGGTCAAACAGAACGAGCAAATCGGGAGATTCTGCAGGGTATGAAGCCCCGGCTTATGGTTCCTTTGCAGAGAACGTCAGGTTGTTGGGTAGAGGAGTTACCTTCAGTGTTATGGAGCATCAACACAACCCCCAACAGGTCTACGGGTTACACACCTTTCTTCATGGTTTATGGGGCAGAAGCGGTTCTCCCTAGTGACATCCGTCACGACTCACCTCGGGTGGCGGCTTATGTTGAAGCTGACAATGAAAGGGCGCGTCAAGACGCACTTGACCTATTGGATGAAGAGTGTGATCTTGCGGCGGCTTGTTCGGCAATTTACCAGCAAGATCTACGGTGTTATCACAGCCGCCGGGTCAAAACCAGAACCTTTCAAGAAGGCGACTTAGTGCTCCGGCTCATCCAAGATCAGACAGATATGCATAAGTTGTCACCACCTTGGGAAGGGCCTTTTGTGGTCAGCAAGAATTTGCATAATGGGTCATACTACCTTATCGATGTTCGAGACAACAAGGACTCACACACATCAGAGGAGGAGACCCGTCGGCTCTGGAACATCGCTCATCTTCGACCCTACTATACTTGAGCCTCCGGCTCTCGTGATGTACATAGTTATCTAATGTATATATTATAAGCAGTATAATAAAGCTCGCATCCCTGATAATTCAGGGCCTCTGTCGTTTCACTTCTTCGAAGTTGAGTCTTTATCATCATTTAAGGGGCTCAATGCCCACAACCTCAGGGACCAAAGAGAGTTGGATGCACAACACATCTCAAACATAGGTCCCTGATGATCATTTGGGGGCTTCCTTCTCATTAAGCATAGTTGTCGGTACCCTCTTGATCGGCGCAATGCCAAAAATTATACGATCACTTGGGGGCTTCCTGCTCATCGAGCATAGCTGTCGGTACCCTCTTGATCGACGCAATGCCAAAACTCATAAGGTCACTTGGGGGCTTCCTGTTCAAACATAGGTATATAAACCAAAGAGAATATAGTTGTTGGTACCCTCTTGATCGGCTCAACGCTACACTTGTAAGTATGTCACTTGGGGGCTTCCTGCTCAAACATAGGCGTATTCGACCAAAGAGAGCATAGCGTTACTACCCTCTTGACCAGGTTTGTTCAAACATAAGTGTATTCAACCAAAGAGAACAAACTCTGACCGGGTCGTCCTACCTGTACACCAGCTACTTCAACTCCATCAGGTCATCCTGATTGACCCGCCGAACTCTTAATGATCAGTATTTATGGCGTATTCGACCAAGATCTGAGCTCAATTAAGGTTCAAACGGTGGTTTGTCATGCGAGAGCACGGTTTACAGATAGTTAGGATGGATCCAGGCTTCATAAGCTGCCTTCTTTGGAACTTGGATAAATCAGCCCATGATAATGTTACTCTGGCCCCGCGTACTCCTGATAAGTCTTTGAACAAGACCAGACTTATTCCAGGGTTCAAATGTTGATTGGGCACACTGTGAGTTAGGATCACGGCAGCACGAATAATCCAGTGGCTCAGGCTAGTTTCATTAAAGAAGACACTTTGGCTTGGCAGCCTACAAGAGCCTCGGATCTCTTTGATTTCTTATTTGTGTTTGGCTTTTTCGTTGGTTTCTAGTACTTGTAAGTCGGGCCCACCTGCCCCGTTTATGGCTCATATTTGAAGCATACTTTGGGTTTATACAACCCGTCAGCAGGACAGACTCTAAATCACCAAAGTGTGATGAATCCTATGGTTGGAGGTATAACTCTAACACCTCTCAATTGCACGAAGCTGATAAGCCGACAATTTAAGTATATACTACAGGTATGTCGTTTTACTTACAGTTGCTAGACCGGCTCTGGTTATGGACTATTCGTCCCCAACGGCTTTAATTGGGTATCATGACCCGCCCGTGAAAGGATCGATATGGTTGACTAGAGGGGGGGGGGGAATAGGCAACTACCAATTTTTACTTTTCTTTACCAAATTAAACTTTGCATCAAAGTAGGTTGTCTAGATGTGCAACTAGGTGAGCAACCTATATGATGCAATAACAACAAGCATACAAGCAAGCAAGGGAAGAAAAACTAAAGAGCTTGCACAAGTAAAGGTAAGAGATAACCAAGAGTGGATCCGGTGAAGACGAGGAAGTGTTATCGAAGTTCCTTCCTTTTGAGGGGAAGTACGTCTCCGTTAGAGTGGTGTGGAGGCACAATGCTCCCCAAGAAGCCACTAGGGCCACCGTATTCTCCTCAAGCCCTCACACAATGTGAGATGCCGTGATTCCACTATTGGTGCCCTTGAAGGCGGCGACCGAACCTTTACAAACAAGGTTGAGGCAATCTCCACAACTTAATCGGAGGCTCCCAACAAGACCACGAAGCTTCACCACAATGGACTATGGCTCCATGGTGACCTCAACCGTCTAGGGTGCTCAAACACCCAAGAGTAACAAGATCCGCTAGGGATGAGTGGGGGAATCGAAAATCCCTTGGTGGAAGTGTAGATCGGGGCCTTCTCAACCACTCCCGAGCAAATCAACAAGTTTGATTGGCTAGAGAGATAGATCGGGCGAAAATGGAGCTTGGAGCATTTAATGGAGCTTGAGCAATAAATGGAGCTTGCGGGGAGGAAGAGGTAGGTCAAAGAGAAGAAGGGGACTCCCTTTTATAGTGGGGGCAACAATCCAACCGTTGCCCCCACCAACCAGCCCCGCACAGGGCGGTACTACCGCTGAGAGGGGGCGGTACTACCACCAGGACAGCGATACTGCTGTTCTAGCCAGCGGCACTGCCGCGCAGAGGAGACTAGTAGTAAAGGACCCAACTGCGGTACTACCGCGGTGGTAGGGACGGTACTACCGCTCCTAGAACGGTACTACCGCCTCTACAACCGCGACTAGTGCCGCAAAACCCGACACAAGAAAAAGACCTCTTGAATCGAGGCGGTAGGAGCCAGACTGCCCAGCGGTACTACGGCAGCGGGGTCACGGGCGGTACTACCGCTGTGGAGCGGTACTGCCGCTTGTGACCCTTCGGCCGTACTACCGCTGGCAGTGCGGTACTACCGCTGGGGCGCACAAGAGAGAGAGAGAATCTCTCAAAGATGCTGAGGATGAGGCGGAGGTGCCAGGCACCCCAGCGGTACTACCGTTGTGGAGCCACGAGCGGTACTACCGCTGTGGAGCGGTACTGCCGCTTGTGGCTCCTCAGCGGTACTATCGCTGGGTTGCGTGGTACTACCGCTTGGACCAAGACATGACAAGGAAGAGAGGAGAGATCTCTTCAATGGAATGGAGACGCTCGGAGGGTGAGAAGCAGATGTGTACGTGATGATTCCACCCATGCAATACCCCAGCGGACCCCCTCTTGATAGTACGGTGCCCTCTACGCAACTAGTCCACCGAGAAAGAAATGAAAGAGCTACACCGTCTTGAAATACACTCCGAGGGGAAGAAAGCGTCTCGTGCTGGGGGAGAATCTGTGAATTATTCAAAGCACAAGATTAGTCCGCAAACATGTTGTCATCAATCACCAAAACTACCTTGAGAGAGATATGCCGTAACAATCTCCCCCTTTTTGGTGGATTGTTGACAACTATGGATTTGCGGAAGGAAAAGAAATAAAACAAAGAAAACTAAGAACTATAAAATATATACGGGCTCCCCCAGAATGTGTGCACCTAGATATGGCAAGACACACACATTCGGATCAACACTCCCCCTATATTTTATAGTCCAACAATACTAAGCACAAGATATATGAGAGAAGAGAATAAACAGGACAAGCATGCATCTCATAATAAACTACAGTAATCTGAATAGACATAAGTAATAAGGTAGTGATAGGGAGCATATATCTGACACCATATGTCTAGAACTTAGGTCTCACACTAAACCAAACCAAAAAAAAGACACCGAGAAAACACACAAGAACCCACAAGACGACTCAAAGCACGGCAACAAACACAAATCCCTACACTCTCTCCCCCTTTGGCAGCGAGACACCAAAAAGGGCAAAGAGTGACGCTACGACTCCAGGTGATGGGAAGATGAAGATCTCGAACATCACATCTCTGCATCTTCATCGTGGGTCGAAAACTGCTCGGCATCGGAGTCGGTCCAAGGGCAATGTTGATGAATCCATTCCTCCTCTTTAGTGATCTGACCCTCAGACCCACTGGCAACTGTTGCTCCCATCTGACGCATGAGCTCCTTGTGGCGCGTCCTGGCATGCTTCTCCGCCACATGAGTCATGTACTGACCATGAGACTCCATGCAGAAAAGCTTCTTCATCTTGCGCTTAAGCTTCTGTGCCCACGACGGTTCTATGCTAGAGGGGCCAAAGTCCTCATGATCATCAGTAGCAGCCCCACCCTCGGTCCCCATGGCAGCAGCAGCAGCAGCAGACGGATCCCCCATGGCAGCAGCAGCAGACGGACCCCCTATGGTAGCAGTAGCAGATGGACCCCCTGTGTGAGGTGCTGTCCAATTGTCCTTCTTGTCAGACGCTTGATCTCAGGAGAAACCAAGTCTCTAGTTTCTAGCAACACTCTGGAATAAGTTTGTGCCCAGGCCCTCTCAATGAGCCTCATGATGAATGGACCATATATAGGGCACTTGCGCTCAGACACGGCAGAGAGAAGTTCAGACCACATGACATGAGAAATATACAGGCTCTCTCCAGTGCTTGCTTCCTTCTCATGCTGACAGAAAAGGAGCATGTCCACGAGGTAAGAGTGGACCATATCCAGATTCCCTATCCGAGGGAAGAGAGTCTCACGAAAGATGCAATGAAGAATGGCCAGATACGGAGACGGCTCATAGGTCTTCTTCTCAGTTACTGGGTGAACTTTCACAGTGCAGTAGGGCCAAAGGGCTTGCTTGTGGGTGGACGTAGCATTGCGGTGAGGGCGGAAACCGACAGGAGTCTCAAGCCCGTGATCCACCACATCAAGTAACTCCATGAAAGCCTTCCACTTGACCGAAAGCAGCTTGCCATTGGTCATCCATGTCAGAGTCCTCTCGACATCCATCCCAAGATGGACGGTGGAACAGAATTGAGCCACTAAATATGCATCAAAATCCTTGTTGAATTGCATGATCCTGAGAATGTTCAGCTGAGTGCACATCTGAAGGGCTTCGCCAAAGTACTCCGGGTCCTTCTCCATAGCATCAGTGTCAATGGAGCGAACATCAACAAAAAGATTCTTCTTGGCCTTGATCACATCAAAGTAGATGGCAAACTGAAAACGGTTCCAGAACGGGCGGTTGACCAAAGTGGGTTCTTGGTCCACTGCATAGGGGTTGCAGCGACGCTTCTCCCAAAACTCCTTGTTGGTCATCTCAGTCACAGTCTTCCCCTTTGGCTTGTTGCCGGATCGCTTCGATTGCTGAGGAGGTAGAGGAACACTTGCAGATGCACTTGCTGGAGGCGGTTGGGTGCTCGAGGAACCACTGGCTGGCTCTGAGGTGCGGTAGCGTTTTGATGTAGCATGCCCGGGGTTGATACGGCGACCTTGCTGCTCGGAATGGTCATCACCTGGAGCCAAACACAAGAACACGCAAAACAACCAGAAAGAACGAGCATAAGCCAACGAACTCAACAAAAAAGATCAAGGTAAGGCAGGAAAATGATGGAATTTGACATGCAGCGGTAGTACCGTGACATGCCCGTGGTAGTACCGCCCCAAAGAGAGCGGTAGTACTGCTCGAGGCGGAGAAACAACAATTTCCTATAGCACGATGCGGTGAAACAGAGGTTTCCTACTACCGTGGTCAGATCCGACACTACCGGCCTACCAAATTCAAAAATATTCCTACCAGACTCTAATCGAGATAGTCTAGTTGCCTTCTCCAACCAACTCAAGCCTAGATTTGTCCAAAAATCTAGAGATGCAACCACCATTGCCCCTAAGAAACAAGATCTGAAAATGAGACACAATGAAAGAAGGAACAGGGGCAATACCGGCATCCATGGCAAGAGAATGAGGTGGGGATTGACTCCACCAAAGGAAATGGAGAGGGACGCCCCGGAGACGGAGATCCGCCGGAGCCCTCCCGCGGTGAGTGGAGGCTGGAGAGAGGAAGAGGAAAGAGGGGGCGAAGTGAATGGGTATGGGGGAGAAGAAACCTCCCCTGCCCCGACTTAACCCCCTGGTCCCGTCCCTCAGCGATAGTACTGTGCTGGGGGGCGGTAGTACCACTCATGAGCGGTAGTACCGCGCACCACCAGTGGTAGTACCGCCCAGCATGCCAAGGCAACCAAACCAACAAGGCTTTTGCTCGAAGGAACGACAAAAACGGCAAGAGAAAAAAAAAGAGCCAGCAAAAAGACCAAGACACACCTCTTCAAACGAGGGCGGTGGCCGAGGCCACCTATGTTTGAGTCAAAAGGTATGGCGCCACAAAGATTTTAACCTTGGGCCCATGACCAAAACTCGTCTTTGAAGCACAAGTACCATCAACAATGGCTAAAGTGAAAGACTTGATCAATTTATGCATAATGGGGGGAGGGAGAGTTCATCGAGAGAACAACACTCCCCCTATGTCTATGCCTACACCTAAACAGACAACAAATTGAGCGTGGTAGGGTGTGCAAGGGTTCAAGCCACATTGCTCGAATCAATGATATTTAGCTCATGCCTTAACTCGCAAAATCTTGCTTCATCCAAGGGCTTTGTGAAAATATCTGCAAGGTTGTCATGAGTGTTGACATAGTTGAGCTCGATCTCTCCTCGCCTAATATGATCCCGGATGAAGTGATACCGAATCTCAATATGCTTCGTCTTGAAGTGTTGCACCGGGTTGAGAGAAATCTTGATGGCACTTTCATTGTCACACCAAAGAGGCACTTTGTCACAACTAACACCGTAATCCTTTAAAGTTTGCCTCATCCATAGGAGTTGTGCACAACAACTACCGGCGGCAACATACTCCGCCTCAGTGGACGTGAGAGACACACAACTTTGCTTTTTGGAAGACCAACTTACCAAAGAGCAACCAAGGAATTGGCACCCTCGGGAAGTGGACTTCCTATCCACTTTGTCTCCCGCCCAATCGGAATCTGAGTACCCTACAAGCTTGAAGTTTGATCCTCTTGGGTACCATAAGCCAAAGTTTGGGGTATGAGCCAAATATCAAAAGATTTGTTTGACCGCCACATAGTGACTTTCCTTAGGTGCAGCTTGAAACCGTGCACAAATTCCCACACTCAACATGATGTCCAGTCTAGATGCACAAAGGTAAAGCAAGGATCCAATCATGGAGCAATATACCTTTTGATCCACCACTTTACCATTGGGATCTAAGTCAAGTTGGCACTTGGTGGGCATTGGAGTGGAGGTCGACTTGACGTCACTTAGCTTGAATCTCTTGAGCATGTCTTGAGTGTATTTGGATTGATTGATGAAGGTTCCTTCTCTTCTTTGCTTCACTTCGAACCCTAGAAAGAACTTCAACTCTCCCATGGAGGACATCTCGAACTTTGAGGTCATGAGAGCGGCAAATTCCTCATTGAAAGCTTTGTTAGGGGAACCAAATATAATATCATCAACATATGATTGGCACACAAACAACTCCCCTTTGACCTTCTTAGTAAAAAGAGTGGGGTCGATTAGCCCAACTTCAAAACCACGGTCTTGTAGCAACTCAGTAAGGTGGTCATACCACGCACGTGGGGCTTGTTTAAGGCCATAGAGTGCCTTGTTGAGTTGATACACATGATCGGGAAAGTAGGGATCCTCAAACCCGGGGGGTTGCTTGACGTAAACCAATTCATTAACAGGACCATTAAGAAAAGCACTCTTCACATCCATTTGTTGTAACTTAAAGTTATGATGAGAAGCATATGCAATCAACATGTGAGTGGATTCAAGAAGAGCACCGGGGGCAAAGGTTTCACCGTAGTTGATACCCTCGACTTGGGAGTAGCCTTGTGCTACCAAACGAGCCTTGTTGCGAATGATAATCCCATGGGCATCTTGCTTGTTCTTAAATATCCACTTGGTTCCTATGACATTGTGATTCCCAGTCGGTCTTGGCACCAATCTCCACACTTTGTTGCGCTCGAAGTTGTTGAGTTCTTCATGCATGGCATTGAGCCAATCCGGATCTTCTAGCGCTTCATAGACCTTGTGGGGTTCCACACAAGAGACAAACGTGTGATGCTCACAATAATTTGCTAATTGTCCACGAGTGCTTACCCCCTTTCTTAAGCTTCCAAGCACATTCGTCATGATATGATCCTTGGTGGAGAGCTTGGAAGCAACCTTGGCGGCACGACGCTCTAATTCCTCCTCGGGGGTGAGACGAGGAGTGGTCACTTGATCATCTTGAGCGTCGTCTTGGGCTTGTTCTTGTACTTGAACTTGCTCGGAGGAGAGAACTTGACCTTGGGCATCACTTGATGTGTCAACACCGTCTTGAGCGTGATCTTGCCCTTGGTCATGTTCTTGAGGATGAGGGCCTTCATGTTGTTCTTCGGAAGCGTGTGGGCCTTGGGTTGGTGATGGATCCACTTGAGTGGAGCTTTGTCCTTCTCCTTCGGCCACAAGGGGTTCCTCAATGGGTAGGATAAAGCCAACACCCATTCTTCTTATGGCTTGGGGAGGAATTTCATCACCTACATCACAAGTGCCACTTTGCTCCACTTGGGAGCCATTATTCTCATCAAACTCCACGTTACACGTCTCCTCAATAAGTCCCGTGGATTTATTGAGGACACGGTAAGCATGAGAGTTTGTAGCATAGCCAACAAATATGCCCTCATGTAACACCCTCGATGCGAATATAGCTCCCACGTGTCGAGGCACGACTTAGAGACATAATCGCGTTGAAGGCATATGTCGCAAGTTAGGCAATCTTCACAACATCCCATGTAATATGAATAATAAAGGGGAAAACATAGTTGGCTTACACTCGCCACGTCAATCAAGAACATAAATAACATCCATCATACAAACACTCATGGCCCGACTACGGTGCCAAAATAGAAGAAAACCCAACATGCGACAACGGTCCCAATCACCCCCAACTGGGCACCACTACTGATCATCGGGAAAGGAAACGTAGTATCGCTGAGAGTCTTCGTCAAACTCCCACTTGAGCTCGTACTCGTCACCTGGAGCGGAATCACCTGGACCTGCATCTGGAGTTATAGTATCTGTGAGCCACAGGGACTCAGCAATCTCGCACCCTCGCAATCAAGACTATTTAATCTTATAGGAAGGATAAGGCAAATATATATGTGGAGCTGCAGCAAGCGACTAGCATGTATGGTGGCTAACTTATTCGCAAAAGAGAGCGAGAAGAGGAGGCAAAGCACGAGCGAGAAACTAGAGAGCAACCTGCGCAAACATTACTCCAACACCGTGTCCACTTCCCGGACTCCGCCGAGAAGAGGCCATCACGGTAACACACTCAGTTGATTCATTTTAATTAATTAAGGTTCAAGTTATCTACAACCGGACATTAACAAATTCCCATCTGCCCATAACCGCGGGCATGGATTTCGAAAGTTCAATCCCTGCAGGGGAGTCCCAACTTAGCCCATGACAAGCTCTCACGGTCAACGAAGAAATAGACCTCCTCCCAAGACATTCCAATCAGACTCGGTATCTCGGTAACTCAAGACACTTCGACAGGTTAAAACAAGACCAGCAACACCGCCCGAATGTGCCGACAAATCCCGATAAGAGCTGCACATATCTCTTTCTCAGGGCACACTCAGATGAGACTAGCTACGAGTAAAACCAACCCTCAAGTTTCCCCGAGGTGGCCCCGCAGGCAGCTCAGTTCGGACCAACACTTAGAGGGAGCACTGGCCCGGGGGGGTTAAAATAAGATGACCCTTGAGTCTGCAGAACCCAAGGGAAAGAAAAGGCTAGGTGGCGAATGGTAAAACCAATGTTGGGCATTGCTGGAAAAGCTTTAATCAAGGCGAAATATCAAGGGGTTCCCATTATAACCCAACCGCGTAAGGAACGCAAAATCCGGGAACATAACACCGATATGACGGAAACTAGGGCGGCAAGAGTGGAACAAAACACTAGGCGAGAGGCCGAGCCTTCCACCCTTTACCAAGTATATAGATGCATTAAGATAACATAGCAATATAATGATATCCCAACAAGTAAATAAAAGATGTTCCCACAAGGAACGGCCTCCAATCTTCACCTGCAACTAGCAATGCTATGAAAGGGGCTGAGCAAAGCGGTAACATAGCCAATCAATGGTTTGCTAGGACAAGGTGGGTTAGAGGTTTGACATGGCAATTGGGAGGCTCACAAGCAAAAGATAGGCATCGTAGCATTGGCATAGCAAGAGCGAGCAAACTAGCATAGCAAAGATAGTAGTGATTTCGAGGGTATGATCATCTTGCCTGCACAGTTGTCAGAGTTGACTGGATCCTCACAAGCAAACTCAACGGGCTCCTCGGTAGCGAACTCGTCTCCCGGCTCTACCCAAACAAGACAAACAAGCAACAAGGATACAATCAACCACGTGCAAGACCAAGCAATAAGATGAAATGATGATATGCTATGCGGGATGCGATGCGGGATGCAAAATGCAAGATATGACAGGAAATGCATGAACCTGGCCTCAACTTGGAATTCCAAGGGTGCCAATGGAAAGAGGGGATGAAATCACTTGAAAACGATATAAAGAACGCTGGAAACGGAGTTACGGTTTGGAAATGGCAAGCGTTTTAAAATATGACACCGGTCTGCCATCTACAGCAAGTAGGCATCTAAATGCAACGAAATGAACATGCTACAGCACCTAAACATGACAACAAAATACATGGCAGGAATGCACACAAGATGCTTAACAAAAGACTAGCACTGAGCTACGGCCAATTCATCCAATATGAGGTTCAAACAAGCATGGCAAAAACGCTAATGCAAAACAGATTCCAGACTTAGTGAAATTAACACTTGTCTGAAATTTCAGATCACGAAGCCCTCTTCGGAGCAACAAAACAACATGATACATGACCTTATTAAGACAAGTAAGAACATGACCTGGAGCTACTCAACAATCTTAACAAAAGACCCAAAGTGACCTGGGGCCAAAAGGGTTCACAAAATATACTAACGGGCACACGAACATAGCTAAAACACAATCAGTTTTCAGACTTAGTGAAAACTGAGACATGCTGAAACATAACTCACGATGGCATGTAAACGAGCTCGATGCACTCACTACGGTGCAAGTCATGGCAAGGCAAGCATACATCCATTAACAAGGCACAAAATGCTAGCTAGACATGGCAAGAACAATGGCATAGCATGCACGGATCATCTACAACAACGCCGGCAAAATCGCAAACTAGTTGACGATCTGCCCAGATTCACAACGAAGCAAAAGTAGAGCTCGATTGACTCAAGCTAGGCTGCTCCAAAATTGCAACCAAAGACATGGATGGATAGAGCATAACATTATTAACAAAACTCCTTTACTGATCATCCTCAAAAGAGGCACGGATCACTAGGAAACAAGCTGAACATATGGCATCATGAACTAAATAATCCCAGACTTAGTGAAAACAACTAAGTCTCTGAAAACAGATTTACCGGGTGCCTCACTTTGCAAGCTTGCACAAGTCACCACACACATCCTAAAAATGCATGGGTTGCACCTATGGAAAGAAGACAAAATCCTTAATAAAACATATGAAGGACTCACAGGCATATAAAGCACACAATAATCATGGCAAAAATGACAAAAGTCTAAAATGAACTAGCAGATCTGACAATTAACTCACGAAGCCTCCTTCCAACAGAATTTTGGGCATCAAGATGAGCTTAAATTAAAATGATGCAATGGAACGAAATGTTGTACTCATCTTGGGGCGAACATTTTGATATATTATATGTCCAAAACGGAGCTACGGATGCGAAGTTACGGGGCCTCGAACAGAGCAACTTGGATCAAGAATTTCAGGACTTAGAGAAAAAATCCACCTCGCGAAAATTAGGGTTACTGTAGCTGGATCTAGATCGGGCACTGTTCACCGGAGCGCGATCTCCGAGGATGGCCGGCGCCGGAGCCGGTGGAGCTTGCCGGCGTGAGGGGAGGAGGAGGCCGGCGTCGGCGAGGCGGGGGAGGCCGGAGCGGCGCGGCCCGGGGCCGGCGATGGCCGAGGCGGCTCGCGGCGGGCGGCGGAGGCGTGCGGCCCGCGGCAGCCGAGGCGGCGGCGTGCAGCGGCGGCTCGTCGGTGGGCGGCGTCGGGGAGGCGGCGCGGCGGCTCGTGGCGGCGGGGCGGCGCCGGCAAGAGGAGGCGGGCGGCGCTGCGGGGGCGCGGGCGCGGCCCGGATGGAGCGAGGAGGGGGCCCGCGGTGGGCCTGGGCGGGCCGGCGCGGTGGCGGCGATGCGGTCCCGCCCCGGGGACAGGTGGCGGCTGCTGACTGGGCGCGGAGGGCGGCGGACAATGTCCGGCCGTCCGGATTTTTGTCCGGCGATCGGAGGAGAGGGGCTAGGGTTTCGTCCATGATTCGAATGAGGGGAGATATATATAGGCATAGAGGAAGCTAGGAGAGTCCAAATGAGGTGCGGTTTTTGGTCACGCGATCGTGATCGAACGCTCTAGGACATGGAGCAGAGTTTGGTGGGTTTTGGGCCAAATTGGAGGGGTGTTGGGCTGCAACACACACGAGGCCTTTTCGGTCCCTCGGTTAACCGTTGGAGTATCAAACGAAGTCCAAATGATATGAAACTTGACAGGCGGTCTACCGGTATTAAACCAAGGCCGCTTGGCAAGTCTCGGTCCAATCTGGAAATGTTTAATCCCCACACACGAAAGAAATCTAGAAATGACCACCGGAGGAGAACGAAGCGCCGGAATGCAAAACGGACAACGGGGAAAATGCTCGAATGCATGAGACGAACACGTATGCAAATGCAATGCACATGATGACATGATATGAGATGCATGAAAACAAAAACAACACACGGAGACAAAGACCCGAACCCGAGAAATAAATATAACTTAACGCCGGAAACGGCAAGAGTTGGAGTACAAATAGGGAAAGTTATATCCGGGGTGTTACAACACTCCACCACTACGAAAAGATCTCGTCCCGAGATCTAGGACTGAAAGAACTCCGGGTACTCAGAACGGAGGTGATCCTCGCGTTCCCAGGTAGCTTCACGGTCGGAATGGTGTGACCACTTGACTTTGAGAAATTTGATTGACTTGTTGCGAGTCTTGCGTTCAGTCTCTTCAAGAATAGCAACTGGGTGCTCACGATAAGAGAGATCTTCTTGGAGCTCAATGTCCTCGAAGTTGACGGTGCGGTCAGGAGTCTTGAAGCACTTTCGAAGCTGAGAGACATGGAACACATCATGAACATTTGCAAAGTTTGAAGGAAGCTCGAGTTGATAGGTGAGGTCGCCTCTCTTGCTGACAATCTTGAAAGGTCCCACGTATCTAGGGGCAAGCTTCCCTTTGATACCGAAGCGACGAGTACCTTTCATAGGAGAGACACGGAGGTAAACATGATCTCCGATCTCGAAAGCCAAATCACGGTGCTTACTATCATAGTAGCTCTTCTGGCGGGATTGGGCTGCTTTGAGGTTATCACGAATGACTTTGCACATTTCTTCTGCCTCTGTGATTAAGTCATTACCCAAAAGCTGACGTTCACCGGTTTCAGACCAGTTGAGAGGGGTACGGCACTTCCTGCCATACAGAATTTCAAAAGGGGCCTTGCCCGAACTTGCTTGAAAACTGTTGTTGTATGAGAATTCAGCATAAGGAAGACAATCCTCCCACTTCATGCCGAAGGAGATCACACAAGCCCTGAGCATATCTTCAAGAATCTGGTTGACACGCTCGACTTGACCGCTTGTTTGAGGATGGAAAGCAGTGCTGAAGCGGATGTTAGTGCCCATGGCCTTCTGAAAAGAATCCCAAAACTTCGAGGTAAAGATGCTGCCACGGTCTGAAGATATCACTTGAGGAATACCGTGCAGAGAGACAATGCGAGAGGTATAGAGTTCTGCCAATTAAGCTGCAATGATCGACTCTTTGATAGGCAGAAAGTGAGCCACTTTGGTGAGCTTGTCGATGACAACGAATATAGCATCATTGCCACGCTTGGACTTTGGAAACCCATTCACGAAGTCCATCTCAATGTGGTCAAACTTCCATTATGGAATGGCAAGAGGTTGGAGGAGACCTGCTGGCCTTTGGTGTTCTGCCTTCACTCTTCTGCAGACATCACATTCATTCACGAATTGAGCGATCTCGCGCTTCATTCGAGTCCACCAATAAGCTTGCTTGAGGTCCTGATACATCTTCGTGCTCCCAGGGTGGATGGAGAGGAGAGAATTGTGAGCCTCGTTCATGATCACTTTACGAAGTTCACCTTTGGGCACAACAATACGATCCTCGAAGAAGAGAGTGTCCTTGTCATCAAGGCGGTAGCACTTGTACTTGGACTGACTCTTGGCAATCCCAATCTTCACCTTTTTCACCATAGCATCAAGAAGCTGGCTTGGCGAATCTGGTCTTCTAAGGTAGGAGAGACTTGAAGGTTGGCGAGGAAACCTTGAGGAACAACTTGCAGATTAAGTTTGCGGAAAGCTTCACAAAGCTCGGGTTGATAAGGCTTGAGAATCAGACTGTTGCAGTAGCCTTCCTGCTCAAAGCGTCAGCAATCACATTGGCCTTGCCTGGAGTATACTCGATACTCGGATTATACTCTTGAATCATTTCGACCCATCGAGTTTGCCTGAGGTTGAGATTAGGCTGAGTGAAGATGTACTTGAGACTCTTGTGATCAGTGAAAATGTCCACTTTTCTTCCCAATAGAAGATGTCTCCAAGTCAAAAGAGCATGCACAACTGCCGCCAACTCGAGATCATGAGTGGGGTAGTTCTTCTCATTAGGCTTCAACTGGCGAGATGTATAAGCAACCACTTTCTTCTCTTGCATCAATACTGCGCCAAGACCTTGGAGAGAGGCATCACAAAAGACCTCGTACAGTTTGGATTCATCAGGCGGAGTCAGAACTGGAGCAGTGATCAACTTCTCTTTCAAAGTGTTGAAAGCAATATCACACTTCGGAGACCAAACGTACTTGACGTGCTTCTGGAGAAGATTAGAGAGAGGCTTCGCGATCTTAGAAAAGTTTTCAACGAATCTTCGGCAATAGCTTGCGAGACCAAGAAAACTGCGGAGTTGTTTCACGTTCTGAGGAGGTTCCCAATTCACAATTGCAGACACCTTCTCAGGATTCACGGCAATGCCCTTGGCAGAGATGATATGACCAAGATAAAGAACCTCATCGAGCCAAAATTCACACTTGGAGAACTTGGCGTAGAACTGATGTTCCCTAAGCTTATCGAGAACCAAACGCAAGTGCTTGGCATGCTCTTCCTTGTTCTTGGAGAAAACCAAAATGTCGTCGAGATAGACCAAAACGAAGTCATTGGTGTAGGCGTTGAAGATGAAGTTCATCATGCGAGAGAACGTCGGAGGAGCGTTGGCGAGGCCAAAAGACATGACAGTGTATTCATATGAACCAAAGCTTGTTCTGAATGCTGTCTTGGGAATATCTTCTTCACGAATGCGAATTTGGTGATAACCCATACGGAGATCAAGCTTGGAGAATACTTGGGCACCTTTGAGTTGTTCGAACAGCTCATTGATGTTGGGAAGTGGGTATTTGTTCTTGATGGTCTTCTTGTTCACCGGACGGTAATCAACACAAAGTCGGTCCGTTCCATCCTTCTTCTTCACAAAAAGAACACCACAACCCCACGGAGAAGAACTAGGCCGGATGAGACCCATTCTTCTCTTGCTCATCGAGTTGCTTCTTCAGCTCCTTCAACTCTTCAGGTCCGAGCTTGTAAGGACGTTTGCACACAGGTTCCGTGCCAGGCTCAAGTTCAATAACGAATTCAACTGGCC
Organism: Triticum aestivum; assembly: GCF_018294505.1. Lineage (NCBI taxonomy): Eukaryota > Viridiplantae > Streptophyta > Magnoliopsida > Poales > Poaceae > Triticum > Triticum aestivum. The sequence goes on from NC_057800.1 coordinate 234,244,323, forward strand.
GGTGCGGAGGCATTCCTGGAAGCTCTTCTGGAAAGACGTCTTGATATTCGCAAACGACTGGAATTTGCGAGATAGCATCCAATTCACCCTTCTCATTGAGAGAAAACAGACGGATAGTATTATCCCGAGCGGCAAAGACAATTACATCCTCAGACGAATGAGTCAATTGAATCTGCCTGGCTGCACAATCAAGCTGAGCCTTGTGCTTAGAAAGCCAATCCATCCGAGAATAAGATCAATATCCGAGTTACCAAGAACCATTGGAGAAGCCAGAAACTTGAAATCACCCATCAAGATAGAAATATTCGGAACCATCAAACTAGAACTCAGACACTTAGTTGGAGAGACAACTTGCATAGCTCTAGGTAAAGCCTTAGTACTAAAATTGTTCTCCGATGCAAATGGGAATGACATGAAGGAATGCGATGCACCAGAGTCAAAAAGTACTTTTGCGGGAATATCATTAACAGGAAGGTTACCCATGATCACATCTGACGAGTCCTCTGCCTGAGCTACATTCAACAAATTGACCTTGGCATGCTTGGGGTTATGCTTGACCACAGCTGTACTTGACGATCTGACAGGAGGAGGAGGAGGAAGACGCCTCTGGTTGAGACACTTGTTGGCATAGTGACCCTTCTGTTGGCACTTGTTGCATGTGACCTCTGAAAGCGGACGGTGATACGGAGCACTCGATCTTGGAGCTTAAGACAAAGTCTCGTTCTGAAAGCCAGGGTTGGGTGGGTGGGAAGAACCACTGCCACCTTTGCTCTTCTGCTGAAATGGCTGACGGAACGGAGGAGGAGGAAGCCAAAACTTCTGCTGCTTGGCCACTTGAGTAGAGGAAGAAGGAGTAACATCTCTGACTCGCTTCTTGGAAGCATCACACCTCAACTGAGCAGCCTCTTGCTTCAGTGCCATGTTGTAGAACTCATCGTATCTCAAGGGCTTGAAGAGAACAAGAGCGAGCTGAATATCTTCTCTGAGACCACCCCTGAACTGGTATATCATGCTCTTCTCATCAGGGACGTCCTGCTTGGCAAAGCGGGCGAGCTTCTGGAACAACTTGTTGTAGTCATAGACAGACAAAGAGCCTTGCTTCAGATTGCGGAATTCCTCACGCTTGCTTTCAACCACGCTCTGCGGAATGTGATGAGCTCGGAAATCTCGACGGAAATCATCCCAAGTGATAACACGTCCACCTCTGGAATCCTTGTACTGCTGGAACCATTCTGCAGCTTGATCTTTGAGTTGGAAGGAAGCGAACTTGACAAAGTCCTCAGGCCTGACGTTGCTGCACTCGAAATGCTTACACAGATCCACAAGCCAATCGTCAGCATCGGTTGCCTCAACACAATTGCTGAAAGTCTTTGGCCCGTTAGCAAGGAACTGGTTGAGTGTAGCAAAGTGACTCTGATTGCTGCCTTGATTCCCTTGACTGCCTTGATTGCGCTCTTGAAGAATTTGCATGATCAGCTGTGTGTTTGCATTGGTTGCGGCCATCACAGCTTGCCATGCCTCTGGAGGAGGTGGAGGTGGTGGCGGATCAGGATTCGGAGTCGTGCGCGTTGGAGGAGCCATCCTGAAGAGGTTGACCACCATTAGCACATTGATAGATAAATATTGAAGCTGAATCCAACGGAATGAAAATTGCAACATATAGTCTTCACATCTGAACAAAATGAACGAATGCATTCCTCTTGAAATGGTCACATATCCATAAATTGAGAAGCCACATAGAATTAAGGTAGAGAAATAAACCAACAAGGTACGGATCAAGAACGAATAATCGGTAAGAAATCCCAATCTCAAACCAATATCCGTGGAAGAAGAACTAGAGCTACTAGAATTCCCACCTATGAAACCTCCCGAACCTTTCCGGTTATGCAATCAGGTGTTGGGGATACAGGGGAAGCATAATATCTCACCCAAACTAGCAATACCTACATAACTAAGAAACCTTCGGAAATCATCTACCTCAACCTTCGAAAAGCATCCGTTATACAAGTATGGCGATACTCCCGAACTCCCGCCCCAGTACTGGGTGGCGTCGAGGTTATCTCACCAACGAACTGCATAAAAGAGATTTTCGATGTCGGCGAACATATCTCAAGTATTCCAGAATTGCAACGATAAAATTATGATGACAACACCTCAGAGCTCAACTCCCCCGGACACTTCCACTAAACCCCTGACAGGAGGCACCAAGACAGTATTCTCATCATAAGCCATCGGAACGATTCCAAGATACTCGCGTGATCCTAAATTTTTTTTAGTGAAATTTGAGAAGAGAAGAGTCAAAACTCTATGTCAGGATGCCTTACCAGAGCGATGAGGAGACTGGGAAGTAAAAAGAATTCCTAAACTCTCTGATATATAATTCCTAAATGACTCAAAACATTTTTCTAGACACAACTCGGCCGCTAAAAACGATCAAGCAATGGGGCTCCTAAGGTCGGGGAAGGCTCTGATTACCAACTTGTAACACCCTCGATGCGACTATAGCTCCCACGTGTCGAGGCACGACTTAGAGACATAATCGCATTGAAGGCATATGTCGCAAGTTAGGCAATCTTCACAACATCCCATGTAATATGAATAATAAAGGGGAGAACATAGTTGGCTTACACTCGCCACGTCAATCAAGAACATAAATAACATCCATCATACAAACACTCATGGCCCGACTACGGTGCCAAAATAGAAGAAAACCCAACATGCGACAATGGTCCCAATCACCCCCAACTGGGCACCACTACTGATCATCGGGAAAGGAAATGTAGTATCGCTGAGAGTCTTCGTCAAACTCCCACTTGAGCTCGTACTCGTCACCTGGAGCGGAATCACCTGGACCTGCATCTGGAGTTATAGTATCTGTGAGCCACAGGGACTCAGCAATCTCGCACCCTCGCGATCAAGACTATTTAAGCTTATAGGAAGGATAAGGCAAATATATATGTGGAGCTGCAGCAAGCGACTAGCATGTATGGTGGCTAACTTATTCGCAAAAGAGAGCGAGAAGAGGAGGCAAAGCACGAGCGAGAAACTAGAGAGCAACCTGCGCAAACATTACTCCAACACCGTGTCCACTTCCCGGACTCCGCCGAGAAGAGGCCATCACGGTAACACACTCAGTTGATTCATTTTAATTAATTAAGGTTCAAGTTATCTACAACCGGACATTAACAAATTCCCATCTGCCCATAACCGCGGGCACGGCTTTCGAAAGTTCAATCCCTGCAGGGGAGTCCCAACTTAGCCCATGACAAGCTCTCATGGTCAATGAAGAAATAGACCTCCTCCCAAGACATTCCGATCAGACTCGGTATCTCGGTAACTCAAGACACTTCGACAGGTTAAAACAAGACCAGCAACACCGCCCGAATGTGCCGACAAATCCCGATAGGAGCTGCACATATCTCTTTCTCAGGGCACACTCAGATGAGACTAGCTACGAGTAAAACCAACCCTCAAGTTTCCCCGAGGTGGCCTCGCAGGCAGCTCAGTTCGGACCAACACTCAGAGGGAGCACTGGCCCGGGGGGGTTAAAATAAGATGACCCTGGATTCTGCAGAACCCAAGGGAAAGAAAGGCTAGGTGGCGAATGGTAAAACCAATGTTGGGCATTGCTGGAAAAGCTTTAATCAAGGCGAAATATCAAGGGGTTCCCATTATAACCCAACCGCGTAAGGAACGCAAAATCCGGGAACATAACACCGATATGACGGAAACTAGGGCGGCAAGAGTGGAACAAAACACTAGGCGAGAGGCCGAGCCTTCCACCCTTTACCAAGTATATAGATGCATTAAGATAACATAGCAATATAATGATATCCCAACAAGTAAATAAAATGTTCCAACAAGGAACGGCCTCCAATCTTCACCTGCAACTAGCAACGCTATAAGAGGGGCTGAGCAAAGCGGTAACATAGCCAATCAATGGTTTGCTAGGACAAGGTGGGTTAGAGGTTTGACATGGCAATTGGGAGGCTGACAAGCAAAAGGTAGGCATCGTAGCATTGGCATAGCAAAGAGCGAGCAAACTAGCATAGCAAAGATAGTAGTGATTTCGAGGGTATGATCATCTTGCCTGCACAGTTGTCAGAGTTGACTGGATCCTCACAAGCAAACTCAACGGGCTCCTCGGTAGCGAACTCGTCTCCCGGCTCTACCCAAACAAGACAAACAAGCAACAAGGATACAATCAACCACGTGCAAGATCAAGCAATATGATGCAATGATGATATGCTATGCGGGATGCGATGCGGGATGCAAAATGCAAGATATGACAGGAAATGCATGAACCTGGCCTCAACTTGGAATTCCAAGGGTGCCAATGGAAAGAGGGGATGAAATCGTTGAAAATGATATAAAGAACGCCGGAAACGGAGTTACGGTTTGGAAATGGCAAGCGTTTTAAGATATGACACCGGTCTGCCATCTACAGCAAGTAGGCATCTAAATGCAACGAAATGAACATGCTACAGCACCCAAACATGACAACAAAATACATGGCAGGGATGCACACAAGATGCTTAACAAAAGACTAGCACTGAGCTACGGCCAATTCATCAAATATGAGGTTCAAACAAGCATGGCAAAAACGCTAATGCAAAACAGATTCCAGACTTAGTGAAATTAACACTTGTCTGAAATTTCAGATCACGAAGCCCTCTTCGGAGCAACAAAACAACATGATACATGACCTGATTAAGACAAGTAAGAACATGACCTGGAGCTACTCAACAGGCTTAACAAAAGACCCAAAGTGACCTGGGGCCAAAAGGGTTCACAAAATATACTAACGGGCACACGAACATAGCTAAAACACAATCAGTTTTCAGACTTAGTGAAAACTGAGACATGCTGAAACATAACTCACGAAGGCATGTAAACGAGCTCGATGCACTCACTACGGTGCAAGTCGTAACAATGCAAGCATACATCCATTAAGAAGTCAGAAAATGCTAGCTAGACATGGCAAGAACAATGGCATAGCATGCACGGATCATCTACAACAACGCCGGCAAAATCGCAAACTAGTTGACGATCTGCCCAGATTCACAACGAAGCAAAAGTAGAGCTCAATTGTCTCAAGCTAGGATGCTCCAAAATTGTAAACAAAGACATGGATGGATAGAGCATAACATGATTAACAAAACTCCTTTACTGATCATCCTCAAAAGAGGCACGGATCACCAGGAAACAAGCTGAACATATGGCATCATGAACTAAATAATCCCAGACTTAGTGAAAACAACTAAGTCTGTGAAAACAGATTTACCAGGTGCCTCACTTTGCAAGCTTGCACAAGTCACCACACACATCCTAAAAATGCATGGGTTGCACCTCTGGAAAGAAGACAAAATCCTTAACAAAACATATGAAGGACTCACAGGCATATCAAGCACACAATAATCATGGCAAAAATGATAAACGTCTAAGATGAACTAGCAGATCTGACAATTAACTCACGAAGCCTACTTCCAACAGCACTTTGGGCATCAAGATGAGCTCAAATGAAAATGATGCAATGGAATGAAATGATGCACTCGTCGAGGCGAACATTTTGATATATTATATGTCCAAAACTGAGCTACGGATGCAAAGTTACGGGGCCTCGAACAGAGCAACTTGGATCAAGAATTTCAGGACTTAGAGAAAAAATCCACCTCGCGAAAATTAGGGTTACTGTAGCTGGATCTAGATCGGGCACTGTTCACCGAAGCGCGATCTCCGAGGATGGCCGGCGCCGGAGCCGGTGGAGCTCGCCAGCCTGAGGGGAGGAGGAGGCCGGCGTCGGCGAGGCGGGGGAGGCCGGAGCGGCGCGGCCGGGGCCGGCGATGGCCGGGGCGGCTCGCGGCGGGCGGCGGAGGCGTGCGGCCCGCGGCAGCCGAGGCGGCGGCGTGCAGCGGCGGCTCGTCGGCAGGCGGCATCGGGGAGGCGGCGCGGCGGCTCGTGGCGGCGGGGCGGCGCCGGCAAGAGGAGGCGGGCGGCGCTGCGGGGGCGCGGGCGCGGCCCGGATGGAGCGAGGAGGGGGCCCGCGGTGGGCCTGGGCGGGCCGGCGTGGTGGCGGCGATGCGGTCCCGCCCCGGGGACAGGTGGCGGCTGCTGACTGGGCGCGGAGGGCGGCGGACAATGTCCGGCCGTCCGGATTTTTGACCGGCGGTCGGAGGAGGAGAGGGGCTAGGGTTTCGTCCGTGATTCGAATGGGGGGAGATATATATAGGCATAGAGGGAGCTAGGAGAGTCCAAATAAGGTGCGGTTTTCGGCCACGCGATCGTGATCGAACGCTCTAGGACATGGAGCAGAGTTTGGTGGGTTTTGGGCCAAATTGGAGGGGTGTTGGGCTGCAACACACACGAGGCCTTTTCGGTCCCTCGGTTAACCGTTGGAGTATCAAACGAAGTCCAAATGATACGAAACTTGACAGGCGGTCTACCGGTAGTAAACCAAGGCCGCTTGGCAAGTCTCGGTCCAATCCGGAAATGTTTAATCCCCACACACGAAAAAAAGCTAGAAATGACCACCGGAGGAGAACGAAGCGCCGGAATGCAAAACGGACAACGAGGAAAATGCTCGAATGCATGAGATGAACACGTATGCAAATGCAATGCACATGATGACATGATATGAGATGCATGAAAACGAAAACAACACACGGAGACAAAGACCCGAACCCGAGAAATAAATATAACTTAACGCCGGAAACGGCAAGAGTTGGAGTACAAAAAGGGAAAGTTATATCTGGGGCGTTACACCTCATAAGCTCTAGCCTCAAATTTAGACAACCAAACACCTTTATTGAGAATGAAACACTTACACCCGAATACCCGGAAGTACTTGAGATTGGGCTTGTTACCGGTGAGTATCTCATATGGAGTCTTGTTCAAGCCCTTGCGGAGGTAGAGCCGATTGGATGCATGACACACGGTGTTGATGGCTTCGGCCCAAAAGTTGTACGGAGACTTTAACTCCGCCATCATGGTCCTTGCCGCATCCATCAACGTTCGGTTCTTCCTCTCTGCAACACCGTTTTGTTGAGGGGTGTAGGGTGCAAAATATTGATGCTTGATTCCATCATCACTAAGAAATTCATCCAAGGTGTAGTTCTTGAACTCGGTGCCGTTGTCACTTCTTATTGTCAAGATCTTTGCATTCTGTTGACGTTGTGCTTCATTTGCAAAGTCAATGACGGTTTTTTGGGTCTCGCTCTTCCTCTTAAAGAAATACACCCAGGTGTACCTTGAGTAGTCATCCACAATCACCAAGCAATACTTCCTACCTCTAAGACTATCGAAAGATGAAGGCCCAAAGAGATCCATGTGAAGGAGCTCCAAAGGCCTCTTCGAATAAATGATCATCGTGGGAGGGTGAGCCTTCTCATGTAGCTTTCCTTCAATACAGGCATTGCAAGCACGATCTTTAGCAAAACTAACATTCGTTAGTCCACGGACATGGTCCCCCTTGAGGAGACTTTGCAAAGATCTCATATTGACATGGGCTAAACGGCGATGCCAAAGCCATCCCACATCAACTTTAGCCATTAGGCACGTCGCGGTCTTAGTGGGTCGCTCCGAAAAGTTAATCACATATAGACCATTCTCGACATGCCCAACAAAGGCTACTTTAAGAGTCTTGCTCCACAAGAGGGCCACAGTATCGATATCAAAGAAAGTGGAAAAGCCCATGATTGCAAGTTGATGAACGGAAAGTAAATTGTATGCAAGGGACTCAACAAGCATGACCTTCTCGATCTTGAGATCATGAGAGATGACCACCTTGCCAAGTCCCAATACCTTAGAAGATGAGGCGTCACCCCACTCGACATTGGTGGGCATAGATGGAACCTTGTGCACGTCCACCACCAAGTCCTTGCTTCCGGTCATATGATTTGTAGCTCCGCTATTGAGCAACCATGATCCACCACCGGAAGCAAACACCTACAAGAGATCAATGCTTGGTTTTAGGTACCCATTTTGTAATGGGTCCTTTGATGTTAGTAACAAGGGTCTTTGGAATCCAAATAGACCATTCAATGTACTCATGAATAGAACCAACAAATTTGGCATAAACATGCCCATCACTAGCACAGCATAACACATAAGAAGGATTAAAATCACCAGCTTTGTTGGGAGGGGTGGCATTGCCCTTCTTGACATTGCCCTTGCATTGTTCTTCTTCTTCTCCTCGGAGGCACTCTCTCCCTCCTTCACAATGGTTTGCATGAGAGGAGGAGGTCGTTTGGTCTTGTCATTCTTCTTCTTGTTCTTGGAGTCGGGCACGTACCCAACCCCTTCCTTGGCCACAACCCCCTTTTGGTTGATCAAGAGATCGTTGAGGTTCTTCTTGCCTTGTATGCAAGTTGCAAGACCTCTCTAAAGTTGTCCTTTTAGCTTAGCATTCTCCTCAACGAGATGCACATGCTCACAACATGGGTTAGTAGCATTTGCATTATCAATTAACATCATACGAGGGAAAGTGGCTTTTTCCTTGGTTAGCTTTACTTGAAGTTGATCATGAGACTCTTTGAGGCTAGCATGAGCACCCTTCAAGACCTTGTGAGCCTTGTCAAGTAGATCAAACTCCTCTTTGAGTCTAGCAAGATCAACCTCAAGTTTGGCCTTCTCGGAGTTTAGCACATGAGAAACTATGAGGACATGATCATAATCTTTCTTTAACTTAGCATGATCAACATTGTGTGACTCCTCAAGAGCCAAATGTAGACCACGCTCTTCCTCAAGAGCATTGGAAAGATCTGAAATCTCATCGGCATAGTCACGACTACGCCCTTCCATCTTAGTGATGGTGTCTTCGTGAGCCTCGATCATGTCATTGGCTTCACCAAGTTGTTCCAAGAGAGCAACAAAGTGCTTCTTGGATTTTCCCTTGAGTTTGCCCATAAAGGCCTCAAACTCGTTAGCCTCCACATTAGCTCCCTCGAGTTCATTAACGCTATCCGTCGGAGAAGGATGATTAATGATGGTAGTTTTGATGTTGGGAGTTACCTTGTTGGTGGCTTTAGCCATGAGGCACTTGGCGGTGATGCTCTCATTGGGTGAGTCGAAGAGAGACACCCGTGACGTCGTTGCAATGGCAACAGAGGCCATGGCAACCGACTCATCATCTTCATCATCATCATCATCCTCATTGTACTCTTCTTGCACCACCAAAGCCTTGGGAGGAGTCTTCTTGGTGAAGTTGCTCTTGTTGGGGAATGACTTGGCCTTGTCCTTTCGGATGAGCTTGCCACCATTGTCTTCCCTCTTCTCATACGGGCATTCCGCAACGAAATGACTCACGTTACCACAATTGTAGCAAGTCCTTACACGTTGCTTGCCCCTCGTGCCACTCGAGTTGTTTTTTCTAAAGTTTGGCCTCGAGTTTTTCTTGCTCCAAAATTGCCTTGAAGCAAGTGCCATGTGTTCATGATATGCATACTTCGTATCTTCGGGGTTGCTCTCCTCTTCTTCCTCTTCTTCTTCTTCCACGGTGAGCTTGGCCTTCAATGCAAGGTTAGGCTTCTTTGCCCGTTGAGAACGGAGCACCACATTGTCGGCGGTCTTGTCCAAAATGTTCATGGCCACAAACTCATCCAACACTTCACTTGAGGTCAAAGTGTGGAAGTCCGGTCTTTGACGAATGACGGAGGACATGGCCTTGTGATAGGGCATCATTGCCTTGAGGAATTTGCGCTTGATCCAATTGTCATCCGTGTCCTTGCTCCCGTGATCTAGTCGTGAGACCGCGAGTTTGGTTACTCTCCGATAAAGCTCACGAGGTTCTTCATCTTCTTTCATTGCAAACTCATCGGCCTCATCTTGTACCACTTCATAGTTGGAGCGTTGAATGCTTGCGCTTCCCTGGTAGAGAGAGACAACACAATGCCATGCATCTCTGGCCAAGGCGAAGGGACGAAGATGAGGTAGGTCTTCGGGTGGAATTGCATCTTGAATGATGAAGAGAGCATTCTCATTGAATTGATTGTCCGCGGCTTCTCGAGGAGTGAAGTTGCTTGGATCATGTGGATAGAAACCTTCTTCAATGATTCTCCAAAGTTTAGTGTTCACATGATTTAAATGACATTTAAGGCGGTAAACCCAAGAATCAAAATCCTCATTTTTCACAATCTTAGGGGGAGGACTGGCATGATTCAAATGAGTGGAAGGAATCGGTCCACCATAAACAAGTGGTGGTTCCACATGGGCAAAGATGCCAGTGCCATTCTTACCACTAGAAGAAGGAGCCTTTTCACTACTAGCTTCCCCCTTGTCGGGGATAGCATCCGTCACCTTGTTGGCGGGGTCACCCACTTTCAACGGTGCGGTGGATAGTTTAAGCCCCTCAAGAAATTTAGTAAACATGCTTTCAACTTCGGTCGTCATGGAGGTTTTCAATGTCTCCAAGGCCACATTGAACTCCTCACGAGAGACCGAGGTTCCCCCATCGCCCGTAGACGATATCGGGTTCACACCGGAGTGTTCCTCCACACCGTCTACGGTATCAACCATACTCTTTGGACGGTAAAGTCCTCAATAAAGAGACGAGGCTCTAATACCAATTGAAAGGATCGATATGGTTGACTAGAGGGGGGGCAATAGGCAACTACCAATTTTTACTTTTCTTTACCAAATTAAACTTTGCATCAAAGTAGGTTGTCTAGATGTGCAACTAGGTGAGCAACCTATATGATGCAATAACAACAAGCATACAAGCAAGCAAGGGAAGAAACACTAAAGAGCTTGCACAAGTAAAGGTAAGAGATAACCAAGAGTGGATCCGGTGAAGACGAGGATGTGTTACCGAAGTTCCTTCCTTTTGAGGGGAAGTACATCTCCGTTAGAGCGGTGTGGAGGCACAATGCTCCCCAAGAAGCCACTAGGGCCACCGTATTCTCCTCACGCCCTCACACAATGCGAGATGCCGTGATTCCACTATTGGTGCCCTTGAAGGCGGCGACCGAACCTTTACAAACAAGGTTGGGGAAATCTCCACAATTTAGTCGGAGGCTCCCAACAAGACCGCGAAGCTTCACCACAATGGACTATGGCTCCGTGGTGACCTCAACCGTCTAGGGTGCTCAAACACCCAAGAGTAACAAGATCTGCTAGGGATGAGTGGGGGAATCGAAAATCCCTTGGTGGAAGTGTAGATCGGGGCCTTCTCAACCACTCCCGAGCAAATTAACAAGTTTGATTGGCTAGAGAGATAGATCGGGCGAAAATGGAGCTTGGAGCATTTAATGGAGCTTGAGCAATAAATGGAGCTTGGGGGAGGAAGAGATAGGTCAAAGAGAAGAAGGGGACTCCCTTTTATAGTGGGGGCAACAATCCAACCGTTGCCCCCCACCAACCAGCCCCGCACAGGGAGGTACTACCGCTGAGAGGGGGCGATACTACCGCCAGGACAGCGGTACTGCCGCTCCAGCCAGCAGCACTGCCGCGCAGAGGAGACTAGTAGGAAAGGACCCAACCGCGGTACTACCGCGGTGGTAGGTACGGTACTACCGCTCCTAGAACGGTACTACCGCCTCTACAACCGCGACTAGTGCCGCAAAACCCGACACGAGAAAAAGACCTCTCGAATCGAGGCGGTAGGAGCCAGACTGCCCAGCGGTACTACGGCAGCGGGGTCACGGGCGGTACTACCGCTGTGGAGCGGTACTGCCGCTTGTGACCCTTCGGCCGTACTACTGCTGGCAGTGCGGTACTACCGCTGGGGCGCACAAGAGAGAGAGAGAATCTCTCAAAGATGCTGAGGACGAGGCGGAGGTGCCAGGCACCCCAGTGGTACTACTGCTGTGGAGCCACGAGCGGTACTATCACTGTGGAGCGGTACTGCCGCTTGTGGCTCCTCAGCGGTACTACCGCTGGGTTGCGTGGTACTACCGCTCGGACCCAGACATGACAAGGAAGAGAGGAGAGATCTCTTCAATGGAATGGAGACGCTCGGGGGGTGAGAAGCAGATGTGTACGTGATGATTCCACCCATGCAATACCCCAGCGGACCCCCTCTTGATAGTACGGTGCCCTCTACGCAACTAGTCCACCGAGAAAGAAATGAAAGAGCTACACCGTCTTGAAATACACTCCGAGGGGAAGAAAGCGTCTCGTGCCAGGGGAGAATCTGTGAATTATTCAAAGCACAAGATTAGTCCGCAAACATGTTGTCATCAATCACCAAAACTATCTTGAGAGAGATATCCCGTAACAGCCCGGCGGTAAGCCGCCAGGGACCCTTGTGTTTTCTTTGTGTGCGGGATAATAATAATTCAACTCTGCATAAATCAAAGACTATCATACCCAGAATGATTTTTTAAACTAGTGGATCAGTAGTATTATGCACAACAGAAACGTGCATGATGGCACGACAAAGATAAGTTTTAGCTACCCTATTACATGGTTCCATGAGCCAAAAGGAGATCAAGTGTTTTTCCAAAATATTAAGTCTCTAAGTTGCCCGGCGGTTTAATCTTCTTGACCTTGCTGATGGGAGGCCTCCGGTTCATCCCTTTCCGGTTCTTCTTCCTCCTTTGCCATCTGGAAGTTTGGTTTTGACCAATCAAAGCCACGCAAGGCGAAGAATTCATCTTCGTCGTAAATCAGATTGGATGGGTCAATTTCAGGAGCGAAAGTGTGCTTATGAATCGGCGGAATTAAGTCCATCACATTGTACGCGGGGGTATGCATCTTTTGATTCTCTGCGTCATAAGCCGACTGATATTTGGAGAGGTTGGTTTCTTCGGCAACGACTGTCGCATGGGGATGGATTGCTTTAACACAAGCAGCGAAGTCCTGTTGATCAAAAGAAGTACCGTCCTCCTTTAGGCATGGATATCCACTAGCTACATCAGCCGGGTCTAACTCCGGTGCCCACGCCTTAGCACGGCTCAAGGCCGTCACCACACCGGCTCTCGCACACGACCGTTTTATCTCTTGAATCCTGGTGGGCAAGATTGATAATTTCTTCAGCACATCGCTTAACAGATTGGGTCCTTGATTAGCCGAGGAGATGGTAGCCAATGTTCGTTGAGATCTAGTATACAATTGCTCGACAAGAGTATAGACTGCCTTGAGCTTCACAAGGGTGTCTTGGCTAAGGTTGCTGCTCCTGGGACCTGAGTAAGTTACAGATTGGTTAAATGGCGACTTATATTATGGCGACAAGTACTCACTTTGGATGAATAACAAGGCGACTCACTAAAGATAGCAGAAACCATCTGAGACACACGGTGTTTTAAGCCGGAGAGCTTAGTGGTCACCTCCTGAAGAGTTGCTTCTGCTTTCTCATCCCACTGTGTTAAAGCAGTCTTTTCTTCAACCCAAGTATTTTTCTCCGCCTTAAAGCCGGTCATCAACTTTTCCGACTCAGCCACACTAAATTGGAATTTCGACTCAGCTTTCCAGGCCTCATTTTCTTGAGCCGCCAGCCGGGTCTTGGTACCGTTCAGTTGAGATTCCAATTCAGCAGTAGCAGCCTGCATGCACCATAGATTTATCAAACATATTTCATGGCGGATTACAACAATATAAGTCCCAAGTCCTTTGCAAGCAACAACACTTGGCACTTGGGGGCTAATGTCTATCAAAACAATTTTTCAAAGAAACGGCTCTTATAAATAAAATCCCAAGCACTTTGCAAGCGACACTACTTGGCACTTGGGGGCTAATGCATATGCTTGTATCTTCGTAATGATGAGCCAGATGTGTTGTAAACAGTCTCAGCCGACTCATGGGGGCTATGCAGTTAAGCTCTACTTTCTTACACAGTGATAAATAGGGTCGGCTCATTCATACTGATTAAACCGACCCTTGGGGACTACGAATGCAAAATTATGCTATTTCAACATCTGGGTTAGTTTAAAACCGGCCGTGGAGGGAGTCTAGGATAGAATCTTATGATCCCTCTAAGTCTATAGATTATTCAATCTTATCATAATCAGAAGACTTGGGGACTGGCAGGAGGTACATAACTTATTTAAAAAGCCGGAAGTCATACCTCATATTTTTGGTGCATCTATTTCACCATATCAATCTCACGGTCGCCACTGGAATGAACTTGGTTAAGATAACCAGAGAATACTTCATTGACGGACAGTTGAGAATAATCAGCGATGTTAAGTTTCAATTTCCGCTTCTCAATGAACTCATCCTTCTCGGAGTGTTTGGCCAAGACAGTTGGGCGTCCCAGTTCTTGGAAGCCGGTGCCAGTAACCATAATGTCATCACCATGTTCTTCTGGCGGCTTAAGTGGGTTGGATGACTTGGTGGGCGTAGGATTGACATCCGTGCGGTCATGGGAAAGGTCAGGAATTTCAGGTGCAGGGTCCGAGACAAAATCTTCTAGCTGTTTGTCAGAAACTTCAGGTGCAGAAACTTGTTGCTCCAGCTCAGCAACTTCAGGCGCCTCAGTTGGCTTGATCACTTTCACCCTATTGTTAGGTTTTGCTTGACCACTACTCGGTTTATGACAAGTCAGTACAAGTTTAAGAGTATAAAGAGGTACAGAGTAAAATTAATTGCCATTACCTAGGGGCAGTTTTAAAAGTCGGCAATTCGGTTTGCGATGAATCGCGAGAGGAGGAACGGGCAAGCTCCTGGTCAGTTGGCTCAACAGAGTTAGGAGGAAGGAAGATAAGACCCGCGATAGGTGGAAAGAGTTTAAAGTTAAAAAGAACCTCATTTCGATGTTTTCGAGGAGCGGGGATGTTTGGTAAGCCGGAGGACAGCTCGTCACCTTCATTGGTCCGGGTTTGACGTCGACTCTCGTGTTGCTGTCGTTTCAAAAGAAAGTGAGGATCTAAATAAGCCAAGGGGTGTGAAAACCTTACTTTCTGGGTTACTCGCCGAAGTCTCTGTCTTGGCAAAGGTTCTGAGTCAGAGGAAATAATAGTTACCTCTTCTTCAACTGCTTGGTTGGCTCCCGTGTCATCCTAGTAATAGTCAGTGTCAATAATATGGTTGAAAAACAAGCCAAGAGAGTGAAGGGCTACCTCCGACTCAGAGGTGTCATCCAGCTTAAGTAGATCAGAGGCGCTTGATTTCTTCTTAGGTTTCTTGCTGGTCTTTCTGGCGGCTTTGGCGACAACTCTAGCCTTTTTGG